>NW_024425452.1:9277065-9375689 GCF_017311325.1 Ursus maritimus | reverse complement strand
ACACACACACACACACACACACACACACACACACACACACACCAAAATTAGGATTCCGGGCTGGCCGGAGCTGGGGGCACTGGGCTGCTTGCGGGACGCGGCGGCGGAGCCTCGGAGCCCCGGTCCGCCCGCTAAGACTGGGCCGGCGGCGTCAGTCGGAGCTTACCGGCCGCTTCTGTGCGCGGCCCATTATCCGCAAGGCGGCTCCCTGCCGGGCTTTCCGGAGTCATCCCGGAGCGGAGGGGTCGCATTTTCTCCCCCACTGGTTTGGGGGAGCCTCTGTGCGTCCCACCGCGACCGTTTGGTACGACCGATCGAGCGCTCTTGGCGCTCCTCGCCCAGCACTTTGCTTCCCGTCCTCCCTCCTCTCGCCAACTTTGCCGCTTTACAGTCTCCGTCGCCCGGCTCGCTGGCTTCGACCTTCCCCCTGCCTTAACTGTGCGGCGCCTTTCCTCGAAGCTTTTCTCTCTGTCCTCCCTCCCTCGACGTCTCCTGCAGCCTTCGCTTCCCTCTTTCCCTGGCACCTAAGTCCGGGTCTGCGAGGCCATTCCGCTCCGAGCGAAGTTCCGTGGGCCTCCGCCGCCGTCCCCTCCCCGTCCCGCCGCGTGCCCCGCCCGGACGCCCGCCTCGCCCGCGAGCCCCCGGAGCCGCCCCGCCGCCGCAGCAGTCGGCGCCCCAGACCGAGAAGGGCGGCGGCGAGCGCGGCCACGGCCCCGGCGAGCGGCAGGCAACTTCTCCAGCCCGAGGAAGAGTTGCGCTAACCCCAGCGTTGGAGAGCAGTGCGCACAGAACACGGGCAGAGCATTGAGTTAAAAATGCCTAAACATGGGGGTGGTTGGACGCACTGACCCTCGAAAAAGCAAAACACAAGAAAAAAGAGGAAAAAATAAAAGATCTGTTAGGGCTTCTTGGCTTGTTCTCTATCTACACCCATCTAGCCGTCTATCTACCTCCCTCCTAATTTTCCGTCCTCTACTTGGATCCGCTTGTTATTGATTGCAGAAATATTATTGAAAATAAAAATTAAAAGCCCGAGTCTCTTACGAATGAGGCTTGAAAATCTAATTCTCTTCCATACTTAGAACGAGGAGAGCCTCTGCCTTTATCAGTCTCTATTTTCTCTGCCCACATTCAGTAGCCTCACATTCCCCATCAGAACCTTAAGGGGGGGGCAAGGAAGAGAGAAAGAAAAATAAAAGAAAGAGAGAGAGAGAGAGAGAGAGAGAGAAATCTCCTAACTTAAAGTAGCCAGATTTCAACCTTAAAGTTCTTTTTCCGAACAGCGAAGTCTCCCCCCAGCCAGCTTCTCTAAAAGTTAGAGAAAGCTGAGAAAACCGGCCGGAAATCTACGACTAAATAGCTGAAAAATATCTATCAGTTGGGGTGTCAAGAAGCTCAAATTCTCTATCTGCGAAGCTCTAAGATGCATCTGGGGGTGTCGGCTCACCTCATAGATATCTTCGTACTTGACATTCTCCACGAGCTTCCAGAGCATGATGGCAGCCTGGTCTCTAGGAGGTGAGTGCATTCATGTGAGGAGCAGATGTCTGGCTTCTCAGGACTCCGCTGTCTGTAATGATCCATCTATAATTGGAAATGGGGGATACACACCAAATCCGACGCTCCTCTCCCATCGCAACTTATATCTGTTGTCTCAAACAATAGGCTGGAGAAGTAAGCCTCAGCAGAGAGAAAAACATTATTACACACACAGGAGTTAGATGCAACCCACAGACATATATATTATAAAAATCATAAACACGGATTTACACCCAGACACCCACATTGAGTTATATAAGCACCCCGTGGGTCACGCAGTCTACAGGCTCTAAACATGCATTTAAAGGAGAGATAGTCGTTCAGTGTGATTAATATAAATATACACATTTAAAAACCTCTATATGGAAAATGATGAATCATTGTAGCCACTGACTAAAGTCTTTACAATTCATAATGAGAAACCAGGGGGCCAACGGTCCCCCATTTTCTATGTAGATTTTAAAAGGGGGACCATTACTGAGTTTTTTAGACACAAAAGCTCCTATTCATGTGTGTTCAGCAGGAAGGTATTTTGAAAGCTGGATTTGGGGATTTTTTAGGGCAATCTCTCTGTATTTGATGTCTACAAACTTTTTTTTTTTTTAACTGTACCTCTGTCAGTGTGTAACAACAACAAAAAAAGCCAGCTCACCACAGTGACAGTTTCTAATATTTTTCGGTCATTTTGCTCTACACATTTGGAAACTTAAATACCGTATGAACACCTTAGCCTGTCTTGTTTGTCATTTTAAGGGTTGTTTGTGTGCATTTCCAACGAATTCCTTGTGCCTTGGCCAGAGTCTCCATATTATGAAGTTTTTTTTTTTTTTTTTCCCAATGTTGGGAGCAACACACACACACATTCACACGCTGTTAATTCCGAGCCTTCTTTGCGGAGGCATAGAACATTCTGTTTGCATCTGTTGTCTATAACTTTTAAGTGATTTTAATCATGGACAGTCAAGAAATGTTCACCTGAACCTTTGGAAGATTTAAGCAGAATGTTCTTCAAAGAGATAGTAAAAAAATATTTTAGTATGCATGGATTTTGTTTTTGTTTTGAATGTATTTTTTTCCTTAGTGAGGTGAATTGTGTAGTTTTTTTTTTCCCAAAAAGGAACACATAAACAACAATAACAAAGTTAACCAAACCTTGAAAATGGGCCCCCTTTAAGGCATAGGGTTTCCGAATTTCATCATGAAGTGAATACTCACCTCATTCCTCTTTTTCCCACCCCCTCTATTTTTCTACTCCCTTTCAGGGTACGGAAGGATTCCCACAGCCAGAAGGGAAATCCAGTGGAGGATATCTGCCCCTGGGGCAGAAAATAAACGACAGGAGGGAATGAGGAAGGACCGGGGCAATTTGGGGTGGAAGTTATTAAACCTGATAAGAGTGAATCTGCAAAGGGCGATTGTCTGTAAATCTCACGACTGCTGAGCACTGCCTTGTGCGCGCGGGGACCGATGCTCTTCCAGGAGAGGGCTCCGGACAACCGCGGTGGACCCGATAAAAACCAAGGAGAAGCTTCATATAGTGCAGAACGAACAATTCTGCAGGCTTTTAATTTGATTTCTTAACGATAAGTCCAGTGAAAGGAACACAAAAACGGTGCTTCAGAAAGAACTTCAGGAATAAACCCTCTTTTCTTCATTTCCAGTTGTAATTTTCATGTTTCGTCTCTCCTTTTCTCCCTCCCTCCTACCCTTCTCTCTCCCTCCTTCCTTTCTTCCTTCCATCCTGTTATCCTTCCTTCTTCTTTTCCTCTACTTTAAATATTAACACCTTAAACCATACAAAATCTATACAGATTTCCCACTGGGAGCATGAGCAAAGATTTCTTCTTTGCCCCCAGAGCTGGTCTGGACATGGGAAAGCATTCTTTCTAATTTCATTGTGTGGTAGGACTTGAAACGGGTTTTACCATTCCTTCCCACCCTTTCCAGAATTAAAATCAGTCCCAGATCAATATTTTGCAAGACAAATATTATAGACTTGGAAATTCAGATGGTAGACACACATTTATTAATGAGAATAATCGTCTTCTTCCTTTCAAGTCAATAACTCCATTATCTTTTTAAATCTAAAGATCACTCCTACCCAAATAAAAAGCATTTGAAAAAAATCTTAATTTTTTTCCTCTAAAATTTTTTAAATCTTTCTGGTATATCATTGATTAGTCTAAAGTAAATAAACTCTAAATCTTAAAACAAGAAAAAAACCCATGAAGATACTTTTATATGTAAAACTATTTAAAATGTATTATTAGCATAGCTATTTTATAGCTTTGTATATGTATAATTTCAAAATTTGCATATGTAATTTTATTTTTTGCTAATATTAGGTATTTTTAAGATTAGAAACATCTTGAAATATTTGGTTAAAATTTATATAAATTCTTTCGGAAAACTGAAAAAAACCCAAATCTGTTTTTTTTTTAAGAACGAAGCATAAACTTAAAAATATATACACATATATAAAGAGATATGCAAAGAAATACGTAATCATAATTAAAACCCGCGTCAATTTTTCAACATGGGCATTATTCAAAAAAATCCTAGAAATTGCAAGGGAAATCTTTCCTTAGGAGGCCGACGCTCAAGTCATCGAACGGGCAACAGCGCCCTCTGTCGGGACTTCATGCAAGCCGATCCTGCACAGCCGCTCGATTTATTTTTTAGCGATTTATTTCCATTCTTGAAAACCTGTTATCGTTAACAGCGTTTTAAAAGTTCAATTGTCATTATATCTACTAATAACGACGAATTTTTGAAACGATTGTTTCAAGATATAAAAGTTCAAAAGTCTCAAAAAATGTACAAATAAAAGCTCAGTCTCTACTGAGAAAATTTTCCTTACTTGAGCCAGCTTTGCTTTGCTCTTAAGTTTCTGCGGCATTTCGCTTTAACCTCCAATCACGTGATGTAGGAAAAGATCCCGGGAGGACTTAACAAATGCAAAACAAAGCAAACATAAAGGCGAAACAAACTCTGGTTTGAAAAGGAAGATAAACGAGTAAAATAGGCATTTTCATCATTTCACTTTTCGTTTCGTCCTGCCTTATGCCTGTATTTCTATTTCAGGGCACGCACACAGTCTCCTACGTAAAAAGCTTGCTGGAGACATTCAAGATAGTTATAGTCGCATTTCCCCCTTTCACTTACATTTATTTCAATTTATAAGAGCAGAGAGGAGAGTTAATAATGCCCTCCTGTTCTCGGTCTCAAATGGAGGGAGTATCTTCTGATAAACGTAGGCGACAGTTCATTGAAAGCTAACGCACCTAGGATAGCGCCCTCTGCTGGTGGTTTTCGGAGTAGGTTTATAACATAAAAAAATGTTACTGAAAAATACCACTATATTGAATCAAGATCAACTGCTAGCACTCTATGTCTCCTTTTTTCTAAAAGTCTAATTATGAATTAACTAATTTTCTCAGACTTCCTTCCCTCCCCTATTCTTCACCTTGGCACCTATGATTTCAGGTTCATAAACTATCTCCCTTTGCAGCTGCCTGATGGACTAACCTTCTCTTTTACACATTACACGGGCCACCCGCGTTTCCCGCCCCCACCTTTTTTTTTTTTTAATCATCCATTAACACAAGAATAATAAAATGGAAAAAGCTAAGACATAGAATTACGATTATTGTGCCAAGTCAAGACCCTGACCCTTCTCAGTCTATGTGCCAGGGCCTGTCGTAAGCTCCCAGTTAGAAAATGGGGGTGGGAATACCAAGTTGGGTCTTCTATGTGCTGAGCACTTTTCCCACAGCACCATGATGCTGTCTTCTTTGTTCCTCTCTTCCTTATGAAATTAAGACGATGGTATTTCTGGATTAAGTTTTTCCAGGGTTGTTTTTGTCCTGGATTTACAAACAGACAAAGGAGGAGAGAAAAGGGAGCATTGACTTACTCTGCCACGTGTAGATTCCACTCCCACCTCTCACCCATCAGAACCATTATTCTCCACCACGTTGATTAATAAGACATGACATTGCACTTTTTCTTGGTGACAGCCTGGCTCTATTTTTCTAACATGTTTCTATCTTGAAGCTTTCTCATGACCACGTTTTTTTGAGAATCTTGATCATACACACACACACACACACACACACACACACATATACATATATATATTTAAATATTTTATTTATGTATTTGACAGAGAGAGAGGACAAGCAGGCAGAGTGGCAGGCAGAAGGAGAGGGAGAAACAGACTCCCCACTAAGTAAGGAGCCCAATGCAGGACTCGATCCCAGGACCCTGGGATCATTACCTGAGCCGAAAGCAGATACTTAACCAACTGAGCCACCTGGACACCCCCTGATCATATATTTTTATAATCAATTTGGAAAAATTACTGTCAAATGTGTGAGAACACAATTCAAACACCTGCCCTTGGATTTATAGGTCTTTGCTAGTGCATAAGTTTCAGTGGTCTGGGTCCTCCAAAATAGGAGGACCTAATACTTCCACAAGAACGTTTAAAAAAATTAAGGATGAAATTATCTCTTCGTGACTATAGAGTGACTATTGACTCTTTGTGATTATGTAGAGTGAGGCAAACATTGGAAAGGAAATAGCATTTATTATTTTAACTGCAATATTAAAACAGTTGTGCACTTGTGAATTTGTAAAGTGATATTTAGTTGAAATCACTTGTAAGAACGAAAATCACTGTGACTGTAGAAACTCCTACTTTCTCTTGGACTTTTGAGGAGCAGTAGTAATTTTATCGCATATTTTAGATGTTCTGAAGTCTTTAGGCTTTTCTGTTTAATTGTGGGCATATGAAGTTGCCAAGGGAACAATTTTCAAGTTTCTATCTCCTGGAGATAAAGAGGTTAAGAAATGGAAGATGGGGGATTGGAGTAAATGACGCAAACAGCCACAGCACAGTTGTTCCCAATACCAAGGGATATTTCATATACAAAATGTGAGAGGTGCGCGCTTTCCCTGGCGTGACTAATGCGGAAGGACAGGTATTTCCATCATTGTGGACATTTTCCATATTATTGCTTTAAGAAGGAGCAATCTCAAAGGGTGAGAACACTAAACAATTTGGTTTCAAAATGCAACCAATAGACCAATACAGATCTGTGAGTAAAAATTTGCAAATAAAGACGTGGAAAGATGTAGAGCAGAAATATAACCTTTAAAGCATGAATAAACACATACAATGTATAACATCAGGGCTGAAATGTCTCTTAAGTACAAGGGACATTTGGGAGAAATTAACATTACCGTGGAACTACTTGCTAAAATTCACATTTATGCATTTTGATAAAAATAGAAAATGATATTTGTTTTATGACTTTTTCTTCCCTTAACATGTTTCTTCCACTTATCAGATATGTCACCATGGGATGTCCTTTGACCTTTCCAGATCTTAGTTTTCTTATCTATAAAATGAAGCAAATTTACTGGATGAGAGCCAATTTTCTTCCTTAGAAATGGACTTTATGAGATTTATGAAAGCATCAAATAGTAATTAAAGAAAAGTTTAAAATGCAAGTGTTCCTTTTTGAACACGTTACAGCAAAATCTCAACTATCCGGGACTCTCTGGGGGAGAGTTTGAAAGAATTGACCCTGATATTTAATAAATACTAATCACACACACACACACACACACACACACACACACACAGAGAGTTTTTAGGAGTATCATCTGAGAAGAAAGCAAACAGAGAAAGGATAAGAATACAGCTCTAGGAAGAGGATGTAATTTTAATAGCACCTAATTGGCACTTTGAAAGAGGTCAAGCATCTACGTCTGGAAGAATTACATCCTAATGCACTAAAAGAGTTTGTGGTTTTGATCTTGAAATTATGGTCAGTAACCTTTGATAAAATATGCAAAAGGAAAACAATGGCTAATAGCAGAGGCTGGAAGACACTTCATTTTTCAGAAAGAGAGGAAACGGTGGGTACTAGAAACCACAGGTAGGGACTCGTGCTATTGTTTAGCCAGAAAAATGACAGTTTAGGCTGTCAGAGTGGTTAGCCACGTACTCTGTAAAGGAAAGAGGAAATCCCTAGAAACCAACAAAGATTCAGGAAGAACACATTGTTCAGTGCATTCCCACTGCCTTTCTTTACAGGTTTACTAGACTAAGTATCAGGGACATACTGTTTCTGGAGCTCACAGAGACATGTCAAGAATTTCTCATTGGCTCCCCTATCTGAGTTGAGTGATGCCGTGGTATTTGGAAGCAGTCTGTCTTTTGACTACGGATGTGAGCTTTTGGAGTGGGACTGATGTGTGTGAATTCCAGATCTGCCACTTACTCTCTTGGATAGCAGGACAATTATTTAACCTCCCTCAGCCTCAATTTCCTTATGTGAAATGTTTGAAACATATTTTCGTATATGAGACTTATTAATTATATGAAACATGCACACAGCAGTAACCATTGCAAGGGGGTTGTCATGATGATGAAATGAGATAATACATATAAAATATGTGTCATGGCCTCCAGCTTAAAGAAACCACTTGGTATGTTATATCTACTGTGACCATCACAGATTTACAGCTATTTGAATAATTCTCTCCCAAAGTGATTGATTGATTAATGGAAACCAATTTGAGTCAGTAGTTTCAATAGTTTCCGTGGGACTTTGTCCTTAGTCTTATCCCAATATATTTTTTTAAAAATTGGTGAATCAGAAGACTAAATAGAAGATGTGTTCTTTATTTTTCAGGTGTTAAACATTTGGGAGAACAGTCAATACACTAGATTATGGGATAAGGAATTACAACATTTCAACAGGATAATACTCTGGAACAAATCCCCAAATCTGTAATTTTAACAAACACAAAAGTAACAAAAACGTAAGTGTGAAGGGGAGAATCAGAGACTGACAGAGGAAGATAATAGAATACCTACAGTTGGGGCACCTGGGTGGCTCAGTCGGTTAAGTGTCTGACCCTTGATCTTAGCTCAGGTCATGATCTCAGTGTTGTGAGATCGAGCCCTGCATCAGGCTCCGCTCTGGGCACCGGGCATGGAGCCTGCTTGCCATTCTCTCTCTTCTTCTGCCCCACCTAAAAAAAAACAAAAAACAAAAACACAACCAAACTACCGTTTTCCGTTCCTCAGGGTCTTCATGCTGTCTGGAGCACAGTGATCACGTCAGCGTTCTATCTGACAACTTACTGAGACTGGTAAACACAGAGAGTGAGTGACCTCCCAGGTTCCATTAGTAAAGTCCTTTCTTTCTTTCTTTCTTTCTTTCTTTCTTTCTTTCTTTCTTTCTTTCTTTCTTTCTTTCTTTCTTTCTTTCACAGAGATAGAGACAGCCAGCGAGAGAGGGAACACAAGCAGGGGGAGTGGGAGAGGAAGAAGCAGGCTCATAGCGGAGGAGCCTGATGTGGGGCTCGATCCCATAACGCCGGGATCACGCCCTGAGCCGAAGGCAGACACTTAACCGCTGTGCCACCCAGGCGCCCCCCATTAGTAAAGTTCTTGTGTTCAGTTCTGGAGAAATCCCTATCCCATAGTCCCATATGCTGGACAAACTGCATTTTGGGCACTGTGTTCAACTCGAGTAGCCTGCTTTGAGACTGTCATTGTTAAACCAAAAGGTCTCTAAAAGAAAGCAGTCGGATATTTAAAAGTCTTGGAAGCCACACCAAAGGACAAAGAGTTGAGAAAACTGGGATAGTCATCCTAGACCGGAGAAAAAGTAGGGATCTGAACTCTGTCTTCCAATATCTGGGCTTGGTCTTGGGGAAGAAGGAGTGGAGGGAGAGAAAAGTTGCTGTTGGTTTTGTTCATTGTTATGTAGCCAGCATACAGCAAAGTGGCTGGCCCACATGTGCGCAACACATTTTAGGTGAAATAATTCTCTTCCTCTAAGGATACAGAACAAAGATCAGTAGAGGGATGTTACCCCAGGAGGTTGATTTAACTCAGTGTGAGAAAAAAACATTTTTCGAAAAACTGGACCAAGTAGCTTTGATTTTGCAGAACTGCCCGTCCCTATAGGATTCGAACAGAGCCTGGATGACGTCTGTCAGGGATACAGGAGCGCTGGGCAGGAGGTCTGCCTGCGTAAGGCTGGGCGGGAGGTCCTTTCCAAGGCCACCATATCGTGATTCTAGTCCAGCTGCTCAGCTTGATGATGCGTTTCGAGTTTGGCAGATTAACGCTTGTAAAGGACTGGCAGTGAGAGGTATACGTGGATGATCCATTATTTCTGCATCTGCATAAGTCTTATCTGATTGGGGAATTGTACACATTCACTGAGCCCATGTTTCCATGTACTGCGTATGTTATCTGATTTCTATTAGTAGAAATAACATCACAGTAATTATACTCAATAGCCTTATTGGTCTGTCAGTCTCTGATTGTTTTGCTTCCATCATTATCACTTTTTCCCCATATTTAATAGAATTTCTGTGGGTGGTTTTATAGAATGAAAAAAAGGAAATTTATTTATTTAGAGTATGGATGAAGGGCCTTTTAGAAATTCGTTTGCAATCATTTTTAGAAACATTTGTTTGATCCCTAAAAGAAATAAATCCTTTGTAGAAGATTTATCCAATGATCCCACTCCAAGTCAGACTCCCTTTGAGCAATTTTCAAAAATTTTTAAGGTATTACAGGTTTGTTGCTCTGAACAATGTATGGTAAATTTTATTTCTGGGTTCTTTTTTTTTTTAAAGATGTTATTTATTTATTCGACAGAGATAGAGACAGCCAGCGAGAGAGGGAACACAAGCAGGGGGAGTGGGAGAGGAAGAAGCAGTCTCCTAGCGGAGGAGCCTGATGTGGGACTCGATCCCATAACGCCGGGATCACGCCCTGAGCCGAAGGCAGACGCTTAACGACTGCGCCACCCAGGCGCCCCTCTCTGGGTTCTTTTGTATAAGCAAATCATTTTGCTCTCCATATTACAGTAACACTGAGTCATCTTAACTCACAGAAAGATATATTAAGAGAATAAATAATTTAAAAACAACAATAAAACCAAAAAATCTTTAGGTGATTTCATAAGCGCACAACAAATAGAAAAGCAATCCTTTCCAAAACTTGCCTTAACTGCAGAGGAACGTGAAGCTTCTTTATAAAACTTTCACTGGTCCTTATAAAGAAATTATGAAGTATGTTCTTTTCCTGTTGTATTGTAAAATATTTTTATTAACTCCAGCATTATGACTTAAACAAAGAGTAAAAAAAAAAAATGCTTTAAAACCTGGGGAGCCTGAGTGGCTCAGCCCTTAAGCGTCTGCCTTCGGCTCAGGATGGACTCCATCCATCCCAGGGTCCTGGGATCAAGCCCCACATTGGGTTCCCTGCTCGGTGGGAAGCCTGCTTCTCCCTCTCACACTCCCCTTGCTTGTGTTCCCTCTCTTGCTGTCTATGTCACATTTAAAAAAAAAAATGTTTTAAGACCTAATTAAGAACGGGCAGGTTTAATTTTATTTATTTATTTATTTACTTACTTATTTATTATTTTGAGAGAAGAGAGCGCATGTTGGGGGGAGGTCAAAAGCAGAGGGAGAAGCTGACTCCCTGCAGATTGGTGAGCCTGATGTGGGGCTTGATCCCAGGACTCTGAGATCATGACCTGAGTGAAGGCAGATGCTTAGCTGACTGGGCCACCCAGGTGCCCCAAGAATGGGCAGTTTTTAGTCCTCTGATTTCCTTCAGAATTTTGGTCAATATGTGAAATATGGACTTTTCATTATGAAAAGTACCTGAAAGCTTCCAGGGAATTGAAATGCTGACTCAAGTGAGGTCATATTTGCAGCTTCCAAAGCCATTTGATGACTTTCTGGGGCTCATCCTTTCAAAAAAAAATATGTATTCAGTGCCTATTGTCTTTGCAATGCATTAAGTAGATATGAAGATAAAGCAGAGAAGGAAATGGCTTAGAACGTTTTGCTGTCTTAGTAAAGAAAATGAATTATTATGGGATGGGGAGTTTGTGATCTCGACTATGAAACTACACACATCTAGTGGTATTTTGTTTCGAAGTTAAAGTTTTTAAGGAACTTAGCATGTTCTACCTAGTATTTAGGCGTCCTATTTTTGACAAATTTTACTTTTTTGCTTAAGAGTTTTGTTTTATCGTAAATAAAAATCATGATCAGTGATTAGTAAATAAAATGTATGTGTGTGTATGTGTATGTGGGGAGGGGTCTATTTGTTCTCTCTCAGGTGCTAAGATCCCAGACTCTTCCCTATCTTTAATTTTTTAAAGATTTTATTTATTTATTTATTTGACAGAGAGAGAGAGAGCACAAGCAAGGAGGAAGTGGCAGGCAGAGGGAGAAGCAGACTCCCCGCTGAACAGGGAGCCCAACTTGGGACTCCATCCCAGGACCCCAGGATCATGACCCAAGCCAAAGGCAGACACTTAACAGACTGAGCCACCCAGGTGCCCCTCTTTCATTTCTTAACAGGAGAAACTTCCATATTCTGCCAGTGGGGACTTTGTTCCATAAAGTTTCATCCAGAGTGTCCCCAGGTCTTGATTTACGCACTCACTAGTGGAAACCTATCTTTAGGGCCACATCTGTATCACGTGACTTCATAGCTTTTAGCCCTTGATGCTTCTGAAACAAAGAGCACTGGATTGTGTAATGATAAGGGGGCAAGTCTTCATCTGGACACTAATGTATCCTCTGGCTTTGGCAGGTCTTCTTCCCTCCCTGGGTCTCAGCATCCAGGAATGAGATTCTGTGAGTGAGTGTGCTGGCATGTTGAATGACAGCTCATGGAACCAGCTGGAAGGGGCCGCAACTAGTCAGATACTTGGAGATGCTAAAAAGGGTCTGTTTCAGGACTTACAGCTTTACCAGGCAGACACACTTCTGATTTTCACAAATCTGTAAAAGTCTGACCATTATTTATTCTTAACCTGGTCTCTTGGGGCAATGGCTTTTTTTTTTTTTTTTTTAATCAGTGAGCTTGATGTTATTTTTGCAAATACCTTTCATTTCAGACCTAGTTATGAGGACAGTGCCAGAAAATAAGAAACACAATTTTAGAGAATGTGATGATAATGCAAAGTGGCCTCTTCCCCAAGTGACTCCAAAGAACAAACTGACTTCGGCTACAGAGACAAGAGGTCTAAGGCCTTCCTCGCCATATTGATCGATCTACAGGGTAGGACCCTACCAGCTCTAGCCTTTTGGAATTAGGGTGTCTCAAAAATTTTCCCTGACCATTATTTGGTGAGTTCAGTTATTGTTTCCAGCCAATGCTTGTTTTTTTTCTTCAAAAGAAGAAGGGAATCAGTGCTTTTGGAAAGAGTATTAATAAATTCTAGTAACGCCAGCTTACATTTGAGAATAAATGCAGTTTTTCCTCTGTGAAATGGTCACATTACAGACACTTCAATTAAATTAGCAATTTGTGGATTTAACTGGGCAGAAAGACTCAAAGGATAACTGTCATTAACTTTGCCCTTTACATTTATTTTCTTTAGACTGATTAGATTCTTGTATTTGACAGCTAATAATGCTTCAATTTTTGTTATGAGCTCTTCCACTCTTAAATTTCTTCACTGTGATCAAAGCACAGCCTCCCTCTTTCTAGTAACCTAGTATTGCTCAATAGTAGCTGCCACCGATTGAAAGCTCACCGTGTCCTATGCCTTAAGCTAAGCACACTAAGCACTTGAGCTAACTTAATTTACTCTTCGCAAGCCCTATGAAAAAGGCATTATTACTCCAGATGAGGAAACCAAAGCCCAAAGAGATTTAGCAACCTTTCCAAACTGTCATCAAATGGGTAAATGACAGAAATAGGCTTTGAGTCACACTTTGACTTCAGAACTGTCCCTCTAGCCTGACAGCTAGTCTATGGGTGTTCATTGAGGCCCAGAGTCAGCTTTTCTCTGGCTTCCAGGGGCCAGTGGTGTAGACGATGGCAATACTAGGTCATATGTATTAGAGACAGAAAAGAGAAAAGGAGAAGAATAAAAAGAGGAGTAAAAAGGAATCGAAGGGAGGAAAGAAAAGAAAGATGGATGGAGAAAGATAGAAAATGAACAGGAAGAAAAGAAAACAGATACAGCATGTGGTAGGCTTTTGGCTTTCTGTCCAGGCAGTGAGCCCAATGTGGGGGTGACCTTCAACCCTAGGAGACATTTGAAAACAACTGTAGACATTTTCTTTCTTTCTTTTTTTAAAAAATATTTTATTTATCATTTATTTGAGCTAGACAGCATGAGTGGGAGGGGCAGAGGGAGAGGGAGAATCCTAAGCAGACTCCATGCTGAGTGAGGAGCCCTAGCTGGGGCTCGATCCCAGGACCCTGAGATCATGACCTAAGCCAAAACCAAGAGTCGAACACTTAACTGCCTGAGCCACCCAGGGACCCCATCTGGAGACATTTTATAATTGTCATAATTTGGGGTGTGGGGGTGCTGCTGCTCTAGTGGGTAGAGACCAGGAACGCTGCTAAACATTAAATAACACATAGGACAAGCGCCTGGGGGCTCAGTCGGTTAAGCATCGGACTCTTGGTTTCCACTCAGGACGTGATCTTGGGGTCGTTAGATGGAGCCCCGAGTTGGGCTCTGCACTAAGCACTGAGCGCTCAGTGTGGAGTCCTCCCTTTCCCTCCCTCTGCCCCTCCCTGAGCTCGCTGGCACGCTCTCTCACTCACTCTTAAATAAATAAATAAATAAATAAATAAATAAATAAATAAAATATTTAACCCCCGCCCACAATACCCAGGACAGCTTCCAGAACAAAGAATTAGGAAAATGTCAATAGTGCTGAGGTTGAGAAACCCTGGTCTAGGGTTTGATGGTCCAACCATTAAGATGGGACAATTTAGAATAACTAATTCTCTAAGAGATCTTACATCATCATCCTCAAACAAGTCTGGGGTACACAAAAACATGAGAGAAGTCTTAGTACTGTTACTCTCTTTCTTCCCCTGAAGGTCTGAGAGAGAAAATAAGTTCTATAATGTAGTTTTGGAGTGATACATTTTATATCCTTACTATAAATTGAATCTATATAATTTTTTTTAATATAAATTGCAATTCAACTAAATGCTGGCAACGCTAAGGAGGCAGAACTGGGTTGAACAATGTTCTAACTGTTCTGCTAGGGGACTTTGAAGCCTCCAGTTAGAACTGGGAGGAACGTAAGGAACCATGATGCCAGGCCCATCATTTTACAGAGGAGGAAGTTAGGGCTCAGAAAGGTGAGGTCGTAAGTGGCTGGGCTGGGACGAAACTCCAGCTCTTCTACCTTCCAATTCTGAGTTCTTCCCCTCCACCAAATTTGCTCCTGCAATTCACTGCTAACATACACCATGGAAACACTTAGGCATCTGCCCTTGCGATTCCTCAGGTCTGTTAGTTAAAAGCACACAAGGACACAAGCACACCCCTAACACACACATGAACATTGACAGACTCTCTTGAAAGTTTTGTCGATGGTTGATAAAATATTGGCTCTTTCCTCTGAGAAATGGAATAAGGATGAAGTACTAGACTGTTTTTTTTTTTTTAAAGATTTTATTTATTTATTTGACAGCGATAGAGACAGCCAGCGAGAGAGGGAACACAAGCAGGGGGAGTGGGAGAGGAAGAAGCAGGCTCCTAGCGGAGGAGCATCATGTGGGGCTCGATCCCATAACGCCAGGATCACGCCCTGAGCCGAAGGCAGCCGCCTAACCGCTGTGCCACCCAGGCGCCCCAGTACTAGACTGTTTTTGATTGAGCCAGATTATAGCTTTGAGATGATGGTTGTTTGTGAACTTTTTAGGGAAAGCGTTATTTATATATTTCAGAGACAGAATGCACGAGTCAGGCGTGGGGGGAGGGAGGGGCAGAGGGACAGGGGAGGCAGACTCCCTGCTGAGTGGGGAGCCCAATGCGGGGCTCAATCTCACCTCCCTGAGATCATGCCCTGAGCTGAAGTCGGACGTTTAACCGACTGAGCCGCCTAGGTGCCCTGGGAGTTTGTGGAGAACTGACAAAAATATTACTAAGTCGCTGCTGCTCGTCATTTAATGTAGTTTTCAAATGAGTATAACGTCCTCATGATGTAGCTTAACCGCGGGAGACTGGAGCTCAAAAATTAAAGTCAAATACGTGCACCGATACACAGACATTTGTTCGCTGCCTGTTACTTGTGTCCAGCACTCGGAGGTAGTGATGACGATGGCTAACGCTTCCCGGGGGCTTCTCTGTGCCAGGCCAGGTTCTAGGGGTATGTGTCACACGTGTTATCTCACCTCCTGCACTGGCCTCTGTACAATCTGGAGATGAGGAGGCATTGCAGTAGGATTCCTCTGCCCTTTGGGAATGTGTATTTTATTAGGGAAATGAGGCTGAAATCCACTTATATATGGAAATGCTTGACTCATTCTAAAAGGAACATGGATAGGAAGGAAAGACAGTACTAGTCAGGACATGATTTTAATCAAAGAGAATTCCTAGGAAAAGGTGGGTGTACAGCTAGACCTAAGGGAAGCAGGGGAGAAAGAAAAACACAGAAACACAGGAGGAATAGGTGCTCGGCATTGTGAAAATTAGAACAAAAAACCAAAAAAACAAAACCAACAAAACAACCCTCCGGACGGCAACTGAGAAACCATGCTAACGGTATTGGAATGTGCATTTAATGGGCTGATATTTTTTATGGCTATATTTGAAGGTGGAATTCTTTTTTTTTTTTTTTAATGATTTTTTATTATATTATGTTAGTCACCATACAGTACATCCCCGGTTTCCGATGTAAGGCTCGATGATTCCTTAGTTGTGTATAACACCCAGTGCACCATGCAATATGTGCCCTCCTTTTGAAGGTGGAATTCTTAAGCTAATGAAATGACTCAAGGTGAATTGGATTCAACTTGACCCCCTCTGAACTTGGGACCTGAAGCCTTTGTGTGCAAGGCCAGAGGGAAGCCGGCCAGAGCTAGGGAGGGTTTTTTTTTCTTTTTTTTAAGATTTTATTTATTTGACAGAGAGAGATACACACAGCAAGAGAGGGAACACAAGTAGGGGAGTGGAAGAGGGAGAAGCAGGCTTCCCGCTGAGCAAGGTGCCTGATGTGGGGCTCGATCCCAGGACCCTGGGAAGGCAGATGCTTAACTGACTGAGCCACCCAAGCACTCCTAGGGAGGGGTTCTGAGCAGAGAGACTGCAGATCTTCAGGGATGTGGAAATAAATGGAATTTTCTTAACAGGATTGTGCTATGGAGACAGTCCATACCTCCAAAGTGCATCTAATAATTTGTTTCTTCATCTAGGCAACAATCTCACTCTGTGGGAGTAAAAAAGAAAAAAAACCCCACACAATTCAATTTTCTCAGTGACCAGAAATGTGCATAGGATGATGGCATAATTGGCTCCCTGATGTAGCCAAATATTTTTGGTCTGCAGAGTAACTCACTCAAATATTACGTATAGTGAATTGATTAAAAAAAAAAAAGAGCAGCAATCACACCACCTTTGTTTTAATAACACTACCTAATTAGTCTAAAACAATATTCTAGAAAAATTGTAACAAAATACTAAAGCCTAGATATGAAATTTCATTATGTGGTTCATTAAAAAGATGTTAAAATACACAGTCTACTAATTTACCATAATAATTGGGGGAGAAGGCTACCTAAACTTGACCTAATACAAGAGAGGTCTGGTTATCATCTTGTTCTGTAGAGAAAACAGGAAGAATGGCAAGGTTAAGGGACAATTCTGGGCCCATGCAGTCAGTGAAAAGCACCACTTGTGTCATTAGGGAGGAGACCATTCTGTTTTGAAAGCAAATCTGGCTCTATTTTTACTTACTGATCTATGTTTGCTTTTACCTCTTTGATTTTTTTTCCCAGTGGTTCTCATTTGCCCCATTCCCTGGATCATTACTCATGTAATCTTTAAAAGGAAGTTATTAGAAGCTGTTGACATTCCCTGTCCACAGGATTTGAAGTCAGGAATAAATTATATGAAAAATCATATTTAAAAAGTTCTGTATAAAGGGGATTTATAATTAAAATCAGACATTCCAGATTAGTCCCTGATAGAAAATGAAAGGAATAAAATGAATGAAATATGGTGAAGGACGATAAATAACAAATGCTGATAAAGAAAACATGTTTCTTCTCATTTCCATGTAGCTTGGGTTTCACGAGGAATGAAAATTCACATGGCTCCAAAAATTTGCATTTTGGCATACTTTGCTATTAGACAATGGGAAAAAATACAGCTTTCATTCTCGATGCAAATAATAGCAGTATTATACTCGGGTATTCATGGGAAAAAGAGACAGAAAATTAATTTTAACAAATGCTTTAAGGTTTTCTTAAAATATTTTGATCTGAGTGAGAAGCCTAACCCAATTTCAGGAATTGGTTCAGAAATAACACAGTGAACAATATTGTGTCTTTCTAATTCTGAAACATTGGATGGGAACTAAATTTTCCCTTCAACTTCCTGGATTCTGGGTCTACGTATTTTTATACAAAGAAATAGTGAGAACGTAATTGGTAGGACACAAAGGGTGGAGCACACTATGGAAACTCAGAAACCCGTATGTGAACGTGAGCAAGAAAACATACTTGGCATTCTTTTTGTAGCACTCACCCCTCTCTGGCAAATGATCTAGTTCTTTTTTTTTTTTTTAAAGATGTTATTTATTTATTTGACAGAGAGAGAGACAGCCAGCGAGAGAGGGAACACAAGCAGGGGGAGTGGGAGAGGAAGAAGCAGGCTCATAGCGGAAGAGCCTGATGTGGGGCTCGATCCCAGAACGCCGGGATCACACCCTGAGCCGAAGGCAGACGCTTAACTGCTGTGCCACCCAGGCGCCCCAAATGATCTAGTTCTTAAAGCAAATAAGGTAGTTGAACTCAGTACTCGTGATATAATTTCACATGGTTCATCATGCAGTTACGACAGAGAGGCAAGGGAAGCATGGAAAAGAAGTCATTTTGCTTGAAAGGTTTTGGCATATTACAAGAAATAAAAGAATGACATTAGATTCAGTTTATGCATTTTTGGCAAGAATAGCACAGAAATTATGTGTTCTTATTGCATCATATGAGAAAGCAAATGATGTCAATCTGTGCTATGGCTTGTGATACTAATGTTGATCGTTTGGCTCTAATGTTGTCTGCCGGATGTCTCCGCTGCAGTCACTCTTTTTCCCTTATGAGGAGGGAACACTGGACAGAATTTAGAAGCATATTACAAAATAATTGCTAATATCGTGAAAGAAAGACAGAGGACCTGTTCCATATTCAAATAGACTAAAGAGATATGACAACAATGTAGGGCGAGATCTGACACTTTCTTTTAGTATAAAAGATGTTGTTGGTGTAATTGGCAAAATCTAAATAAGGTGTAGATTTTATTTTTATTTTTTTTAAAGATTTTATTTATTATTTGACAGACAGGCAGCGAGAGAGAGAACACAAGCAGGGGGAGTGGGTGGGAGAGGGAGAAGCAGACTTCCCGCTAAGCAGGGAGCCTGATGTGGGGCTCAATCTCGGGACACTGGGATCGTGACCCGAGCTGAAGGCAGATGCTTAAGGACTGAGCCACCCAGGCACCCCAGGGTGTAGATTTTAAATAGTATTCTATCAGTACTCAGTTCCTGATTTTGAGAATTGTGTTGTGGCTATATAAAATAATGTCTTTGAATTTAGGAAATAGACAATGAAGTATTTAAGGATAAAACATTATGTCTGGGGGCGCCTGGGTCGGCTCAGGGCGTGATCCCGGCGTTCTGGGATCGAGCCCCACATCAGGCTCCTCCGCTATGAGCCTGCTTCTTCCTCTCCCACTCCCCCTGCTTGTGTTCCCTCTCTCGCTGGCAGTCTCTATCTCTGTCAAATAAATAAATAAAATCTTTAAAAAAAAACCCATAACATTATGTCTGCGATTTATTCTTAAAAGGATTTATATATGTATATATATATAAAGCACATGAGGCACGATGCTGTTTTTTTTTTTTTTAAAGATTTTATTTATTTATCCGACAGAGATAGAGACAGCCAGCGAGAGAGGGAACACAAGCAGGGGGAGTGGGAGAGGAAGAAGCAAGCTCATAGTGGAGGAAGCTGATGTGGGGCTCGATCCCAGAACACCGGGATCACGCCCTGAGCCGAAGGCAGACGCTTAATGACTGTGCCCCCCAGGCGCCCCCCCCTTTTTTAAAGAATGATGTTAATATTTGAAAAATATGAGTTAAGTGTATATTAACACATTCTTCAGCAATCTATAAGGCAGGAAAATAAGGCCCAGTTTTGGTAGCTGGCCCTTGTTTTGATTTCTTGCCTAATTGTAGGAAAAATACGGAGACATCTTGTTCTTTACCTCAACGATCACTCTCACTATTTTGAACTGTGGTCTGTTCCCATTTGTAAAGGCTTTCTCAGACTTTCAAATGCAGTTATTTTGTAGCCTTGGTGAGCTCAGTTCTACTAGGAATAAACCTTGCTGAAAGGCTATCTTTCCCAGGCTCAGCTGATCATAGAGTCTACGTGATAGTGAACTGTCAGTGCCATGTGGTGTGACACTTCAGGAAGGGTGCTCAAAGATAGCAGACTTTCAGCCAAGGAGGGCGCATTTAACCTTTTCTCTCTCTCTCATTCCTCTTGCCTGCAATGTGGGTATGATGGCAGCCATCTTGGACCATGAATTGAATCTTAAAGATGGAAGCCAGGGCTCAGATGGTGGAAGTGAAGGATGGAGGGAGCCTGGCCATTGATGACTGGAGTTACTGCACCAACTGTGGACTGGCCTCCTCTGAATTTCTTCAAGTTTGGAATGCCTTATGGAGTGAGTATATGCTGAAGACTAAGTTATTGTTCTTCAGCTTAGTGGAGGAAGATTGAGTTAAAACTTTTGCTTCACCGTTTGCATCTTTCCATATAAGTACCAACGGAGGACCCAAGAGGTGCAGTGATGATGGTTTTCTTCTAGTACACAGGTGGTACATATGTTTCTTCTCTTATTCCAAGGCTTTAGAAGTTCACAATGTCTGGAAAGGGAAGGCTTCCAATCATTGCAAGAGGCTGACAATGGCAGGCCATGCCTATTCTTAAGAGAAACTTATAGTAGAATCAGTCTCCAGCACAGATCATCCTAAGACAGCACTGTCAATGGCTCTCCTTCATGCTGGAGCATTCCACTGGCTCTCTAATGCATCAAATCCTCTGTCGGGATTGGAAGACCTCCAAAATGTTTTCCCTTGCCCTTTATTTGGTTGATCACTTCTCTCAATCTTATCAAGAAATTCTCATCTTTGTTTATCAGCTACATCATTCCAGTTCCCATCACTAGACTTTTCTTATTCTCTGCCTAATTTTACTTCAGGTTTTATTTTTTAATCTCCCTAATTTTAATATTATTTGGGAACCAGTCCAAGTTTCACCTTCCTGAATCAGGCCAGTTAGTCGAGTGCTACTGATTTCTCCAACTGCAGTGGGGTCAGCAGCACACAGTTTAGTAATTAATCATCCTTATATCTTTCATGGTGTAGCCATCTCCTTGGACAAGATTAACACTTCCTTAACAACACGGTTCTATCCCTCAATATATCCCACAGGCTTATGGGGTATATTCTTTTGTGTACATGACTTTCTGTATCCATGCTGTTTTATTAGATTTCAAAACACCTGAATGAAGCAAGTAAAAGTATTTCAAAAAACAATCATAGGGCGCCTGGGTGGCTCAGTGGGGGGGGGGCTGCTTCTCCCTCTCCCTCTGCCTGCTGCTTTCCCTGCTTGTGCTCTCTCTGTCAAATAATAGTAAAAAAAAATCTTAAAAAAATGATGACTTAACAGGAAGGAAAGCTGTGAGGCTAACAGAAGTGAAACAATTAATAGAAAATAAATTGGAAAATAAGAATTAAAACTTGTTTCCTAGATCTTCCTCTTCCGTTAGTTAACGGAGGTTGGAACGCAAGCTCCATGAGGGCAGACACAGGCATTAATTTGCTGATAGAGCCTCAGTGCTTAGAAGTGTACGGAGGAGCATAGTAGGTCCTCTATGAACATTTATGGATTAACTGAATGGGGAGCTTTTGAGCCTAGACGAGAATTTGGCTCATTATTATAAAGGACCATGGACATATCTTCAAGAAGGTGCCAGAAGAATTGTAGTCTATTTGACTGCAAGAAGCAAATAAAAAAATAGAAGGTATCATTTATAACAAAGAAAAATATTCATAAGTATATATGAAGCACCTATTTCTTTCATGTTCTTAGCTGATTAAATGAGGCTATTTTTTTTGTATTTGTGAAACAAAGCCTATTTTTGAAACATGAAGAGAAATCATTTTATAAAAAAGGAAGCTAACAATTTATTTGAAGAGGTGAAGAATTCTCTATAAATGTGACTTTATCACTGTATAAATTTGTATCATCATACGACAGGTTTGCCTGAAGAACAGCAACCTGACGATGAGGGAATCAACCTTTCACAAACATCACACCTCTGTTACTAATTATCCTTATTGATGAACAGTGGGACTCCTAGATGGAAATATTTACAGGGGTAGGAATTTATATAGATAGATAGATAGATAGATAGATTGATAGATATATCACATGCAGCTGGGATGCCCTGCTTAGTACCATGGAAACTAACCTGAAGTCAAATGGACAGCCCTCACATTGTCCATCTTAGAGTCATAAAAGCCTATTTCACCGGAGGCTTTATAAATGAACCATATAATTTTGTGGCTCCCAAGTCAGTAGAGTAATGACACCTTCCCCTCTGGTTCTTTGCTTCTACAGGTTGGAGCAGCAGACACATGAGGAAAGATCTGAAGATGAACGTTTTGATCCTTTGGAGGAACCACATCAAATGGTGGAGGCAACCAAGGAGAGTAAACGCTCTCTACAGGAGGAGACATTATGGGAGGGTTACCGGAGTAACCAGGGATGAAGACTGGCTGCCAGGAAACAACAGACATGTCTCCTAATACCACAGAAACTTCAGGGAGGACACCCGCATTGCCCAAGAGTGCTCTATGAGCCAGCAATGGCGGCTAACACATATCTACTGTGGGCTCCGGATCTTAACGTTGCTTCTAAATAACAACTCGTGAGAATAAATGGATTCGCACTTTTTCTATGCGTTTGGGACATGTAGATTCTTACAATATAAGTAATTAGTTCAATTAGAGTCAACTGCCCAGATCGAGGTGAATCATGGGCTTGCCCCATTCGTTAGGATAGAGGTAGAAAAATGTCACCCCTACAGCCACTGTGGTTGTATACAGAATTTCAGGTAGGGGAGGGGAGACCATCTTAGGGCTGTGTCATGTCATCCATCTTGGTCATGGATACGTAAGGGGGAAAAGAAGAGCCAGGGATGTCATGGCACATGTGAAGTGAAGGGTATTTTTCTCTCCCTTTCCAATGGCCCATGGGGACTCCATGTTCTCTCAGCTTGTCACATTCTCATGGTCCTCCACAATGCTCCTAGTTAGCCCTTCTATCTCCTGCCCCCCATCTTTCCTTTATCGTGGGTTCTCTGGCACAGGTATGCTTCTCTGTGCTTCTTTCTGTCCTCTGATTTATTTTCTCAGCAGACTGACCAGAGAGGAGTCCTTGAAACCCACTGACACTACAAAGTCCTGAGATGACCTCCTTCTATGTGATTTACTCACCCCAAACTGCCTAGTGATTTCCATGGAGATTTTGCCAGTGTTGGAAAGGTATTACGATACTGAATCTCAGTATGCCGCAATAAATTAAGCAATGTGATTAAAACCAACAATCCTTAGCACACTCATACGCATCCATAAATACTGCTCAGAAATTCATAGGTCTCTTCTAGCCTACACAGTTCCCATTTTCACCAAGGAAAGAAAAGACAAAAAGGAGACAGAGAGAGAGAGAGAGAGAGAGAGAGAGAGGGAAGAGAGAGAGATTATGGTGGATGGGGGTGGAGGGATGGTGGGAGAAGAGAAGAAAATTAGGGAATCAAAACAGACCCAGTCCTGGGGGTGCAGGCATCAGAGGTGTACTTGGCTGTCCTCTCTGTTCTAACCCTAGTTCCCTGTTCTAAAGTAGAAATTTCCAAACTTGAAGGTGCTTTAATGGGGAGTGCACAGTTAATATGAATTCCCAGGCTCACCCCTAAACATCATGGTTCTGTTAATCAGGAGTAGGGCCTAGGGATTTTCCTCTTAACAAAGACTTCAGAAAATTCAGATTCAGGTGGTCCTACGTGAAAGTTTGTAGGTGGTAGTGCGTGTGTGTGTGTGTGTGTGCGTGTGTGAAAGAGAGAGAAAGAGAAACCTAATTTGAAATAAATGTGACCATACTGGAAATTCAGGGCTAAGTTATTTTGACAAAAAAGAAAGGATGTCCAAATCAAAAAAGGAAGGGAAAACTTTCTTTATCTATCAAATAGGGGAGATGTACTGTAATTATTTTTCTGCTGTACTTTTTCGACGGACATACGTGATGTGATGAGGTTGAGAATCTGAGTTCACCAAAACGGTAGTCTAGGCTTCCTCACAAAACTTTCAGTCAGTGGGGCCATTCAGACAACAAGCTATTTTTGGAGAAAACAGAGTGGTGGAAACGACATACTGATCTGACAGTGTGGAGTTCTGGGTCCAGCTTTGGTGCTGCTGGGGGCAAATTGTTCTCTAGCTTCATTACTCCTATCTCTAAAATGAAGAGTCTGGGAAAGGTGGTCTTTTGGTTCTCTTCTAGCGCTGAATTCTGCAGAAAGATTCTTTAGTGGCCTTACTGAGTGATCCATTGTTTTTAAAAACTGGATGTCAGGTTAGTCCACAGGCACCAACTTGTTAAAAGACAAAATACCAGCAACAATTTTACTCAGCCTCTATCTGGTACCAGGATCAGTGTTTCACCCTTGATGTGTATTTCCCCCAATCTCCCCCAAATCCAGCAAGCTGGGTTTCTTTACTATCATTTTGTAAATGAGGAAAATATGACTCAGGGAAGAGAGGTGGCATAATGTAGGGCTTGAGAGCAAGCATTCTAGAACCTTGAACCCTGGGCTTGTATCCTGACTCCACCACCTACTGACTCAGGGACTTAAGTTCAGAAAAGTTACTTAACACTTTCTGTGCCTTAGTTTCCTCATTGGTGAGTGAGGATTATAATGGCGGTTCCCTCAAGAGGGCTCTTGTACACGATACATATTACGCAAGTGTTTGCTTTAACGGTGATTAAATGTTTTGTTAGAGCTGAGATTCAAACCCAAGTTTGTTTGAACCTGAAACGCAGGCTAGTTCCTTGCCCAGTGATTGGAATAACATTGCTGAGCCAGTGTCCAAGCCCAAACACAACCCCAGTGAGTCAAGATGCATCATTCAAAAGCGAACAGTCAACAGTAGCTGGTGAGGGAGCATACAACCTGTCCCCAAAGTAGGACTGATTAAAATTTTAAGCCATTATATTTCATAAAAACCATCTGGAAACTTTGAATGAAACCCATGGTTCAGATAAAATTATGTGATTAAATCTAAAAACCATATTTTAAGAAAATTCACGCACACACATCAAGACACTGTTGGTCATCCTCGGTCGGCTTGTAATGTCGGAGTAGAAACTTTAAAGGTCAGTAAACTGAGTCATAAAACCATGCAATTATTTCCTGAATGTTAAGTGTTCTCTTGGACTCAACAGTCCAGTAGGGCTCATAAGTAAATAAAGAAATGTATTAAAGAATTGTTGTGGTAAGGTCTTTACCCACGCATTTATTATTTGTATATTATTTGACAACAATTTTGCTGTGTTCTACCCTAGCTCTCTGCCCTCTGTGGAGCAGCCACAGCTTATCAGTTATCTGGGCTTGTGTAGAATCATCTTCTTCCACGTTCTCTACTCATCAAATGCTTAGCATTTGAAGTGTTATCCTAGTTTTATTCTGCAGGTTTGTAGATGTTTAGCCTGGTTCTGTAGATACATCTAATATAGTTGCAGAATATAGATACTCAGTATTGTCTCTAAATAATATTCTTATCTACCTATCTATAATCTATATCAAATGATACAATGGCTAGCAGGTGATAAATGACAAGTTGTTAAATGAAATAGAGAGAGAGCAGCCGTTTTTTCCACTGGCTCAAGCGATCTGGCTGATGGGTGATAACTCACCCCATCTTCCAGCAGAGGGCAGTAGAATACGCTCTCTAGCTTATCAAGGTCTCTGGAGCCACTGCTGGTATTTTGAAAGGAAGTACAGTGTTCAGATATATTTTGAAGAGAGTAATGTGAGAGTTTTTGCTGAAAACAAATTTAGAGAAAAGTGGGGGTTATGAATCAAAACAAAAAATTATTTCTCATTGTAAACTTTCTTCTTCTTTAGGGAATCGGTAATTGGTGTGTCATTCAAAAGCATTCATCACCACATACTCCTGTACTTTTTAAGTATCTTTGTTAATTATCTTCTATATTTAGATAATAGTTTATCTGTATTGTATTTCCCGGTGAAATAGGTTATAGGGAATATAAAACTGCCCCTAGTGTTACTAGTTTATTTAATAAAGCAAAACTGTGCCTTATGGTTACTAAAATATTTAGTGGTTAAGTTCATTTATTTATTTGTTTTTTTATTCGTTTATTTATTAGTTATTCAAGAAACACTTTAAAATACCTTAAAAAATGTTTTTAGGGCAGAGATAATTTTCCAGAGCCCCACCTCTATAGATAATTATTTTTCCGAACCTCACTTGTTCATGCCAGACCTGTCAATGTGATAGGAAATGCAGACAGTTTTCTCAGTCCTCGCCCTTTGATCTCACTACCGGTTAGATCATATTTTCATATTCTGTCACTCACGTGTACATATCTCTATAGTCCACAAATACCCACACCTCCCTTGTCCTTCCTCGCACTGTGGTTACCCCTGTCTGTGCCAATTTTCAATTAGGAAGATAGAAAGTAAAAGAAGAAGATCCAAACGTTCCTGCAGATACCAACTCCTTGAGTTGGTATCTGAAAATATATGGTAACAGTTGGAGACACTTAGCTGCTTCTTGGCCACCGTGAAGGTGAAATTGGAATTTGGGGAAACGAATGGGGAAAGAGGGACCACAACAGGAGAGAAAGAAGGGTTTGCTGAGCAACGTCATATATACAGCAGCTTGTGTCCTGGATAAGATTTAAAGGTTAGATCGCTTTAAATATTAGAGGAATTCTTATTTTTTATAGGACAAAGAGACTGGATCATATTTCATCTACGGTTCATCCCAACTTCAAATTCCCTAAATAGCTCCTCTTACCTTAGCGTTTGAGCAGTTCGATGTAACAATCGTCATCAACTTTTTCTGCCATCCCAGGTGCTGTAGGAATAAGGTAGATGAGGTTTCTGTTCTCTTGTAGACTTCACAGCCAGGCAGAGATCATAAATCAATATAGAGAATAGCAAATAAAGAAATATATGGTAACAGATAGTAACTTAAACTTACTGTGGTGATAGTTTTGTCAAGAACTGTAAATGGTCTGAGATTTTACTTTACTTGGCAGCTAATAATTTAGCCTAAGACAGTTTCTCAGAAGCCGGCAAAAGACAAGAGACTCCTAGGTCAGAGACAAAAGACTTTTATTTTGTGTGGTAATAGCAATAGCCAGAATGTCATCATCTGTGCCAGTTCTAGGACCCCAGGACAATGTGAAGAGAGCCAGTTGATACCTATACGTACAGTGGGTCATGTTACCAGAGAGGAAATCTAAGATAATGAAACATAACTCTTTTATTAAGGGCAATAGAAAAAAAAACATCTCTCCTATCGTCTAGCAGGAGATATCACCTCTGTTTTCCGAGGCTGTTGGCAAACCTGCTCTTTGCTCCAGAGGGAGGCACTATCTCTATTTTCCAGGCCTGTTCACAATTTAAACATCCTGACTGAGCTATTTCAGATGAAAGTAGTGAGTGCAAAAAATGTGTGAAAACGCAAGAGACCCGTGCAGAATTGTCTCCCAACAGGTTTGTATTTGTTTTAGTCGACTCGAAGCATGGGCCACAGAATTTTCATATGGCCAAAGTAAGACTGAAAGTTCATCTGCTTCTTTTGTTAGAAATAGTATATCTGGATATAGCCTTAGTGGGCCTACAAAGGCGAGCTGCATAGCTGGCCTCAGTGCCTTAGATCTGTACAGTTTAGTCCTGTCCACAGTCATGTTCCCAGAGAGGCAAAAAGATTTGAGGGTTCTGTATACTCCCTTTTATGACCACTCGGAATTTTTTACATCTTTTAGCACCCTTCAAGTTTGCCTTTTCTGTTTATGTCGAATTTGTGTGCTTATGTAAAATGATAAAAACTAGGTATTATAAAATGTACTCAGAAATAAATTTCTCCTTAAAAATTAATTTGTAAAATGGTCAAGGTAGGTCTCTTGGAGCTATCTTGGAACTATAACCCTGAGATCAAGACCTGAGCTGAGATCAAGAGTTGGACCCTTAACCAACTGAGCCATCTTGGTGCCCCCAAGGTGGTAGTTCTCCAGAAATTGTCATGAAGAATTTTCTGGTCAAACTTTTTCTTTTTAATTTAAATTCAATTAGCCAAGGTATAGTACATCATTAGTTTTTGATATAATGTTCAATGATTCGTTGGTTGAATGTAACACCCAGTGCTCATCATATCACGTGCCCCTGGTCAAACTTTTAATAGATATTTAAGATTGGGGGTCCTTTTATGGTTACTTGCCAGTGCCTTTAAGTGATTTTCAATCTTATATATAGTATTTTAATTATGAATAATTACTTTTAACTCTAGAAGTCTAGTTAATTTGAAATTCAATATTATAATATTTTCATAGAACATAGTTCTTTATGCAATAATTATGAATTTTTATTTTTTATTCTTTTTTAAAGATTTTATTTATTTATTTGAGAGAAAGAGAGAGAGAAAACACAAGTAGGGAGAGGGGCAGAGGGAGAAGCAGGCTCCCCAAGGAGCAGGGAGCTGGACGCGGGTCTCCATCCCAGGACCCTGGGATCATGACCTGAGCTGAAGGCAGATGCCTAACTGACTGAGCCACCCAGGTGCCCCATTATTATGAATTTTTAAAAGGAGGAATGCTACACTTGTGAAACGTATAGAAACATCCAAGTTTTTGGGTTGCCTGTATAAAAGTATTTTCTTTCTTTTTTATTATGTTAGTCACCATGCAGTACATCATTAGTTTTTGATGTAGTGTTCCATGATTCAAAAAGTATTTTCAAAATACTATAGGAAACAAGACCAATGACTTACTTAGGTAGGCATAGGATTTTTTTTTCAAATTTATTTGACGAAGATAGAGAGAGTGCACGGAAGCAGGGGAGAGTGGCAGAGAGAGAGGCAGGCTCCCCACTGAGCTGGGAGCCCATGGGGCTCAATCCCAGGACCCTGGGATCATGACCTGAGCTGAAGGCAGAAGCTTAACAGACTGAGCCTCCCAGGTGCCCCAGGCATAGGAGCTTTTAGAAAAAAAAAAAAAATCACACTTGAAAGCAACATCCAACTTTACATTCTCTCTCTCTCTCTCTCTTTTTTTTTTTTGTTGAAAAACAATTGTATGATAAATCCTGAAGACTTTTACCTAAAGTATTTAAACAGGTGCAGCTTTTCCATTTTTTCTCTCAAAGATGATAGGGTTGGCATTCTTTTAAAAGATCTTATTTATTTATTTGTTTATTTGAGAGAGAGAGAGCACGAGAGGGAGAGGAGGAGAGAGAGAATCCCAAGCAGACCCTACGCTGAGTATGGAGCCTGCCCAGACTTGGGACTTCATCTCATTATCCTGAGATCATTACCTGAGTTGAAATCAAGAGTGGGTTGCTGAAGCTGAGCCACCCAGCCTCCCTGACCTTGTCTATATGGAAAATTAAGTTCAATTAAAACTTTGGCTATGTATGGTGATGGATGGTAACTAGACTTGTCATAGTCATCATTTCACAGTCTATACAAATGTGGAATGAATATGCTGTAGACCTGAAACTAATATAATGTTATGTGTCAATTATATCCCAAATAAAAACAAAACAAAATCACACAAAAAACACTTGAGTATTGTTTCCAGAAATACTTGGAATATGTCTAAAATGTCAAGTTTGCTTTCTAAGGAATCCACACTGAATATAAAAGATGATGTTGCCAATGTCTGCAAATCAATTGATTATCAGAGCCACTATCAACAAGCATCTTTCCAGGAATTAGAAACCTTGGACACCGAAAGGAGTAGCTCCATGATGATCTTTGGTTGGGTGTCGCCACCGAGGGCATCAGCAACCCCTGGTTTTGAAGGCAAGCATCATCTTGCTCACATCTGTGTCTCTGTGTTTGAGGGTTAGGGTGGATGCTGAGGGCTGGGCAAATACTAGAGTCTCCCCTTGGGATCTTGCCAATGCTCCTTGTCCTCCTGGTCCCATGGGCACACACCTGCTTTCCTAATAAGATTTTATTTTATTTTATTTTATTTTATTTTTTTTTAAGATTTTATTTATTTATTCGACAGAGATAGAGACAGCCAGCGAGAGAGGGAACACAAGCAGGGGGAGTGGGAGAGGAAGAAGCAGGCTCCTAGCAGAGGAGCCTGATGTGGGGCTCGATCCCAGAACACTGAGATCACGCCCTGAGCCGAAGGCAGACGCTTAACCGCTGTGCCACCCAGGAGCCCCTTATTTTATTTTTTAATATTAGTTTCAGGCATTCGCAAATTCTTTTTTGATTTTTAGAATATTGCAATTTGTTTGGAACCATGTGAACCGCATTTGCATCACAACCAGTTCAAAATCCACTTCTACTCTGTAGATTTTTTAATTTGGTATGAACATTGGTTTTAGTAGGATGATATTCTCAGAAAAAAAACTGTAGTTGTGTTATTACTGAAAAAGGATTTGAAAACACTTATTTCCAAGCTCCCCATATCGCCCATCTGCTCTCCAGCTAGAAGCAAGCTGGAGGAAAAAGAAAGACTGGGATAAGAGGTCTAGAGGGTAGACGTTAAGAGACTTCAAGGACTGAAAATCTCAACTGGTTTCCCCACTTTCTGGAATTAAAACCCTCACTGGCTCCCTATTGTACTTATGATGAAATACAAGATCTTCTGTGGGGCCACACAGCCCAGAACATTTCTGTAGCCTCATCTTCACCCCACTCCTCGCTCACCTGCCACTGGCTTGCTGTATGGCTACCTCACTGACCTCTGACCGTTCCTATAAACTCCAAGCTCTCTCCCCACTCGGGCTCCACATATACTGCTCCTCCACCAGGAATGCTCTTTCTTACCCCCTCAGACTGGTTAATTACCACTCATCCTTCAGGTCATTCTCCCATCCATTAGAGAGTTTTGCCCTATTTCTCTTTGTCTAAATTAAATCTCTGCCATTTTGTTTATTAATTAATTTTATAAAATTATAGATAAATGAATATTTGCTGTGAGTCAGGCATATGTTAAGTACTATTCTGATTTATCTCTTTTAATTCTCCTTATATTATTTATCTCACCTTACAAGATTTAGAGAGGTTATGGAACTCCCCAGGGCACACAGCTAGGAGTGGTTGAGCCCATATTCTAACTGAAGCAGTGTGACTCCAGCACCCCCGTCACTCCTAACCCTTTGCAAAACTGCCTCCAAAATATCTTTCTCTGTGTGAGGCCCTCGGTAAGCAATTTGCATGCATTTGTTTAGTCAAGCCTCACCACAATCCTGGCAGGTAGTACTATTAGTATAAACATCCTCATTTCATAGATAAGAAAAAATAAGGCATGGAGAATAATTTGCCTTAGGTTACACCCAATTTGAAAGTGAATATTTGCACAAGCAAAAGACCTCACTGGAAGGTGGCCAAGCCCAGATCACCATCCAGACAACTTGATTCCAGTTTCTGCTTTAAACCAGTCTTATATATGGCCCCCACTGCTGCTCTCCAACTCTGGTTCCACGGTATCAATTTTGTTTAGCACCACCTACCCAGCACAATGCTAAGGTCAGAGGAGTAAATCAACATGTATTTGTCCTATGAATGAAAAGACGGTGTTAGTCTTTTCAATCATGGTTGGAAATTTTGTTTGCTTAAATCAACATATATTTTGTCATCAGAAATTATTCTTCAGAAACTTACAAATACATTTGTTATGTTAAGCTGTTGAAACAGTTTCTTCCCTTTGACCACTGGTCCAATGCTTTGGATAACTCTATGGAGCATTTCTAATAGACAAATCAAAATCATCTCACTCAGAGCAAAAGTGAGGCATCCCCTCTTGGTCCATCAGTTTTTCAAAAAGGATGTTAACAGTTTTTAACTGGCAATTGTATCAGTTACGTATTGCTGGGTAACAAACCACCCTAAAACTTAGTGGATGTTAACAGCAACTCTTCATTATTTCTAATAGGTCTGAGGGTTGCCGGGGCCATCCCACTGATCTGAGTTCAGCTCCATTGTGCTTTGGTTGGTCTTACTCGTGCATCTGGCTTGAGCAGGTTGGCATGAGCAGATGATCACCTGGTAGGTTGCCTGGTGGCTCATCTCTTTTCCATAAAGTTCCTTCTTCTCTAGTTAGCTAGACAGAGGCAGGAATTGAAGGGGTGGGGGAGGGAGAGAGAGGGAGAAATGGAGAAAGAGAACAAGCAAGTGCTTTTTTAAGGCTCTGCTTGCATCAAGTTTGTTACTTTCTTATTTGCTAAAGAAGGTCACATGGCTAAGCCCAGAGTTAGTGTGGGAGGGCAGGAGTGTGAGTATAGGGTGTGGGTACAGGAAGGTGGGAAAATTAGAACCATCAGTATATCAATACGCAAAATGTCAAATAGTATTTACCGAGAAGGACAATTTTGAAGTCACTGCAACCCAATATCCATTAGAAGTTCAGCTGAGAAGAATGGTCTTCTTAAAATCCTGACTGATGGGTATCAGTTAGTTACTCTAAATATAACCCAGGATTAAGTCAGGTCAGTAGAAGGCTAAGTAACTGGACTATTGTTCTGACCAAAGGGGGTCTTGTTTTCACTGAACTATGTTTTGATATAATGCCATTTGTGTAGGAAACAGTCTTTCTTTTGTTGGATCTATTAAAGTGGTTCTTAATGGGCAAAGCATGCAGGGGGCATGGCCTCCAAGGACATTTAGCGATGTCTGGAGACATTTTTGGTTGTCGCAGCTGGGGGAGGAGTGCTACTGTCATTAAATGGAGAGAGTCCAGGATTTGCTGCTAAATACCCCATAATACATGGGACATATCCTCACAGCAAAGAATTACCCAGCCAGCATGTCAAAGGTGCTGAGGTTGAGAAACTCTAGTGTGCTGAAAGAATGTTGTTCATAGACCTGTTTCCAAAGAATCCTTTGAAAATTCTTTGCCCTCTAAGTGTCAGAAATAGTTGTATTTCTGCTGAGCAATTATTTTGGCTTCATCTTCAACACAAACACAGTGAATTGAATCAGCGATCAATTTTTCCATTTTTCAGTGGACAGTAGAAAGCTCAGAGTTAAGGAGTGCCTGGGTGGCTCAGTCGGTTAAGTGTCTGACTCTTGATTTTGGCTCAGGTCATCATGACCTCAGGGTTGTGAGATCAAGCCCTGTGCCAGGCTCCATGCTCGGCATGGAGCCTGCTTAAGATTCTTTCTCTCCTTCTCCCTCTGCCCCTTCTCCCCCGCTTCTCTCAAAACAAAACAAAACAAAACAACAAAAAAAGAAAGCTCAGAGTTAAATTTGTTATACATTTGTATGTAGCAAATACTCATGATTCTATTTTTATTAACCTCATTTCTGGCTCTATTTTTTTATCACCTTACCATTTATTTGCCTTTTTATTTCTCAGTTATTTCTAATTTATTGTATTTTTTTGATTTGCATAAGTTCCTGAAAGCTGTATTAAATCTCAGTTTTGAAGAGTCTAGAAACATAAATGAATGCATAAACAATATAAATGCATAAAACAAAATAAAGCACTTCAAGACTTACTTAACAATAAATACATAATGAGAATTGCTATTTATAGTCACTGGAAATGAGCATGAGCTCTCAGATCCAGGACTTGAAATTTAATACGAATCTTGAAGAAAAAGACCAACGAAAACAAAGGACTGGAAAAGTTTTAAAGTTCTAGTGCCGAACGTATGGAACATCTTCTGTGATATGGTTAGCATAGCGACTGGCATATACCGAGTTCTCAATAAATATTTGTTGAATGAATGAATGAATTTAATTGGTCTCCATTCTGATAAAGTCTGCGAGAGGATTTTACTTTAAAAAATTCTGGGTTCAAGAAAGTCATTGTTGATTAAATATAAGTTGTTGCTGATGATTAGAATTTTAGCTTGACCAATTTGCAAAGAAATCCAGAATTTCCAAAGTAATCATTATGTGTTTCAGGAGTTATATGTCCATATGTCAGTTAAATACACACTTTCATATAACGCAAGTTTATCCAGACAGCAGGGGGAAAACATACACAGTGTGCCCAGAGCACAGGGGTGCTATTTCTTCCACATTCTAAGGAAGTTACAAGCAATCTCTTCCAAATCCTTTTCCGTAAAACCATTATAACAGTCTTCTGTCTCAAAGTCATTATAATAGCTTTATAACCTCTAGGATAAAAGACTATAATTTCCAGTGGAATTCTGTCATTCATTAAGAAACAAAAACTTATCCACTCTAAAATGGAAGTTAACTAATTAGCGAAAACATTTATGAAGCCAGAAAGGAAATGCAGCCTTTCCATACCCCCTCAACTACCCTCAGAAAAAAACAAAACAAAACAAAACAAAAAACTCTACTGTGTTAGTAAATAGGCTTCAAATAGATAATTAGGATAATTAGGAACAATAAGCATTTATACCGATTTCAGTGCTGTTTGAGGATATAATTTGTACAAAGAATGCTTTGCTGTAGATGAGACAATAAGTTGTCAGTTTTATTTTCCATTACTCTTTTATTTAAAATTGTGGTTTTTAACAATGTGCTTTCAGGATTTATACACTGGAGACTTGAGTGCGATAATGACTTTCTGTGTTAATGCCTGAGATGTTTTGTGCCTATCACTCCCTACTCTGGCACTGTGAATCTGAAAACGCTCCTAGGGCTTCCAGTAATTTATGATTTGTAGCTATTTCTTCCAGAGTATGTGATGTATTTTCTCTATAGGACTTGGATTGGCATTGAATATCATATCCATTCATTTGTCTATCAGTTATTCCTGCCGGATAGGAATTTGCCAGGTAGGTAGTGGGCTAGTGGCTGGAATTACAAAGATAGGCAAGATTCATGGATTCCCTCTTCAAAACCTAATGATATTTAGTATTAACAATTCCACTGGGGCACCTGGCTGGCTCAGTTGGAAGAACATGGGACTCTTGATATTGGGGTTGTGAGTTTGAGCTCCACATGGGGTACAGAGATTACTTAAATAAATAGAACTTTTTAAAAAAGCAACACAATTCCACTATGTGCAGTAATATATTAACAACTAACATCATTTGTGCCCTTATTATGTCTCAGCACTATTTTTATTTTACATGGAAAATTTAATTTAATTCTTATAACAACCCGATGATGTAAATACTATAATCATCCTCATTTTACAGTTAAGGCAACCGGGTATCATCTAATAGGAAAGATAATTAAGTAAATGATTATTTTAAAAAACCATTAATAAGGGACATGCCTAGGATAAATGGTAGTAGGGGAGCACAAAGGAGAGAAAAGCAACTTGGTTTAGAGAATGACAGAAGGCCTCTTTAGTAAGAAGAATTTGAAAGATGAACTTCCAAGATTTCCCATCTAATCCCTGGGACTCGGAATATAACATAATATGACCTTCATAATTATGTTACAAATTAGGTGATAAAGGAATTTTGCAGATGTAATTAATACGACTGATCAATTGACTTTAAGTAAATCAAAAGGGAGATGATTCAGGTAGACACAATCTAATCATGTGAGCCTTTTAAAAGCAGAAGTTTTCTCCCCTGATAGCTGAAGGGAAAGTCAAATTCACTGCTGATTCAGTGCACTGTTGCTGGCCTTGAACATGGAGGATGTGATATGGAGGCCATGTGATAAAGAACTGAGAGTGGAGTCTGGGAGCTCTGAGTGACTCCTGGCTGACAACCAGCAAGGAAAGTGGGACCTTGGTTCTTCAACCACAAGGAAATGAATTTTGCCAACCATCTGAATGAGTTTGTAAGTGGATTCTTCCCTAGAGGCTTTAGATAAGAGCCTAGCCTGGCTGTTAATCTTGAGTTCAGTCTAATGAGAGACTAAGCAGAGACCTAGTTGAGCCTGACTGGATTTATGACCTATAGAAATGGCACTAATAAATGGATGCTAATTTGAGCCACTAAGTTTGTGGTAATATGTTATGTGGCAATAGAAAAGTCATATAGTTGCAATGAATTAGTGACTTTTAAGCTGAGACCTAAAACATAAGTAGAAGCTGGCTTGGTTAAAGAGGTTAGGTAGAACCTAATATTCCAAGCTTAGATGACTATATAGTCAGTCTTAGCTCGTGGATAGTTTCAGGAATTCAAAGAAACTTGATGTGACTGGACCATGGAAGGTGTGTCTGGTGGACCTGTGGAGGCAATGTGATGAGGGAGGCTGGATATAAGATAAAGCCGGAGGAAGCTGGAGGAGGGGGCAAAGGCCAGGTAAGAAGGATATTATAAATCTTCTAGAAGAGTTTGACTTTATTTTAAGGGAATAGCAAGCCTTGGAGAGTTTTATTTAGGATGTGCAAATCAGAGTACCTTTTTAAAGTAAGTCTAAAGAAGAGCAGGACTGTAGGCAGGACAGACAGAAGGCTATTGCAATAATGCAATCACGAACTGATGTTGTCTTGAACTAGGAAAATGGCTGCCTCATACAGTTGATCACTTGGTCCTGAAAAATTAATTTATTGTAATATTATTGTATTAATTTATCAGAACCTAGTGATGGACTGTAGGAAGGGGTGGAGATAGGGAAATATTTAAGGTAACCCACAGATTTACATCTTAGGCAACTGTATAAGGGCATCATTAACAGAAAGGGGAAACTCAGGAGGAGGAAGATTTATTGAGATTGAGGGAGGGGATTGATTAGAAATCCCTATTGAGATATTGATATGTTGATATATATATATCAACATATATATATCAGTATCTCTATCTATCTATTTGAAGATATTGGTTTTCTTTCTTTTTTTTTTTAAAGGATTTTTATTTATTTATTTGACAGAGAGGGAGCAAGAGAGAGAGCGAGAGCACAAGCAGGGTGAGCAGGAGAGGGAGAAGCAGGCTTCCCACTAAGCAGGGAGCCCAATGTGGGGCTTGATCCCAGGATCCTGAGATCATAACCTGAGCCGAAGGCAGATGCTTAACCAACTGAGCCACCCAGGTGCCCCGAAGATACTGTTTTTCATAAGGAGATACCCACAGAAAGTTGATTACATGGATCTGGAGCGCAGCAGTAGTCTGGGATGAAGCTATGGATTTGTAATTCATCAGCATTGTGTTAAGGTAAGCTAATGAATAGCAGCAAATAGACATTGCTGCCCCCCGCCCCTGCCAATTTCAGCAGCTTAACATACTAGAAGTTTAGGTTGGAGTAACATTCACTTCTCTTCCACATGGTCATTCAGGGATCCAGGTACTTTCTATCTTGTGTTTCTGACATCTCTAGGACAGCGGTTCTTAACTAGGAGTGATTTTGTCCCCCAGGAGACATTTAGCAATATCTGAAGACAATTTTGATTGTCACAATTAGGAGAGATGCTACTGGCAACTAGTGCATAGAAGCCAAGGATCTGCTAAACACACATCGATGTTCCACAGTTGGGGGAGGAGGGCTTATGTAGAACTATGTTGTGTGGAGGAACACATGGTCTGGATCTTTGTCTACTGATGCTTCGTCTACTGGCACCTGCAGAGAAGCCCCCTCTTCTGTATTACGGGATGCTGGGGTGGAAGTCTGCAAGCCATCTTCCTCACAACCCTTTGCCAGCTGGCTTCTAATTGGACTCTGACAGTGGAAGACACTGGTAGGAATTCAAAGGAAGGAGGAGGTGAAAAGGATGCTCCATGTACTTCTAGTTTCTGTCAGCTTCCCTGGAGTGGAGGCAGAAGGTTCTGGCTCCAGTCCCCAACTTCTTTCGTATTCCTAGAATTAGCCATGCTCTGTCCTCTCAGAGGTACCACCAGCATCAGTCTCTGAGGTTCAAATAGCAACTGTGGGGGGAGGGATGTCCCAGGAGTTCCCAGATGCAGATAACCTCGCCCCCTTCCTTGTGTCCTTCCATCTATAGGGGTGGTCGCTGCTTTTTCAATTACTAACATTTGGGTGTTTCTGTGTCTCATTTTTTCACTCTTTCAGCCTTCTAACACCTGTCCAACCTATTCTGTTTAATAAGTCCTTTCTCCTTGAAGTCCCTAGTAGGTTTCTGTTCTCCTAAATGGACTCTAACTGATGTGCCTGAATTCCCATCTGGTCTTTGGCACACGTCTCAGGTTTCTCCTGGGCATGCTTGTGTCCAAGCTGTGAGGCCTCCCTATACTTGTTGGCTGCCTGGGTTGCTCCTGGGGGCACCCAAAATATCCCCTTGCTGCTGCATCCCCCTGGGGTTGCGGGAATTCTTGCTGCTTTGTTGCCTGCTTGCACCCACATTGTCCTGTTACCTCTGCGCTATGTTGAAGAGAAACTCTTTGGGAGAAAGCCCGTGGTGCTGAGACCCATTTGCCTACACACACACACACACACACACACACACACACACACACACGTCCCGCATAGACAGCTCTGCTGTTTCTGCACTCTGCTAGGAGTTCTTCCTCCCTGGCCTTTCCTCTGGGATGGAGACATAGTTCCCTCAGTCCCCAACCTCACCCCCATTCTCTGAGAGATCAATCACAGGTGAGCTTCCCTACTTTTTTGTCTCCTTCTTTCCCCAACATAGGGACTATTTTCTGGTCTCCAGTGCATGTGTGTGTGTGTGTATAGGGAAAAAAAGCTCCTGACTGAGATGCTTTTAAACCTCAATTCCTCCTTAGGGCCTAAAATTTTAAAACCAAAAACTTACACAAAAGTTCAACTCTTTTGTGACCTGCATTCCACTGGGTCACATTCCCGCCTTGAGGCAGTAAGGCAAAATGTTAGCTGCCCAAGAATGGGGGAGGAAGGTAGGAATAACCAGAAATACAAGGTGCATATGTTAATTTTCAAGATAGCATCCTGCCCCAAATGGTCTTAACTCACCCAGAACCATAACGTCTCTTTTCCTGATCATCTTTCCCTGTCCCTGGTTGTAACCCCCACCCCTCCTCCCAACTTCCTGGACGGTGCTCTGGTTTGTGTTGGGACAACTTGTGCACATTTTCACTATGACACTTACCATATTCTGATGGCTGGGGTCTTCACGGGAGACTGTGAGAAGCTTGCCAAAAAAAAAAAAAAGTTCTATTCTACTTTGTATCTTCAGCCTCTAGGACAGAGCCTGGCATATAGAAACGGTCCAATAAACTGAGGAGAAACTGATATCTAGATTTTAAAAATTGTTTGCCCAAACTAAGAATTAGAGACAATAGCTAACATTCACATAGCACTAACTATGCCCTGTTTGCTCTTAGCAGATGGGATGCATTAATTCTTTGGTTCTGGCAGTGATTATGAGAGTAGGTATCTATTAGGGTTCTCACTTTACAAATGGGGAAGTGGGCGTACAGAGAGCTTCAGCACTTTGCCCAAGGTCAAGGTCACGCAAAAGCAAGTAGAAAAAGCCATGATTTGAGCTGGGTTATTTGGCTTCAGAGTCTATGCTCTTAGTCACTAGGCCAGGCCACCTTGCACATATTGACTTGGCTTTTACAAGGACACGGCATGCTCCTTGTGTAAAAGATTCTGATACATCTTTTAAGTCATGCCATTCTAAAATGCCTCCAATGAGGCATAAAAGGAAGAACATATGGGGCAAGGGAATTCTATTATTTTACTTATCATTAACAAGGATAATTTACCGACACATTTGCCTTAAAAGCACCAGGTGACAGAAGGTCAAATTCTTACCACTGCCACAGTAGGGTCGGGATGCTCATAGGTGTGCCAAAGGGACATGTTCTGTCCTAGACATTAAAGAGAATAGACCTTCAAAGAAGGAAAAGGAAAAAGGAACTGCAAAGCCGGAAAGAATTATCCCTATTTTTAAAGCATCTGAAAAGAAGGGAGCAGGAGAATAGACTAGAAATCTTACCAAGTGCTCTGATCTTTCCAGAGGAGAAAAATAAAGAGTAGTTCAGTTTCATTTCTTTTTCTAGAACCACTAAGCTTAACTCAAATGGTAACTCTAATGAAATACCCATGGAGGTGGCATTTAAATTGGTTATTGAAACAGCCGTAGACATTTCTTTTCATAGGAATTTGGCTTAATCTTTCACAAGTTTAAATATAAAAATTGCACATTTATTAATTGTGGGTGAATATGAGATTTGGACAACTTTTCTGGGCAAGTAGTAACCTGAAAAACTTTTCTGTTGCCTTATTATTTCTTATAACACTGAAAATAAAATAAATTTTTATGAGCTACCTTCCTTTACTATAAATTAGGATACTGATTATAACTTCACTTTTGTTAAAATTCGGATACCTACCTAGTTTTCTTTATTGTTCTATATTGAGTGTATCTACCTGAAACCAATATGAAATAGAGGAAATGTTATCTTATTCAAATAAAAAGAGCTATTTATAAATTACTATGAAAGAAGCAAGCCAGATTCAAACACTGAGTACTGGGGGGAAAAATCAAAAGTAATAGGTCCTTTGGCCCATTTTGGACAAAGAACACACACACATTCATTTACTCATTTATTTAGAAAGTGTTGAGTACCTTTTATATACAAGGCAAAAGTTGGTATGTTAACAATGTCTATTAGAATATGATAATAAATGACTCTAAACATGACCAGTCCATCAATTCATTTATGGCCTAATGGCTGGTTAAGTTAAACAATGGGTGCTGTCCATTTAAGGCTCTTAAGACACCCAGAATCCTAGTAAATAATATGCACTGTAGTTATTTATAGTTATACTTTTGTTTCCAAGGCTAATAGAAAATAACACCCCACCGAGGTGTTAAGAACCCCAGCTAGTCACAACTATGGGTGGAGAAGTTGGTACTATAAGCCAGATCTAATTTTTCATCTGATTATTGGTAACATTTGACATGGTATATAACTACATTAAATATCTAGCAGATATGCATATCAAAATGCCAATATTAAATACATATGTAATTGTTAATAATAAAAGGAATAAAAGTTAATGTGGAAATTTCATTAAGGAAATATTAATAGCCCGTATTATCTGTATAGAGCCTTCCTATTACTTATTAAACTGAAATAGTCATCATTTTTGTTTCATGTGTATATTTTACAATATGGGAAATTTCATGTAAAATGGAATCATTTACTTTGTGATGAAATTTGGAACTGCAGTAGAATCCCTGCTTTATTCTACTTTATTTCAAAAACTTTTAAATCCACGAAAAATGGTAAAATTTAAAAAATGGAACTAGATAAACACATGAAATCACAATTCATTACTTTCACATTTATTTTAAGCTCTTCTATGGTATCACTATAAAATGCCTTTATCATAGAGTTCCTTAGTAGTGTCTTCTCTTAATTGAATTTAGTCTAGCAAATTTAGAGTTTCATTGATTATGGTTTTTTCTGTACAAGATCGAAGATAAAGATCAGATAATTTTAAGAATTATTGTTAGGCAAAAATATTTTGTGTGTTCTCTCCATGAAAAATCTCGAGCAATTTCCTCTCAATTAAAAATACTAATATTTCCCATGGGATTATAATATGGCAGAGACTTTTTGAAAGTAATTGAAATGTGTTAGTAAGAGGACAATATTTTCATGCTAAATTTGTATCAGGAATCCATATATTATTAAAATAATTTTTTTTCATAGACGATGACCTACATCTTTATTTGCCTAGAAATCTGAACATTGTTAACAATAGAAAGGTCAGTACAATGTGGTACCAATCAGGTTTCTTGACACATTCAGGTTTAAATGGACCAAACTTTCATTCAATTAGCCCCTGGCTTTTGCAGCCAGGAACCTCTTGTTCTCAGTGTCTTAACTAAAGGACAGTGAAGGTATAAGAACAAGCTATAAAAAAAAGAGGGATCTTAAAAGCAAAAGTCTTCTCTGATCATCCTGGTTTTGTTTTCTTTATTGAACACAGACCTGGATGCTTCTGTGCCTCTAAAGGTTTAGAACACAGCCATCAGGCATGTAGAAGCACAAAGGTAGAAAGAGAACAGCTCTTACTGTTACCATACAATCATTGGCCACCAGCGCTTCAAGGCGCCTCCACGAGTCCCCTGCGCTCCTCTTCTGTCTCTGAGGGGCAAGGATTCCTGGAAACATCACTGCTCCTATTTCTGTTCTTTTCCAGGCAACACAATATCACTGCTTTCCTTCGGGAGCCTGAGTGGCAAAGCTACCCTTTCCTGTGTCCATCCTGCCCCAAGCCACTAAGTGCAAGTCTATTTCCTTGAACTGTTGGGTTGGCAATGTGAAGAAAATGAATAGAAGAGTTCATCTCTTAGCTCTTCCATATTATGCTGTTTTTTCTTAGTTATGGGTGGGGGGAGGTCCTAAGGTGCAGTGGGAATGTTCATACCTAAAGAGGGCAGAGTTTTCTGGAATTTTTAAAGACCACCAAGGCACTGGTAGTTAAGTGGGCTAGGGGTGACCAAAATTTCAGAATTTCTGTCAATCCACAGGACAAAGATTCGTAACTGCCCTTTTCAGTTCCCAAAGCATTTATTGATGGATTGATTGCCAGACTGGTCTATTTAATGGAAAGAGGCACTCTTCTGTTACCAGGGAGTTAAGTGAAGACAGACTGGAGCTGTAGCACTGGTGGTGGATTCCAGCTGGTCATGCTTTCTAATCCCTAACTACGTAGTTGGATAAGAAAGTGCATCAGTTAGATGTGAAAAAGCATGGGCTGCCTCTCCAGAGTCCAGAAGTGCTTAAAAACTGTGATGTATATAATCCGGAACAATAAATTACGTGCACAAAGAGTTTATCATAACATAAAATTAAAAAGTGACAATTTCATCACACGGTTACACTGCTGTTTTCCTTTTTTTTCTTTTTTTTGGGGGCGTTTTGTCCTTTTTGTTTCATTTTTCATTTCCATTTTTGTTTTTTATGGAGAGTTGGGGGAGGGTAGAGATTTGGTCCACTGAAGATTAATCACCCTCAATGATATATATATTAGAAAAAATATCAGCAGCAAGACTCTCTAGAAATAGATTCTGTTTGATGTAGCTAGTCTGTCTTTTCTGTTTTGCCCTCTTTCACGGCAGCCTCTGAAGTTTTCCGCAGGGGGGCTTTCTCCGAGTTGGCATGTCCTTGGCCAGAATCCGCCGCTCCGCCATTTTTGTGGGTAGTGTGTTTTTCCAAGTAGTTCAGCATTTCACTGAGGACTGTTTGGAAAGTGCTTAGGGCTGCACATATTGCTGGAGTCCCAAAGCCATGAGTGATCAAACTGGAAATGAGAAGTGGTAGGGAAAAAGAAATGAACAACTTATAGTATGATACAGAGCAAGCATGTGATCCAGAACATTCAATTAAACAGGCATTTATTGTGTTCCTAAGTGGTGTCAAGTATTAGGAAAGATAGAACACAAGTCAATGTATCGCTTTTGACCGTAAGAAGTTCAGGATGCATTTAGATTTGTCATTGATAGACTTGATATACACTAATGATCAGCAAGCCTAAGTATTTAACACGTGATTTGGCTCTGATTCTCTATCTCATTAAAAGAGCCAAAAACTACAACTTTCTGTGTGTGGGAATCATCTCATTTTTAAGAACGGCATATATGCTTGTATGAGCATAGGTCGCACAAGAAGAAATAAAGATTGGCTGAGAATGCTTGATGGCTAGCTGTTCCTCCAACTTCATTCTTCTCTTCTTCATAGTAGCAAAGTTTTATCTGGCTACACGGTCATCTAGCTGGAGACTACATTTTTAAGCATTCCTTGCAGTTATGTTTGGACGTGGGACCGACTTTGCCATGGTAGGACATGAGGGGAAGTATTGTATGTGATTACCACCTGCTTAAAAGGAAATTGATTGCCTTTTATTTTTCTCTCAAAATAGTTATGCAGCTCTGCCGCTGGTGGGGGTAGAATAAGACTGAAGAAATCCACTCACCTTCAGTGTCCTCAATGAGAGAAAAATAAAATTCTGTCTTATGTAAGCCACTCTATGTTTGGGTTTTAGCAGCTAGCTAATTAACTAGTAATCATAAATAATGGAAAATGTAGGGAGCGTTGTTGGCAACTTCAGCACAGGTAACCCTTCCAGTCATGACAAATACCATCTCTAGCTGAACAAATACGTAATTGTAGATTCCGTCTTGTGAACAGCGCCCCCCCCCCCAGATTGTTCATTTGGTCAATTGTTTCTGAAGTGAGACTCTGTCAGGTTGCTCCCATAATTAATAGCTTGTAATAGTATAGAAAGATATGCTTTGACATATATTATGCATGTTATAATATATACAACATAGTATATATATTACACACTCAATAAATAGCGCTATTAACTGCTCACAAGTCCTAGTATCATTGTTATGACATTAGCAGTTTTTAAATCGGACAGTATCATCTTCCATAATATGTTAACTAGCTTGTTACCCCTTGTAAGGTATGTAACCTTTAGGAGCAAAAAGAAGAGTTTAAAACAATGCAAATGAGGGATTTACAGTCTAAGGCAGCCTTCTGATATGCCTGAGTGGTGATAATAATAGGATCTATCACATGGGATTGCTTATATTAGTCCATAAGAAGGGCTCAGAATGATGCCAGACCTATAGTAAGTGTTCAATAAATGGTAGATACTGTTGGCTATGGGATATTCATGGTAAGGGTAAAATTTTCTGCATGTCTCACATTATACTCCACGGGTTGTTAGCATCTTTCATCTGAACATTTTACAAAGCCTGCTCTGTGCCTAGGTCATAATCAACATATATTAAAACGGAAAAAGTCTTCAGTCTTCCAATTACTTAGAAAATAAGAATGGTTAGTGCTTAGGCAACTATGCACACCAAAATCTGAAGTATAAGACATCATCATAGTTCAAGCACCTGCATATCTTTGCTACAGTATCTTGCATTGCTGAGCCAGAAAACTGACCTCAGCTCCATTTCTCAATGAGATAACTAGAAGGGAATCCATATGCTTTAAGATCTATCAGGGAATCTGGCCCGCACATGGTATGGATTGGAGTGGTGGAGGAATTAATTGTGGCCGCAGCCACAAACACAAACGAGCGAAGCCATTCATTAATGTCTAAATCCTTGGCTCTGGTTACACACTGCCTCTCTGCTCACGCTTTCTTCCTGTTTCAAGCTCCTTGTACCACTGGATGAATTTTATTTTCCTCCAGAGTGCCATGTTCTCCTGGTGGGGACCACCCTCTTTATCTCCGGCGGCGTATGCAGAATTTACTTTCACTAGGCTAAATATTAAAGTTAACAAGCCGATATTTGAGTTCTGAACATATGCCAGGCCCTGTTCTATGTGTTTCCTTCTGTATCACCTTCTACAATTCTGGAAACAACACTAAAAATTAAGTATTGTTGTTTCCATTTTTACAGATGAAGAAACCAATGCTCAGAGAAGTTAAGTAATTTGCCTGAGAAATCTAATATTCTGTATTGCCTCTGTGCTTATGTTCTCAGGATGTGGGCGTGTTTTAATTTTTTTTTTTTTTTTTAGAAATCACATTCTGTTGGCAGTTTTAGCTTCATTTCTCAAATTTTGTTCAGTCGGCAGACTTGTAGGCCTGGAAGATGAGAATTCTTCTTATTCTTCTAAGATTGGGGTTTTTAAAAATCAAGTACAAAGTGGGTAGGCCTACAGAAGGGCTTTAATTCTCCAGGTGGAGAGGAGGTGTCCCCGTAATGAAGGATTCTTAAGCTGGTCTCCTTTCTTGGCTGACGGCCTTGCTTACTTCTCCACTGTGCACTACCGTTAGCAGGATGCACTCTCGTCTCTGCCCTGCCCTGAGGACCAGGCATGCCAAGTCTTCACACTGGCTCTGACTTTACACACTTTGTGATCTGGAAGGAAGAAGTTATTTAGCTTCATAAGGTGACAAGGGTCTGACTAGGACATCTGCACGTTCTTTCCAACCCTAACCTTCTATCCACAGCTGCTAATGCTCTTCTTTAAACGCAGGACATGGAAAGAAGGTTATGGATATTGGAAGACCACTGAGCTGAACAGAAAAGTCTGAAATTGATTTTGGAATCTTCAACACGAGAAAGGTAACTGTCCATGTTGAATACCTGAAACTAATGTTAACGTTGTATGTTAATTACACTTCAATAAAAATAAACAAGACTTAAAAAAAAAGTAAAGTAACTGCTTGAAATGTTATCTTTCAACATGGAAGACATCACGTAAATTGTTAGTTTCCTTCATTTAACATTTCCCGCACATCAAAAAAAATACGTGGCACACTGCATAGGATGATAATAGGTACAAAAGATAGCTTCTATTCTAGCAGTTTTCAGTGAGGTTTATTAATTCAAGTAATTCAAGTAATTTAATATTGTATTAAAAGAGCACAGAAAAAAAGTGTGAAATCACAGGATGATTAAAAGGAATTTCTGGAAATATCATGTTATTCTGTTGGCCCCAACCACTCCAGAAAAATAAGTGTATATCTCATTTACAGTAACATACAAAAAGGTGAAAAGGAATAATGTAGAATCTACAGAAAAATAATAGAAAAAACTGAAATAATAAGTCTGACTTTCAGTCCTAGACAGAAAATAAACTGAGGTCATCTGTTAGTCAAATCTCTAAAATCTTTGATAACAGAGATCAATTTTTGCCTTTAGAAAATATTATTTTTCAGCCACAGACTTAATATTGACTTAAAATTCCTATTTCAGGATAAAGATTTTTCAGCCACATTCTTTGCATTTGCATACATTTTCATCAGATTAACAGGAGAGGGTATTTCACAGGCAAATATTACCTGGGTTAGATAGTAGCCATAAATGGTTTGAAGTAGGTAGTCAAAATTTAGAAGTTCTTCCAAATTTTTTTTTAAAGATTTATTTATTTATTTATTAGACACAGAGAGACAGCCAGCAAGAGAGGGAACACAAGCAGGGGGAGTGGGAGAGGAAGAAGCAGGCTCATAGCGGAGGAGCCTGATGCGGGGCTCGATCCTGGAACACCGGGATCACGCCCTGAGCCAAAGGCAGATGCTTAATGACTGAGCCACCCAGGTGCCCCAGAAGTTCTTCCAAATTCAAATTCATCTAAAAGTGTATCCTCAGGAACGAGACAAGTGAAAGCGACAACTAGCATTGTGTTCAACGTGTCCTCTTCATGCCACAGTTTCAACATTGTCGCTGAAGGTGGCAGCCAGGCTTGATGCTGTGTCAGATTTCCTATCATATTTGCATTTCTCAGGCCTCCTTCCTCCCTCCTTTGCAATCATGTGTTCTATTCTTTATTTTTAAAAGGCTTATCTCAGGCTCCTCTCTTCTTTATCCCCAAACCTGTGATGGTCATTCCTACTTGGGCACCTTCGTTTGTCCTCCCTCTTCTCAGCTGCTCTAAAGTCCACTGACCCATCAAAGCTCCTTGGATGATATGGAAAAAAGTGTTAGTTTCCTGGTCCCTTGATTAAGACATTGAAAAAGATATGCTCCCGCCAAAGGATAGAAACTTGCCAAAGTGATAAAAGAACTTAAATAGAATTTTTAGGAGAACGGAGTAACATTCCCCCCCTGCCCCCACCACCAAATTGTACAACCAGAGCCTGGAAAGACCATGGGAAGACAAAGACAGGGGAGGGTAAGATCTCAGTCACCAAAGGGAGGAAGAGGACTGGGAGCCATATGCGTGGCCTTATAGCCCAGTGAGAATCAAAGTATGTAGATATTCACAGAGAGGCAAAGAAGATGCTGTACGTGTCTCTAAAACTTTGTGGTTTGAGCTCTTACTATACATTGGTAATCTAAAGTTATAGTCTCATCTTAAAAAAAATACAAAGAGCTGTTAAAATAAAAAACAAACCACAAATGAACAGCAACAACAAAAACAAGCAGGGCTGAGATGGGACACTATCAGCATCAACCTACACTCTTCCTGACACTGTCAGCCGCCAGCACTTGGCTACTGGTGACCTCCTGAGGCAGGAGCGTCAGGGGAGAGTGGTGGTAGGGGGTGGGGTACCTCAATGTCTGGAATGACTGACTTACCAAAAGGCTAAAGTTTCCCTGGCTTCATTGAGGAGTTTCTGAAGCCCAGGGTAGTAGGATTCAAAGTTAAGTTAGGTTCCAAGAATAGGGAAGAGGAACGCTGCAGAGAAGGGCGGGGAGGGGTGGGGAAGGGAGATGGTGCTATGTTAGCAGACAAAAGATTAAATGGTAATTAAGATACTTGGCTTTCTTTTCAGACAGTTTAATGTTTAAAACTGGCAATGATAAAGAATGGAGTTGAGACTTTTTTTAAGTATAGGAAATTCCTATTTCAGGATAAAGAAAACAGGCATGCGTTTTTGAGACACCGAAGTTGTTAGGTAATCTTTGAAAAATCTTGAAAGATGGGAGAGAAGGTGTGAAATAGAACAGAATAAACTGCCTTAATAATCAAAATGGGGGGACGGAAAGAGAAAGATTTTAGGCACTCTAGCTTATTAAATTACATTTAATTCATCCCTTAACAAGTTTCTTACAATGGGACATTAAAAAAAAGATTTACTTATTTTAGAGAGAGAAAGAGACTAGAGAGGAACAGAAGAGGAGGGAGAGGAAGCGAGAGAAGCTCCAGAAGATCTGCGCTAGGATAAGCTTGGAGCCAGGCTCCATCTCACCATCCTGAAATCAGGACCCTGAGATTAGGACGCTGAGCAGAAACCAAGAGTGGAATGCTTAACGGACTGTGCCACCCAGGAGTCCCTGTAATGGGACATTTTTAAAATCAGGTACATTGAATGTAAGCTTACATAGGGTAAGATTTATCCTTTTTAGAAATACAGACCGTTGAATTTTGACAAACCCATGCAGTTGTGTAACCACTACAATTACCCAAAACATTTTCTCATGTTCCATGTCAGTCAACCCCTTCTCCCTCAGCTCCTGGGAATAAGCACTCTAATTTCTATCCCTATAGTTATTACTTTTTCCCAACTGTCATATAAACTGAACAATAAAGTCTATAGACTATTATAACCTGGCATAATAATTTTGAGATTCATCCATGTTGTGGTGTTTATCAATAGATTATTTTTTATTGCTGGTTAAGTGCTCCTTATCACCATTTGTTCATATAATGGGTCCTTACCATTCTGAAGTGTTAATATTTTTAAAAGAAGTGATCACAGAAGGGTTCAGTAAGGAACCCAATAAAGTAACTGCATTTTTTTAAAGATTTTTTTTTTTTTAAGATTTTATTTATTTATTCGACAGAGATAGAGACAGCCAGCGAGAGAGGGAACACAAGCAGGGGGAGTGGGAGAGGAAGAAGCAGGCTCATAGCGGAAGAGCCTGATGTGGGGCTCGATCTCATAATGCCAGGATCACGCCCTGAGCCGAAGGCAGGTGCTTAACTGCTGTGCCACCCAGGCGCCCCGCATTTTTTTAAAGATTTAAAAAAAATTTTTTTTAAGTACTCTCTACACCCAACGTGAGATCAAGAGTTGTGTGTTCCATTGACTGAGCCAGCCAGACTCCCCAGTACTTGTGTTTTTTCTTAACTAAAGTGTTATTAAGGGACTAACAATGTACTTTACTATAGGATTTTCGCAATGCATCTGACAAAATCTCCCCAAATACCATATGATAAGTTGAGGGGACAAATGAACTAGATGAGGGCTGACTTAGGGAGACCCACAGCTGGTTGGGCAATGGTGCCCCAAGTGTAGGCCTAGGGCATTTGTCAGCCTTGAAGGGTGTTTCCAGTGGAGTGCTGCCAGACTCTCCCATTCATCCCACTCTGCTTGCCCTGTTAACTGACAATGTGTTTGAAGGCGTCCTAGATTTAAGTGCTGGCATTAAGGGAGAGAGGAAAATTCCTGCATTAGATAAGGGAACCTAAATTTTTATATACCTTAATGTGGTGAAAAAGCACTGGTGGTGGGCCAAAATCAAAGGTGTGAAATTTAGGGGAGATTAGGAAAACATATCCATTTGCAATATGCTGACGGAGAGATCTGACCCAAGAGTAATTCTTAGGGAAAGGCTCCCCAGATCAGTAAATCTAAGCTCAAAACAACAACAACAACAAAAAAAAAAACAAAACAACAGGTCAAAATCTGAGATTCGCATCACAGCTAGTCAGGCTTCCAAGCTATATTTACCTTGAACTATTCTCTCTCTCTCTCTCTCTCTCTAACTAGATTCCAGCTCATTGATTTCATTTTCCTATTACTAATTTCACACTGAGGAGCAGGAAGGTTCTGACAACTGACTGTGAACAACACAATTACCCGCTGAGAAAATCCAGACTGTTATAGTTTATGGCACCTGATGTCAGAGAAAATGCAACTTCTATTTAATAGTCATTGTCTTAATTTTATTCATGGTTTTAAAAACTCCTATTCTGCTAGATCCCCCAATTAGCATTCTCAAGAGCATCTTTCTGCAACATAAAACATCTTTGCAAAGTGGCTGAGCTCAGGGAGACAGCAACTATGCTGGATCCAAAGGGGAAGTTCCACTTTTGACTTTCCCGGTAAGTGTTAGGGTAGGTTTGCATTTCAGCAACTGGAGGGGTAGCTCAGAGCAGAACCACCCTTTTTAGGGACCGAGTATGTCTCTGTGTGCGCATGTACCTGTGGACTTAGACTGTTCTTTTGTCCTTTTATAAGGTGGCATTCTGGCGGCGCCTGTGTGGCTCAGCCTGTTAAGCGTCTGACTCTTGATCTCAGCTCAGGTCATGATCTCAGGGTTGTGAGTTCAAGCCCTGCGTTGGGTTCAGGGCCCCACTTAAGATAAATACATAAATGAATGAGTGAATGAATAAATAAATAAATTAAATAAAAATAAAATTAAATAAAATAAAAATATATGGTAGCATTCTGATCTCTTCTTGACCAATGGGCCTTGACTCGTATAAGTTCTACTGATTATAGACTTCAACTTTGCAGGGAAAATGTATTGCAACAGTTCAAACTGTACTATCAGTAGTGTTAAAAATGAAGAAATGGAGACAGAAATGACAGAGGTAATAATAGAAGATGGAAAAGAAGAAATTGCTATTTGAAAGAGAATAAGTTATAATCCTCTCTTCCTTTTCCCTGTGTGGTTTTGATAATAAGACATTAGGAACAATCCAGCTTTAACTCAGTGTTTATGCTTATAAACTACTTGCTGTGAATGATGAGAATAATAGAAATATATTTCTGTATATAGAAATATACAGAAATATATAGAAATATAATAGAAATTTCACAAACTTCTCTTTACACCTTGTGATCTCTCATTAAGTACTTTCTTTGCTTGTGGCTAAGGCCTTATAAGTTTATCTTGAAAATCTCCAGGGGCGCCTGGGTGGCTCGGTTGGTTAAGCGTCTGCCTTTGGCTCAGGTCATGATCCCAGGGTCCTGGGATGGAGCCCCACCTCCAGCTCCCTGCTCAGCGGGGAGTCTGCTACTCCCTCTCCCTCTGCCTGCTGCTCCCCCTACTTTTGTGCACGCTGTCTCTTTCTCTCTGTCAAGTAAATAAATAAAATCTTTAATAAAAAAAAAAAAAAAGAAAATCTCCAAAGCTTCAGTCCTTACTCGGAATATAAATTAATAGAGGATTCTGAAAAGACAACTACCGAAGGAACAAGAGCTATTTTACTTTCCTTAATGTAAGTAAATGTGGTTTATACTTCACGAGCTTTGCTGTAAGCTTGAGAGATGTTACAAAGTTGTTTCCATATGGCTTCAGGTGTCCTTCAGAAATGCTTTATCGTTACTTTTCATTGATTTGTCTACACTAATTTAAATTAAAACACTAAAGCTATTTTCTAAAACATAGCCTAAAGTAAACGCCTATGGAATCTTCCCCTGAATTCTTCTTATCTGGGCAAGAGTTGGGCCTAGGATCCAGCACACCCTTTCCAAATACTAAGGAAACACTGATTTAAGATGTATTGAAAAGGTGGGGCACCTTGCTGGCTTAGTCGGTAGAGCATGGGACTCTTGATCTCGGGGTTGTGAGTTCAAACCCCACATTGGGTGTGGAGTCTACTTGATAAAAAAAAAAAAAAGTAAAAGATAAAAAATTAGTAAAATGTATTGAAAAGGAAATGGCAGCCTCGCTAGTAGTTGCTACTGAAGACTAGGTCGCTTGGGTGTGTCTGACAACCAAGGATGAATTTTTCTAGCTTTCTTTCGGGATGAAAAAAGCTGGACGTAATTACATACTATTATGCTGCAAACTAGGACACTGGACATGAGTAGAAACTAGCCCACTGCCATCATTTAGGTAATAAGACTAGAAGCTGATTTCATTTTGTCAAATTTCAACTTTCTACCTGGAAAATGTTTGACAAGCAAAGATCTCTTCCTGCACTTCTTTCGGTATGTATAAAGGTTGAAATAGTTTGGGTTGTTATTCTCATTATTTTGTCCTGTTGCGTCATTCCAGTGGGTGTTTGCTATCATGCATCTTTGATTTCCTGAATTGCATACAGATGCCACTGTCACCAACCTCAGCTCTGTGTTTTGGCCTCCGGGAGGCATGCAGGCAGCAAGATTTAAAAGGAAGACAAGGCTCCTTCTCTTTCCCTCCTGGATTATTTAGCTACTGCAGGCTTAGGTCCAAATGTAGCCTGCGGCTCAGTCTGTGCTCCCCACTATGGTTTTAGGTGGCAGCCAGCAAAATGCCTTCTTCCACTCCTGAGAACAGTGGCGAGGGCAGCAGGCTGGGGAACGGCCCCTGGAGAACACCAGCAAAGGACTGTGGGCTTCTCTGCAAAACCTTCTTTTCAGAGCTACGAGGATAAGGCACTTCATCTCTTGGAAGCAGCACAAACCCTGAATATAGGCCATGGACAGAGACCTCACCCTGAGGAAAGTAACTGGGGCTTATCCTCCCAAAACATGATGGCATCTATCCTTTGTAGCCCAGCCTAACTGGCCGGGGACATAGAGGAACAGAAAAACTGTCTGATCGTGCTTATTGTCTACATAGATTATGTTGTCCCATGGCCCCAAGTGCTTTTAAAATGAAGTTTAATTCAAGTGCATAATTAAGGTATACAGTTCTCTGGTGGTGAGAGATTACCGAAATCTACTGATTAGCAAGGCCTTGACAGCACTCACAAACGTTCTGTGCTTCCTTCCGCTAGTGGTTCTCAACCCCAGATAACATAGAAAAGTCACCTGGGGAGCTTATTAAAAAAAAAAAAACCCATATGTGGGTCCCACTCCAGAGATCCTGATGTCATTAGTTTGGGATGGGTCCAAAACATCAGTATTTTTTAAACAGTACCAATTCAATTTAAATGCAGCCAGGGAGCTGGGTATGTTCCCTCAGGACCAAGAAGTAACACCTAAGTAAGTACCATGTCTGCTCTCCTTCCCAGGAAAAAGAGAATGAGGAACTTCAGCATTTCCCCCAAGATCCTCTGTAGAACCTTAGTTTCATGGGATGTTAATAGTGACTCTGAGAAAAAAAGAGTTTCTGTGATCACGTTTTGGAAACATGGGGCTGAGTATTTCTTCCATCCAAAAAGGGTTCTGGGGGGCTTTTGATATGCTAATGTGTAACTGGCATACTTCAAGCAGATTATAATAGGCAGGGTTTCCTGAGCCATAAAACCCTTGACCCGGAGACACTTTCAAGGAGCATCTCATGGGATTAGAGTTCTACAAAACTCAAAAACTCACTTTGGAGAAGCTTATTTACGACTGCCCTGAATCTCTGCCAGATTGGGATATGTGTTGCCCATCTACTGCCCTAAGGTCACGTTCATCCTGTTCTTCTCAGCCACCTACTCAGGTCCCGAAAGGGATTGAGTCCTTATGACTCCCTTTTACTTCAGGCCAGCTCATAAGCAAAGGAGGCTACGGATATAATCATTGCACACGCAAAGTCAACACCAAAGTCAATCACGTCCAAGTCAACTTTTTGAAGGTAAAGACATTTTTGACATCTGCACCCTATTTTTGCATATAGGAATAGAGCTTTTAGGAATAAATGAACCATCTCCTTATATTTCTCCCTATCAGGCAATTCATATTTTCTTTTTTTTTTTTTAAGATTTTATTTATTTATTTGACAGAGACAGCCAGCGAGAGAGGGAACACAAGCAAGGGGAGTGGGAGAGGAAGAAGCAGGCTCCCAGCGGAGGAGCCTGATGTGGGGCTCGATCCCATAACGCTGGGATCACACCCTGAGCCGAAGGCAAACGCTTAAGGACTGCGCCACCCAGGCGCCCCAGGCAATTCATATTTTCTATTTAGAATAAGGGAATGGAAAGGCTGAGCTTAGGGCTCTTGTGCTTTTTGGGATGAATTTTATTCAGTTGTTGGCTTTTTAAAATGAATACATTTCTGAAACATAAAGAGAAAAAATGATATCATATGGAAACGCAACATAAATAATGATTTAACATGGAGTGGTAAATGGAAAATGGGGTAAAATATCATTGGTCTAGAAGAAGCCTTCGAGATCATCCAGCTTAACTGTATCAATTTATGGATGAACGTGCAGAGGCCAGGCTGGTGAAATGTCTCCTCTAAATCCATACTATCAGCTGGTACCAAGAGGAGACTGAGTTAGATCCCTGAAACCAATCCTGAGTGCTTCCTACAATCCTGTGCTGTCTCCCCAGACTGTCCCCCAATTCATAGCTCAACAAAGATAGAAATGATTTAAATAAAAATTACCAAATTTCTTTACCAATGATGCATTCCCCAATTATCCGCACATGTTGTTTTTACAGCGCCATGTTTGAAACTTGTTAGAAACAGTTGTCTCTGGTTTCTGTTGTTTGAATTACTAGTCTCCTACGTGCTGCACCTACAAATCCATGAAGATGTCATCAAGTGACCTTCAAGGGATGCTTTTATATATGTATCTCCTGCAGCATTTGGTTTGGTGCCATGCAACTTGTTAAGTATAATAAATATTGGCAACTGATTTAATTCTTCAATTTCCTGCTTAATGTTAAATGAATGTAAGTACTTTAATGTAGATTCATACAAGAAGTTCATCGTGATTCCACTTGTCTGCTAAGGGAGTGAAAACTGTTGCCTGTTTTATTTTTAGTCTAAATTTTACTAGTGAAAATTTTCAAGGGAGACTATTTTTACTCTTATGTAAATAGAAACTGTTCGTATTTAACTAGTGAATAAGACCTGACCATTTACAGGTATGTTTTTCTTTGCACCTGGGAATTGCACTCAGGTTTTGAAGTTTAAGTTGAATTTCAACCCTACATAAAGGAACTGAAGTGGGAAATATAGGATTTTTTTTTTCTTCACAATTCAGGCTCATGTTTTTTGAATATTCTTAAACAAAATGGTTCTAGAAGTCCTCTTGAATTGGCGGAACATCCTAAAGGAGGCTTAATAATTTTATTTCTTAAATGCTAAATCTCGTTGTATAATTCATTTCATGATGTTTTCTTTTGAGATTAGAGATTAAATTGAAATTTCTCCATTTTTCTTCTGACCTAAAGAATGCTTTCACAGGATTAATAAAATCATCCACTACTGATTACCTTCCCTACCACTTTCCCATCCCCCCCAAATGAGAAAAATAAAAACAAAAAACAAAGCCTATACACACTTTAGGCTCCTTGGAGACAACCAAACATGTCACGTTCAAGTAGAGACACACATGCTCTCCTGAGTGAGCTGCCGAGCATACGGCTCTCAGAAGACAGTAGCTGAGTTGACTGGAATTCATGTCACATGCGGAACATAAAGAAAAGGGGATGAATAGCCCAGCAAGAGAAAACTCAGACACCAGAGCTGTCTTTAGAAATCGGGAGGGAAACAGAATTAAACTGACTATGGAAGACCCCCAAGGAGTAGGACATTAGGGAGACAGATGTTGCCTCAGTGGAAGGAAGGCGTTTCAGATAGAGTTGTCGGAGATAGAAGGGCTGTCTGGGCAATAAAAGAGCAGTCTATCATTGAAAAATTTTAAGCCTGGAATGGGTGACAACCTGACAAGGATGCTGGCGAGAAGATCCAAATGTTGAAGGGGAGTGGGAAATGGGAGGGGCCTTCCAACATTGAGAATCAATAAAGAAGATGTCATCACCAGCAAATATACAGATATCTGGGAAGTGTCTATACATTTCCTATTTCCAGGAATTATGGGAGGAGTAGGAAGACCTATTTCTAAGAAGGTGTGATGTCAATTCACTTTTTGACTGCAACAGAAGAATTAAGCATATTGATCATTTCACTTCCCTAGCCCAAGGTTCAATTAAAACACCATGGCCCTGGGAATAACCCAGTGGAGAATACATCCAAGACCTAATAGAGATATTATCATAATCCACATCGATGAACATATTTATTGGGTACATACTATGTGTTAAGTACTATGGATAGATACATGAAAGCCTTTCTTAATTACCCCAGGTAATTACCTATATTGTGCTTAATCCTTTCTTACAAAATCTCTCATATATTATAAGTTTTTGAAAGTAATTTTCTGCCCCATTACAAGTTCCTAAAGAACGGGACAATCCTTGAGTCCCAATCTTTCACCACTGGCCATCACCACTGTAAAACACAAGAAACAATAACATTTCAGGCTCCAAAGGTGGGTGCTGAGAAAGAAAACTTCCTCATTTCTCTGATGGGCTGTTCTTTCTGAATGGAGTGTTAAAGAGAGTCTAACTCCCTCCCCTTACTTATGTTGTCAGACGTGCTTTTGCTTGCCTTCAGATTCAAGGTGATTATGAGAAAGTAAGAGACCAAGAAGGGAAAGGTTGCTAAGACGTCCTGAGATCGCAAAGAGGGGAGTTCCTAACATTGCAGAAAATGAGGCCCCTGGGCTTCTGTCTGAGCTGAGTCTGTTCTGTGCATGAGGCCCCATGCCACCTTGGTCTAATTGCCACCGTTGTTCCTGGGAATTGTATCTGCGGGGTCTTGTGCAGATGTCAATCAATTCTCTTCCCCCTTCCAGTAGGTGTTACAGTGTCTGCTGTGTTCTCTACACTTTTGATGGTACTCAGTAAATTATAAATAATGAATAAGCCTGACTGCTGTCATTTTGATGGAAACAAGCAGCTTTCCAGGCTATGGATTGTGAGAAGGGTCACTGCTGTACGGTTTCCCAGAGCACACGGATATGTCAACGACCACAGAAGGCTGGAAGTAGTTATCTGTGCTTTACGAGGTCAGATCATTCCCTAGCTTTACCTGGACATATTCAATGGGCCAAAAGCAAGCCACAGTCCGCAAGGTACCAAATCAGTCACGTTGTAAGGCGTAATTCAAATTGTCTACACTGGGATGGATATTTTGGCCAAGTAAAATAATAGAAAAGTTGATGTTACTAATTAGAGTGTTCTCTATGCCTATCTAATCACACTCTCTCCTTACTTCTTTCCCAGCCAGGACCCAGCAAAAACAGTAGAAAAATCAGACTCTGCCAATGGACTGTTTTCAGAGTCAGATGTGTTCTGCTTCCTTTCTAACTCATTTTTCTCTTGAGCTTATGCTTCTATAAAAACTAAGTAGGAAATTATGAAAGAGACACATTCCATGCTGACATGTTTTTTACCCAGAGTACTGGCAGAATAATAAATGTAGAATCCTTTCAATACGTTGGTATACAAGACAGAACTTTATATAATTCTCAATGTCACTTTAAAAATGAATTAGAATTGTTTTTCTTCCCAAGTTAAAAAAAAAACTAATAGTCTAGAAACATCTTAGGGCTGTGGTTCTTAAAGCTGTCCAACTATCAGAATCAACTTCAGAGTTCTGCAAACAGCACAGATGCTCAAATCCAATTCTAGACTTGACCCATTAAATTAGATCTTTTGAAGTGTACTCCTGTCCTTGAGATTTTTTAAAAAGCTCCAAGAGAGATTTTGCTGTGAAAACAGGTTCAAGGATTACACTTAAAAAGTGTGACATCTTGGGGTGCCTGGGTGGCTCAGTCATTAAGCGTCTGCCTTTGGCCCAGGGCGTGATCCCAGAGTCCTGGGATCAGTCCCACATCAGGCTCCTCCGCTGGGAGCCTGCTTCTTCCTCTCCCACTCCCCCTGCTTGTGTTCCCTCTCTCGCTGGCACCTCTCTCTCTGTCAAATAAATAAATAAAATCTTCAAAAAAAAAAAAAAGTGCGACGTCTTTTTCAAGGTCAGGCAACAAGCTGACCTTTATTGTCCTACTAAGCTATACTACTGAGGCTTCTTTTAATAAATGCACAGTAAAAAAAAAAAAAAAGACATACATTTAAACTTGATCTATATCAGGAGACTTTGATTTGGGTTTTAATTGGAAATGTCAACCATATATCTTTTGTTTAAAAGGACATAGTTTAAGACATGCAGAAAAATGAAGTTGGACATCTACCTTACCTTACATATAAAAACTAACTCAAAATGCATCAAAAACCTAAACATAAGACCTAAAACTATAAAACTCTTAGAAGAAAACAGGGGGAAAGCTTCATGACTTTGGATTTGGCAAGGATTTTGTGGATATGACACCAAAAGCACAGGCAACAAGAGTGAAAAAAAAAAAGCAAGTTGAACAACATAAAAATTTCTGTGCATCGAAGAACATAATCAACAGAATAAAAAGGCAACCTACAGAACGAAAGAAAATATTTGCAAATCATATGTCTAAAAGGGGCTAATATCCAGAATATATAAAGAACTTACAACTCAACAACAAAAAAAGCAAATAACCAGATTAAAAATGGGTAAAGGACTTGAATAGACCTTTGTCCAAAAAATGGCATAGAAATGGTCAAAAAGCTTTTGCAAAGATACTTCACTTCATTCATCACTAGGGAGATACAAATCAAAACCACAACGAGATATCACCTCATACCCATTAAGATAGCCGCTATCAAAAAATAATTAACATATTTATTGGGTATGTACCATGTGCCAAGTACTGTGGATGGAAAGACGAAAGCATTTCCTAATTATCCCAGGTTTACCCGTACTCTGCTTAATCCTCTATTATAAAATCTCTTTCATGTATTATAAGTCTATGACAACTTCCCCCCAAATTAAAAATAATTACTAGATAATAGAGTAATTCTACTTCTGGATATATATCCAAAAGAATTGAAAGCAAGATCTCAAAGAGATATTTGCATACCCATTTTCATAGCAGTACTATTCACAACAGCCAAGAGGCAGAAGCAATCCAGGTATCCATTAATGAATGAATAGATAAACATATGTGACACGGACATACAATGCAATATTATTCAGTTTTAAAAAGGAAGGAAATTCTGACACATGCTACAACACAGATGAACCTTGAGAACATTACACTGAGTGAGATAAGCTAGGCACAAAAAGACATACTGTATGATTCCACTTATATGAATAGGCATCTAGGGTAGTTAAAATCATAAAAACAGAAAGCAGAATGGTAGCTGCCATGGGCTGGGGGAAGGGGGGAAAGGGGGAAATGGGGAGTTGTTTAATGGTTATGGAGTTTCAGATTTGCAAAATGAAGAAGTCCTGGAGAGTTGGTGCATAACAATGTGCATACACTTACACTTCACACTGCTAAACTGTTCATTTAGAAATGGTTAGATAGTAAATTTTATATTAAGTGCTTTTTATCACAATAAAAAAGATATGATTTAGGAAGTTTGCTATAAAGTGAACTTCAGTTAAGTGATTTCTATCATCCTACCACCTTCCATTATGAAATCAGAACATCTCATCAAAATAAATAATCTAGAATATAATTAAGGCAAAGTAAATAAAAAATCTGGAAAATATTAAAAAGGCATAATAAATAGGAAATCATAACATTCTGATATCAAAATACTTAATAATATTTATAATACTATAATATGTATGCCCATATATATTCATATATAAATAATACCAAAATTTTATAGATGATACTTTTATAAGTAGATACACCACGTAGTGTTAAATTGTTTTAAGGTATGGCTGTATATTTCAAATTGTTGTGATTGAGAATCTGCAGCCATACATAATCTTGAGAGTTTTACACCCAAAATATAATCTCTTTTTTAACTGAGGAAGGCGGGGAGCAATATTCAATATATTTAGCTCTTTCCTGGACAACACGGGACTAGCTTGTTACCATATTCTGCATGGGGGGAAGTAAATAAGAGCAAATAAAGCCCAGGAAGGAAACATTCAGCTCAAGTTTAGAAGTAAAGGTTTTTCTCTAAGGAGTTCTGTGGCATTAATTTGGCAACTAACTGAAGTATCAACAAATTAGCAGATTGCACCTATGCTGAGCAAACACACGGTTTGCCTATTTATTTCACAGTGTCGCTAATATTCAATTTACACATTGATGTTGTATTTTGTTTTGAGCCTGAAAAAGGACAGCTCACTGTCTGAAGGCTGTGGCACCTGTAATTGGAAATAACCTGGTAGCTATGATATAAAATCTGAATTGTCTATGTTTTAACAGTAAATTCTTCCTTAGAGTATATTTGTAACTTAACAAACTTCCTTAAATCAAGACTTGAATTTGTATAAAAATTAAGTTCTGAATTGAACTTCTGTAAAAACTACAAATATCTTTAGTGTGGATACAAAAACATGAAAAATATTTGTATAGGTATGACAGTGGAGCAAACCATACCTTCTACATCTGGATCAGTGGCGGAGTAAACAACGCATCATTCACTGAATGCTTACTTTATATTCATTATCTCATTTTATTTTTCATTTATTTGCTTATTTTAAGTAAGCTCTATGCCCCACGTGGGGCTTGAACTCACGGCCCCAAGATCAAGTCACATGCTCGACTGACTGAGCCAGCCTGGCACCCCTATATTTATTATGTCATGTTAGCTCATTGCCACCATATAATAGAAGGGTTCTTATTCTATTCAAAGCTAGGGAAATCGAGGGCTGGAAAGAATGCATGTTACCCTAAAACCACCCAGCTCACCTGTAGGAGGGTCTGGATTTGAAGATGGTTCTATTGACTCCGAAGCCTTTTCCTCCTAACTTCTGGGCATTGTAATTTCTACCAGTTTTATTACACTCACTTTCACTAACCCAATTGAATGCTAGGAGAAAAGTCCTGTGAGATAGATTTTTGGTATATCTGGTGCATTTTTCGAAGGTAAACCCTAAATTTAGTCTTCAGGGGTGTATCTACTACATCTTGAGGGGCCTTGTGGATGATGCAAAATAAAATATTCTATTTAAAAGTCTCTGATGCTGCAGATAAAATTCCAGCTCATTTAAATATCCATTACTTTATATAATGGAGTACCCTCCTCAACAGCATTATAATCGGTGAGAAGTGCTAAAAACATTTTAAAATTTAGCATATAATAGTCTTTACTTAACATTGTTTTAATTTGTTTGTTTGTTTGCTTTGTTTTGTTTTAAGTAAGGTGGAGCCCAAGGCAGGGCTTGAACTCAAGACCCTAAGATCAAGACCTGAGCTGAGATCAAGATGCTTAGCCAGCTCACCCAGGAACCCCTGCTTAACATTGTTTTTTAAACTAAATGATGACAATTAAAAGACAATAAAATATTTTTTACATTGATGAGAAATATCATGTAAGGCTTTAGAATTTTAGAGCTTTAAAACTGGAAGTTACCTGAGAAATTATCTTGTTCTTTTCCACATTGCATCTAGGGCATAAATTAACCAGAAAAAAATATTCTGTTCTTTTCCAAAGCATCTCAGAAGACAACATTTTAAATATGCTTTCAATAACACATTCCAGGAGCTTTAAAATATACTTGTGTGGTCTAATTTAAGAACCATTTGCAGTTTCTAATTGGGCAGAAATTATTAACATATGCCTGCAAAATCAGTGTATGATATCCCATTAATTTGTATCATATCATCTGTCCATTCGACAATGTGCCTCACCAAGATAAAGAAGTATTTAAATGATTTCAGAATCCCGATTCAAAAATGCCATTACTTGAAATAACAGTGTTCATTTTCAAAGTCACAGTTTCCTGAAAATTGCACAAAGACACTACATTTTCTGATCTAAAGTGCTTCATACATTAGCTATTTTTATAATTTGATCTTAGATGCTCACAATTTCAAAAGATTCAGTCAGTCACTATATGAATATATAAGCGATATCTCTAAACGGAACTGTGATAAGAATACAAAAATGTCCGGGTTAATAAAGATGGTTTAAGAATTTAAAAGAGAGTCTGAGGAGATTGGAAAACCAGTCTTACCTGAAATGTGTTAAGTGTCTCTGGATGTCAAGGTCTAGAATTGGAGTGGGTCTGGAGGACCCCAGGGGTGATCTATCTTGGCTCAAGAGGTCTTGGAATTCTTTACAAATTTGTCTAAAAAGAAAGATTCACCATTGAAGTTGAAGTCTTAACAAGGGGCTTTAATTTCATCCCATGATATTTTACCAAAGGTTTGTTTTCTCATTTAAAAGAGGACTAGATAATAAATAAATAAATAAATAAATAAATAAATAAATAAATAAATAAAGTAAAATAAGATAGGACTAGGTCATCTTTCATAAAGCAACCTCCAGAGTTCCATCTACAACATACAGGTGAGGTTCACAATGGCCACTTTGCTCCCAAGCACTATGGGATGATTGTAAAACCTTGGAAGTGATTAATAGCCCATGAGCACTGACAAACCGTGTATATTTTCAAGGTGAACATTCACAGTTCTACCTCAGCATAAGGAAAAATCTACATGAAAGGATCACACGTAATCATTGCTTTTAAAAAACTTAAAATATGATTTTTAGAGGGGATATCACATTTGTAAAAAGCTTAAATCAAGTTACAGTCTTCTTTCAGAGCCATCGTGATTCAAGTAGACTTTGGAAAATCCTGTTTCCCAGCATTTCATTAGAATTCAGACTCTTGTGAACTGAATTTATATTTTAATATTTAAAGTGCATAATCATTTGCCACAATTCAGCCTGCTAGCCTCACAAACGATGATTATTACGTCCCATGTAATAAAGTTTCTTGCAAAAAGGTACCCTTAAGAGCAATTTTTCTGCTGCTTTTCTTACATTAAACAATTGTGATTTCTGGTCAGTTTTAATTACCACGTTACTATATATATATATTGAATAACAGTTAAGCCTTTGTGATATATAGTCCAAATGATATAATTCTAAAGAAGCAAAACATCTAAAGAAAACAGATTTTCTTAAACAACAACGACAACAACAAAACACTAGATTAATATAGTAATTGAAGAATGAAGTAAAGGACAGCCAAGGAATTGCTCAAAAGAATACATCATCCAATGTGAGGCCACTCCATAGTCAAGGGATAAAGTGATAGTGATTTGGGGTTTTCTTTGGTCTGGATTTACAACAGGTAGTCGTAAAAATCTAATCATTAGCTCTGATTATAATTATCAGTGTAGCCAAAGACAAGTACAAGAGTCAAATTATTCCAAGTGAATGTCACTCCAGGCACCCAGCCACTAATTTTTCTCCAAAGCATTTGTGTCATTAACAAATAACTACAAAAAAAAAAAAAAAGCGACAAAAATGTCTTGAAGCACAAATAATTTACCACTGAGTTAAAACCAGTGGAGTTTTATTATTAGGTGCCAAAAATTTCTTCTAAAGATCATTTGTGACTTTTTTTTAATGAGCAAAAATCCTCAGGTTTATTGCTTGTGTTTTCATATGTGAGTTCATAGAATTTGCCTTTTTCCTTGTGAACACAGTTGAAAGTGAAAGTGGGTCATAAGGAGAGGAAAAACAAACAAAAAACCAGAGCTAGCTCTTATCTGCTCTAAATCAAACAGGATTCTCCATACCCTCCTGCTTATGTTTTAGGGTCTCCGAGATACAGCATCTAAGTGCACGCTTTTAACAACGGCACGTGTATACTTTCATTGAGAATATTTGATCTGAATTTATCACTTTTTTCTGTTCTGAGTTAGATTTGGTTGATCGACTTCCAGGTGTATTGCCTATGTTTTAACAGATGAATAACAATTTAAACTAAGTTTTTGATGCTAGTCAGTGGCATTTGGCAGGGCATTGTTATCTGTTATGCTTTATGTTACTGGATAGAGTTAGATCTACTGTTATCTTTATTTTTTTAGGAAATTCCTAACTAAAATTTTAAATCCAGATTCTTGCTATCATTGTTCAGACTGGCAATATAAATTACTATTGGGTAGAACATCAGTATGATCCATTCCTACAAAAAAATATTGGAGCTGTTTAAAGATGAGTCTTTCAATTTTATATCAGATCAAAAGACATTTAAAAATTCAAATAAAGCTTGAAACGTTGATTTAGTTCTTGTGGTATGATATTGGTATTATTTGGATAATTGAATAAATTAATTTACAAGCTGGTAAATCAACTTCCTTACTGTATAAACATTACAGCAAGTTGCAATAAACTTAAAGTTGGTGAAGAGGTGAGGAAAAGGCAAAGTGTGGAAAAATTTAACTCGTGCTAAGCAATTCGGCTACACCACACAGGAAGCTGTATTGGGAGAAGTTCCAGAATTCTCAACCTCTGGTATTTGATTCCGCTGCTCTTAACTCACTGACTTAGGACAGCTTCTCGACTTAAAAACAGATGACAATTTTGTAGACCCCCTTAGGCAGTTATGATCATCATTTCATTACGACAGTTACGGAGTTATTATTTTTATGACTAGTTTCATCGTTATTTAAAGTTTTATTTATGAAGCTATGATAAGAAATACTCATTTCTCAAAACAAAATGTCACATTATGAATTACGTAACATAAGATGATCTTCGGTGAATCATAAATTCTAACTTTATCACTTACGTCACTGTTCTTAAGGACATAATTTTTAAGCTGATGTCTGAATGTCAAGTTCTGTGTTTCTCCTTTTGACAATTATTGTTATGGGAACAATTAAAACGTGTTAACGATTCTGCTTTACCCTAATGCAGATCAAATGTTAAGCATATTTAGTTCTAAATTCAATGAAGAAGTTTAAATATGTTTTCCATGAATCAAATGTTTTGTCCAGTACATATTTAGAATTCAAAAATGGTCTAATTCAGTTTCTGTCCCTCCGATATAATTGTCTAATTACACCAGGATGTTTGGTTAATCAACTAAACACAAATTAAGAGGAATTGGGGGCTAGACCCTTAGTCAATGGGCCTTTCATACAGTTGGCAACATAATTAAATACAACTGAATCTGTTATTCCTAGAGGTAAAAAAGACACGTGTAAGCCAATCCAACAATGCAGATCAGTTATTGGCTCACTCATCCAAAGATTTCGGATTTCATACGTATTTTTGATGCAACTGTCACAGTCTTGTGAACAAAGGTGAGCTGACTAGAACGTAATGAGCATCCATGTAGGCTACTTAATTTCAACGTTGAGCATTTTAATTGAAAATAGCCAATGCTTTACTATTAGAAAATTAGAAACTGCTCAGAACACGTTGGATCCATTCATATATTGCAAGAAAGGCATGTTATCCCTACACATCCCTTAATGTATCCATTTAAATCGATGACTACTTGTCTTCTATATATTTGCTACGACTGCATAGTCTCTCATTCTTGTTTCACGTTGTCTGATAAGAAGAGGGGATGGACATAAACAACCAAAAAGACAAAAAAATTATACAGGCTGTCTCCTAATTTCTAGATGCTTATGGCCTAATTACGCTTATATAAAGTAAGGCAATTGGAATCAGTGAACCCAATTCTTGATTATTTAATGGTCTGGAAATGTCCAGCTGTGGACAGAAGGATCAAAGTACATGCTCTCACAATATTTTATGAAATCAAAGTCCCAAATTTCATCTAAAAATAGACGTTATTGAGATCCTAGCTAAAAAGAAATAACACTCTTGAGTTGAGACGTCTAAAATAGACGTCTCAGCATAACTTTGACAAATATGGAAGTACTTCCCTTAATCCCCTCAAGTTCTTCTAACATTGGACTTCTGTGAAAACAAAATCTCTGCATCAGTGTGAATGCACAGACATTTCAACAGAGTTATGGGAACTCTCAAGAAAATGGGTCCTTGTGTTCTGAATGTTAATGGTGGCATTGCTGTGGGTGGTAGAGGTGGGCAGCTATGGAACCATCCTGGGGAAAGGAGGACAAGAAGAAGGATTTCTCTGGATTAGGGAGTGAAAGTCTTAGAATATGCATGATGAAACTACAACCAATTAATTTTGTTATAGAAAATATAAAGGTGTCTTCTCTTGGATAATTCATATCTGGGGATAACAGTGTCACTCAGAGGTGTCACATGAGTACACATATTGGGAAAATCTGTATAATCCTGCCAGCTAGAAGGATTCTATGCTTTGGGAACACCTGGAGGACACTACCTAACTTTTAGCAGTATATTCTTCTCTTAATCTGTAACATGTCTTTATAGTTCTCCCAAGATGATATTAAGGATTCAGACTGACTACATGTACTCTCAGTTCCTCCTGGAGAAACTAAAATATTACTGATGCAGACCCCTCTGGGTCTTCACTTGCAAAGGACAAGAGTAGAAGCAAAACAGAAGTAAAGGTTCCCCAGGAGATTAGCCACACAAAAAAACCCATGATCAGCTCGTTTGACCAGCAAGTTTTCGTGCTTGCCTAGCAGAAGGTCTATCCCAAAATCTTAACTCCACATTTTATACCAGCCTTATAATTTTCTTTCTCTAACTCCTGGTTTTTATTTTCTTTCTCAGCTATTCCTTTCCCTTTCATTTCCTTGTTTTTACCTTTTTTCTCCTTTTGCCACCACCTTCTGTTTTCCTTCTCTCTGGGACAAGATGAATCATCTAAGTTATTCTTGGAAGGGCAATACCCAGATAGGTCCTAACCCAAACAGTGTCAGCCACAAGCGGCACAAACCCCAAATAAGGGACTCCATATCATGGGCAAGCCTGTTGCTTGGTACGTATCCCATTTAAACTCTTAAACTTGTAAAAAAACACACACGAAAAGACCTATGTGACATTAGAAGTTGGTAGAAGAAATATTTAGTTTGGGTTTTATGCATTTTGAACCCGTTTAAATTTTAGCCAACTTGTTGTGAAGTCCTTTTCCATCAGTTTCTAAGAAGCAACGTTTTAAACACTACTTTGAAAGTTTTCCCCAAATAAGAAACCAATTTAGAAATGATAATTTAACCCACCTGGGACTATTAGTTCTAAGGTCTGAATATACAGTAAGGAAATTAGACAAGATTATTAATAGTCTTTTGTGTAGCATAACTTATTTTAACAAAGAGAAGAGAGCAAGAATTAGCTACCACCTGAAGGATTTTTCTCGAAAAATTTGAACATGACTTGCAGCAGCATTGACTGTTTTGTTGGGTTTTCACACAATCAAAGATAGTTCATCTATTCCTGATCAAAGAGCTTTCAAGTTTGTGGGAATTTGAGCTCATCTCAGGCACTCTTCCCCTTTCCCACATCATCTCTGTCATTATTTTAATTCACATTTCTGTTGGGCTTTTTACAATTTTCAAAAGCTTTCTCATACATTATACCTTTTCTTTTCGACAGTATCAGCACCCCAGGTGGGGCAGTATAGGGATTAACTGTCTAATTATACACCAGAAAAGATGGGGGCACCAATGGTGATCCTTGGTCCCAGAGGTCTCCGTGTTACTTCTCACGCACCTGGGTCCTCTTTGGTCATATTCTCCAAACGTTCATAGTGTTTTGAGATCTTCACCCTCAGGTGTGAAGGCGCAGTGAGTGGTTTAGACCAAGTAGCAGCTAATGACATATTTGCCTGGAATCGACATTTCCTAAACATACCTTTCTCCCAAGAACTCCTACGTATTCCGGAGAGGTTTTCTAAAAACTTTCATCATCACTAAACAAAAGCAGTTTGTAAATCCTGCTATGGGCACAAGGCCGGGAGTGGGGGTATGTCCTTGTGTAATTCACCTAACTGCTGCAACGTGAGACCCCCTGCTTTCGAGAACTGGTACTTTCTAGACTGTTTCCGTCACTCAAAGAAAATGGAAAACCTGAGAGAAGGCATATAGAGACCTCCCATTCTGCTTACTTGGTTGCTAGGATCATCTTTTTTCTTGCTGTCTGTTCTTTCTGTTCCATATGTTGTCTGGCAAGATGTTCTCCTACAGCTTTGGCTGGAAACTCTGTTTCACAAGTGTAGCCAAAATCCCGAGCCAAGTGTAGAGCCTCCCCTGTTGGCAGACAACAAAAGTCAGTTTTCCACAAATGTCTAAACGCAGGAAGAGTAACACTTTATATTTGCCTCAAGCCTCATCCCTCTTTGTGCTCAGATGGATCATATTTTCCTATTTATTCTAAATAATCACGGGGGGCTCCTGGGTGGCACAGCGGTTAAGCACCTGCCTTCGGCTCAGGGCGTGATCCCGGCGTTATGGGATCGAGCCCCGCATCAGGCTCCTCCGCTGGGAGCCGGCTTCTTCCTCTCCCACTCCCCCTGCTTGTGTTCCCTCTCTCGCTGGCTGTCTCTATCTCTGTCAAATAAATAAATAAAATCTTTAAAAAAAAAATAATCATAGGGATAGAACTTTTGGGGTGGGGGTTGGAGTAGGATGAGGAGAAAATGAGGAACAGAGAAGTTACTTACCACGCAGGGGTATGTGAAAAACTGAGTGGAAAACCAGAACAACGATCGAGGAGTTTTGACCCCCTCGGGGCTCTAGACCAGTTTGCCTTCTCAGATCCTACACATTAATGCCCAAGGGAAAAAGCTCCATGGGCTTGCCATTCTGTTGTGGCTTGACCTATAATCTATCCGTAGTATACTGGAAATATTCAGCTATCTTTCCCAGGAGATTGATCAAAATATTGACAAAGGGTCCAAGTAACTTTCCAAAGAAACTGGAACACTTTGGAAAGGGGGAGGCAATGAATTTTATCGATTTCGTACCACTCTGTTGGCAAGGATGCTATAGTGTGTGATTACAGTGCCAGCATTATCCGGCTTCATGGCAGGCTTCAGTGCCTTTTAGCACAGTGCACAATGCTTCTTATCTACGTTAGTAAAAACACAATGCTTTTTAAGTGCAATAAAATCATAAATCACTTTTAGTCTTTCACAAAAATCTTAAACTTGAGTCACTAGGTTAGAAATGAAGTAAAAATGGCTTATCCGTGAAGGAAGGTTTGGCGATATAGTTCAACCTTGAAAACAATAGTTTTATTTTTTATTTAATTTGGTAAAGATTTTATGTATTTATTTGTTGGAGAGAAAGAGAGAGAACGGCAGGCAGAGGGAAAAGCAGGCTCCCGGCTGAGCAAGCAGCCCGAGGTGGGAGTCGATCCCAGGCCGCTGGGATCATACCTAAGCCGAAGGCAGATGCTAACTGACTGAGCCCCTCAGGCATCCCAAAAAACAATAGTAGTTTTATTTATTTTATTTTTTTAAAGATTTTATTTACTTATTTGACAAAGAGAGAGAGAGAGAGCGCATAAGCAGAGGGAGCAGCAGAGGGAGAAGAAGGCTCCCTGCTAAGCAAGGAGCCTGATGTGGGACTCGATCCCAGGACCCTGGGATCATGACCCGAGCCAAAGGCAGCCACTCAAATGGCTGAGCCACCCAGGTGCCCAACAACAGTAGTTTTAAAGCTCAAGCCAAGTTTCACCTGAGCATGAAAACTTAAAAAAAAAAAAAAAAGAGCAAGCTTTCATTGCACGTGTACTGAGCACATATACTGAGCACTTTGTTCTAGGTGCAGTGCTATATAGGAGTAATAAGGGATATAAAAGGGCCATCCCTGTTTCTAGGACGATGACAATCATCCCCATAATAGTAGCAAAAAAAACACGTTAGTAGCACTTTCTAATTTACATTGCAATGGATATGAACACTATCATCTGCTCATGTTTACTGACATTATGTTGATATTATATAAAACACAAGCTATTGTACGACCAGGATCACGTGAGTATTACAGGGAAAATGTTTTACAGATGTTCAAAGGGAGACAAGGTACTCAACATGGGGAATTAGATCAGATAATGTTTTGTGAATTATGGATCATGATTTCCAACGCCCCCCATTTCAAAGCAGTGGCAGGTTTTTAGTTAAGATTTTCATATTCACATGGTAGGAAAGATCCTTGTTAGCCGTCCATTCTGAATAGGAAGAGGGCATAACTATATGGAAAGGGTCCCTACATCGATGAGCCTGGATAGTGCTAGTTATGAAGGGTCACGGTTTTAGGTAAAGCTGCAATGTACAAGGAAAATTCTTAAGTGTTTATTACCAGCAGTTTATCCCCCTAACCGATTGGGAAAGAAAATGTGTGCATATTTGGAAGAAAAATGACACAAAGATTTTTTTTGGGAGGGGAAGAAGACATTGTGGGACGCCTGGGTGGCTCAGTCGGTTAAGCATCTGCCTTCGCTCGGGTCATGAGCAGGGAGCCTTTTTCTCCCTCTCCCTCTGCTGCTCCCCCTGCTTGTACTCTCTCTCTCTCTCTGGCAAATGAATAAATAAAATTTTTTAAAAAGGACTGTGTAATGCCATATAGGATGGTCACTTTTGCTAGAAAAATGACAGAAGGGAGATAATTCAAATCATTTCAGATTTGAGGTATAAAGTCTGAAACAGTGGCCACAGCACATGACCGAGGATAAGCTCACGTGATCTTGGGACTTACCAGTATCTTGCCAGTAATACAATAACCCGTTCGCAGTGTCCTCTTTGAGTTATGATTATTGATATAGCTGCATGTTGCAATATTGTCACAGAAAGATACTTGGGTAATGTTTTCACAGACATTATTATATATCTATTTGTCCTCCACTGCTTGTGCAGTAGTGGGAGAAGTGAAACAGTGGAAACAGGAGGGTGGCAGCATGTCTCTTAAATTTTATTCTAAAACCTGATTCTGGCCCATTATATGCAAAGCTCTCACCGTAGTGGTAGTTTTTAAAACAGTTTGAATGGAACAGCTGCTATTTACATTTACACTGACAGCCAGATCCTTCCTTCCCTTAGTTCTGTTTACTGCTTTCTCTTGCTTGCAATGTAACATTGTTCCTGGATGTATAGCGATGTTACGTCAGAGAAGTGGCAAGTGAAGACACTCTGATACGTAGTTAAGATATGTGTATCATGCCCCAAAAGCTTTGTGTGTAAGGGCCCAAGAATGAGTGAAAAAATGAATCCATGAATTAAAATATACATGATATTCAGTAAGGGGGACAAATCTGTAGTTCAATCCTGTACAGCAGGTATCTTAGAGTCTAAGTTTAAGAAGTTTAAGAAAAATAGGAATTTTAGGATCAAAAAAGCACGTGAAGGGGTGCCTGAGTGGTTCAAGTAAGCATCGGAGTCCTGGTTTCAGCCCAGGTCATGATCTCATGGGTCGTGAGCTCAGTGGGGAGTCTGCTTGAGATTCTCTCCCTCTGCCCCTGCCCCCATTTACATGCTTCCACACACGTGCGTGTTCTGTCTCTCAAATAAATAAATAAACCTTAAAAAAATTTTTTTAGGGATACCTGGGTGGCTCAGTGGGTTAAGTGTCTGCCTTTGGCTCTGGTCATGATCCCTGGGTCCTGAGATCGAGTCCTGCATCAGGCTTCCTGCTCAGAAGGGAGCCTGCTTCTCCCTCTGCCTGCTGCTCCCTTTGCTTGTGCATTCACTCTCTTTCTCTCTCTCTCACACACACACACAAATAAAATCTTTAAAAAATGAAATAAGATAAATCTTTAAAAGCATGTGAATAAGATTCTAGGGGATCTGACTGATTCATGAAGATAAAGATCAATGAGCTTCTCCGTCTCTGTGGTGGGACAAAATGCCCACGTGAACAGGAAGCAGGTGCAGTAATCTGTAGTGGAAGGGTGATTCAGGAAGGGCTGAGAACGTTCTCCTTCTATTTCCGTACGGCAAATATTGCTGCGTCACTGCATATCCTTGTGAGATGAGGTAGGATGCCCCAGGTCTTCGTTTGCAAAACAGGTTTAAGTCATTTTTACATTTTAATGCATCGTGTCACTTGACAAACCAGTACCCGCTCCACTCTTTTTTACACAACTGAAGCAATACGCTAGCTTCAGCGTGGATGACCGTTTTATATCATGTCATTCCAAGAATATTTTAGAAGGAGGATGGATGTTTGGGGGGTAGGGTTATCACTAGCACAGGAGTATGTTAAGTGCAAGGCTTTAGGGTCTATAAGCCAACTAGTGCTTACCCCCCTTCCAGAAAAGCAAAAACCCCTATTCATTTTTTCAGTAATAACATCAGCAGTAGGTGAGTCATACTGAGTAAATTTCTCAAAAACCTAGCAGAAGTAAAATGACAAAATATGAGAAGAGCATAAAAAAAAATTTGCTCCCTGATGTCAGGGCACTTGTTTTCCACACTCAAAAGCAAAAAAGTGAACCAGTAGGGGAAAATATTAGGAAAAGTTTAAACGTCCATCCTGATGCAGCCTACGTGTGGAAGGTTAGTGGGAAAATGTTCTCCAGATCACTTGTTTTACTGAGTTTCTGGGCTCCCACATTATTTTACAAGAAGATCTAAATGTATTTTTAAATAGAAATAAATAGACCTGATTTTCAGCCTTTTATAAGTCATTCAGGATTTTTCCTCCCTTTAGAATTGTTGTGTTTTAGGGGAAGATGTACTTGAGACAATTAAAAATCAACACCTAGTGCACTAATTTGCACTAAAGGATACTTCTACATTGTTACCACCAGATAATTCATACCACCTGCCACTGTAGCGATATTGCCTTAAAAATGATTTGTTTAACTTAGTATTGCAATACCCAATGTTATTAAATAAAGGCAACAATTCATACGTGTTAACTTCTAGTCACATATCCATGATTTCAATTTGATTTGTATGTATGGGAAACTAGCACTTTGAAATCTCTCTGTGGGATTATTCCAAGAAGTACCTATTAGAAAGCAAATGTGAGAGGTGTCTGACTGGCTCAGAAGGTAGAGCATGTGACTCTTGATCTCGAGATTGTGAGTTCGAGCCCCACGCTGGATGTAGCGGTTACTTAAAAAGAAAGTCTTAAAAAGAAAAGAAAGCAAATTTGAGAATATTTTCAAACCTGAATAAGATATTCTATAAAATAAACTGTTCAGAATATCAAGCTATTGCAAACGCTAGAGCTGAAGGACGAAACTAATATATTACAGGTTTCCCAAACTATTCTGCAAGGAATGTATTCTATAGCACTACGGATAACACGATCTATGGTAGAAATTAGTGCCTTATAATGTGGTAGTTCCCTAGTTTAATGATGATGTTGCTTAAACACCAACACTTTGTTTTTCGAAGCAATAATTTTGTTCCCCATTCCACACACACTTAGCACAGCACCTGATTCATAACAGGTACTTAGTAAACATCGGTCACACGACAAAGCTTCCAAATATGTTATTGGTTAATGAAACAATAGTCTTGTGAAGACTTCTAAAGAAAATGGTGAAAAACTAGAACAAAGAGAGTTGCTAGAAAGAATGAACTATATAGAAAATCCAAAAAAAAAAAAAAAAAAGAAAGAGTATATCATTGTATCAGTGTGGAGCCATTTTATAAAATAGAGTCTATTTATACTTTTCAACACTTGCTGCTCCCATAACCTGGGGTTTTTTGTTTTTGTTTTTAATGTACAAGTGTCACCCCATATCAGTTAATCTCTGGGTATGTGCATGCTTTGAAGCTGCTGAAGGAATCTCAGGAAACATTAAGAACGGCTGTCCTAAGGTGAAGGGAAAGCATCATGTAGGGATTAACTGTACAGCTTCACTAAATACAAGAAGTCTGTGGCTTATATGAAAGGAAGGCAGTCACTATCAAGTCAATTTTAAACTCTAAAGACCTCTGTCTATCTGGGCTCTTGCATAAAGAGTTCTGCCTTATTTGGCTGACATAGTATAAACTCTAAAAACAAAAAAAGGACAGGCACCTGGCTGGCTCAGTTGGTAGAGCATGAGACTCTTGATCTCAGGGTCATGAGTTCAAGCCCCACACGGGGCATGGAACCTACTTTAAATAAATAAACAAACAAACAAATAAATAAATGAAATAAAAAAATAAAAAAAAACAGAAATGTGGTAGAAGTAGAGACAGACAGCACTGTTAAGGAAACAAAGTCATCAGTCTACTAAAAAAGTATTTGTACAAAGAGATGTGGTGTGAAATGAAGCTTGCTTTTCATACTAGTAGGGAAAAGATGGGTTTTCAAGAAAAGGTGTTGGGACAACTGGGTGGCCATCTGGAAATAAACAAATAAAATTGGATCTATACCATGCATCTAATGACAAAACAAGGTCCAGATGGATCAACAATTTAAACATAAAAAAATAGAACCACAAAGTAATTGGAACATGGCAGAATTCTTTTATAGTCTTGGAATAAAAGAAGTATTTTAAAATATTACAATTAAAACTAAAAACCATGATATAAAATATATGAGACATATGATTATACTCATATCAAAAAGTCCGTATGACATAGACCTAAACAAATAAGCAAACCAACAGAAAACTCGTAACAGCAAACAGACAAACCAAAGCTAGTGGTGGGGAGGCTTTGCAATGCAGATCAGAGACATACAGCCAGTTTTCTGCTATATAATGAGCACTTACCAATCAATAAGAAAAACATTTAAAAATACCTCATAAGGACAAAGTAAATAAACAGACAGAGAAGCTCATTAAATTCTTCTAGGAATACTCAACTCAACCTCCTTCGTAAGTGAGGTAGCCTTTTTTTTTTTACCCCATCAAATTAGCAAAGATCCAAAAGTTGATAGCACTCTGTTTGGGCTCAAGTACAGGGCAGTACTATCATATATGCTCCTTGCCCCCCCTTGCTGATGGGGTTATAAATATACAGCCACTATGGAGAACAGGTTTCCAATAATCTGCTAAAATTACAAACACAAATATCTTTTGACCCTGCAACATTCCTAGCAATTTATTGAATAGATGTACTTACATATTTGCAGAATTATTTATGTAAGTGTGAGGTTACTCATTGTAGCACAATTTGTAATCGCTGAAGATTGAAAACTTCTATATAATATTCAGTAGGGAACTGGTTAAATAAATTATGAGACATTCAAACAAGGGAACATCATGAGTGTTTAAAAGAAAGGGCTTACAACTTGTAAGCCCTGAGAAAAAACACTATTATAAGGTGTGAAAAAAAGAACCCAACAGAAGAATAGTATGTATAGAATACTATAATTTCTTTTAAAAGTTAAAAAATCCTTGGAAGGAAATAAAGAAACCGTTTGTTTAACAGAACATTTGTTTTCTTCCAGGAGGGGAACTGGACAACTAGGGAATAGAGTGAAAAACAGGCATTTTACTATACACTCTTCTGTAACTTCTAAATTTTCTTCTATTTGAATAAATTATCTATTTAAAATTATATTAATTCAAAATTAAAATTACTCTGACTCTGTTCTTAGATTTATTTATTATTTTTTTAAAAGATTTTATTTATTTATTTGACATAGAGAGAGACAGCCAGAGAGAGAGGGAACACAATCAGGAGGAGTGAGAGAGGAAGAAGCAGGCTCCCAGCGGAGGACCTGATGTGGGACTCGATCCCAAGACTCCGGGATCACGCCCTGAGCCAAAGGCAGATGCTTAACAACTGAGCCACCCAGGCGCCCCCGTTCTTAGATTTAATTCTAAACTCAAATATTTGTTGTAAATTAAAACACAAGCAATTCCCAAACTGCCATTGTTATTCAGCAGTATGTAGACAGACATCAGTAGGGAGAACTACAGTCTATAATTTTATTAAAATACCTATGAATTTTGATAAATGTAAATCATGGAAGTAAAGTAGAAGCTGAGTGTTTGAAAAGGACTTTAGTCGAGACATATACGTTGAAAGAGAGAATAATGGAAAGAAGAAAATAAAATCATGAGGGAAATAATGCAGAGACGTGTTTTTAAGTGAGCAGCACAATTTGCAAGAGTGAGCAGTGAGATGGACCAAAGTGGGCAAGGGCAGGCAGGACTCGGCCAAATAGGCTTGGAGACACTGCCTTTTTGCAATGAGTAAAAGCAAGAATTTAAGCACACTCCAAGCACATAGTCAGACACAAAGGCATATGGATAGTAGCCTATTACCTCTGTCCCTACATGTACACACTTTTCCCCCAAAGGCGAGTGAAATCATAAGATGCAGGTCAGGGAAGCAATATTACAAATGAAGAACACGTTTCCTAAGATGGTATCTATTTGTCCACAACGTTGTCTGATACAATCTTCGTTCACTGAGATCAATTCTTGAAAATTTGGATAAGTACTAGTTCTCAGATATAATATCTAATTGTTATCTAATTACCAATTATCAAAGCAGAGGCTCTCAGAAACTCTTCCACAATTTAGAATAAGTAGTTTACAGATAAGGTGGGACCTATTAGTCTAAGAGGGGAAAAAAAAAGCTTTTCCAAGACAGATCTTAAAATGACTCACATAGGCTCTACTAGCGTTTGTTTTATTGAGCCCAATGCCGCTGACAGCTCTGAAATACAAAGACTGTGCCCAAGACATTGTCCCTGCCAGGGTGTTTGCATGCAAAAGGGCACACTAGGTTCTGCTAGTGATGGAGCTCTTCCATCCGACTGTCTGACCACAGTGAGCACTAGTTAGAGCTATTATCACAAAGGGCCGGTTTATTATTCTTTTTATATCACACACAGTTTAAGAAGGAAGCTGGAAACCTTCATCCTGAAGGAGGGTCTAATGTGGGAATATGAGTCTGGAATGGCCAGCCAAGGAGTTATTTGGGGATGAAGGTCCTTTCAGGCTTACAATCATGCCATGGGTCCCTGAAGGCTAGCTTTCAGCTCCAGATTTCCATAGAAACACCACTGGGGTACCATGTGAAAGTAATGAGAATATCTGTTTTGTTCTAAATTTCATGAGAAGAACAACCGAAGCTGAGCATGCCCCGTGCGTGTATTATCACTAATACTTGGCAAAGGATTTTGGTGTTTGAATCCTATGAGCCTCAAGCAGTGAACAATACTTCTTCCTAAAATAAAAATTCATGGACTAATCCCATCAAGAAAACTTGGTATACCTATACTCATTCGCTATACCTCATCTCTAGGAAAGTTCATTGCCAAGTCAGTTGTCCCTGTCTGCGTGAGTGTACTTAATCCTACGTAAGATGTGCAAGACAGATGGGGCAGAGATGAGTGAGGGACCATCAGAGATTTGTCCTTTCTTTACACACGACACAGCATGGCTGCTGAGAAGACTCTGCCCAGCTAGAGACTACTTTTCTAGCAGCCCCCACACCCACCTCTGGAATTGGGTGTGGCCACATGACTAGTTCTTGGAATGGGAACAGTAGTAATGTGGGTCACTTCCTGGCCAAGTGGGGTTAGAAGCTGTGTACTTTTGCCACCACGTCTCTCTTTATTGCGAGCTCAATGAACGGGGCTCCTAGGACCTAGAGAAGGGAATAGCTACGGATGAAAGGACTCTGGGTCCTTGACTAAACTGTGAGAAAACGCCCCTGGTGAAGAATGCCCACGTCAGACTATGATGAGAAAGAAGCTTCTATCATGGAAAGCCACTGAAAATTTGGGAATTAACTGTTATAACAGCTAGCATTATCCTAACCATTACAGATATTATGATCTTTATTTATAAACTCAGAAAATAAAGCTGAGTCAGGTTAAGTAACCAGCTCAAAGTCTGACAAAATTTCAACAGTGTGGGGTGCCTGGGTGGCGCAGTCCTTAAGCGTCTGCCTTCGGCTCAGGGCGTGATCCCGGCGTTATGGGATCGAGCCCCACATCAGGCTCCTCCACTATGAGCCTGCTTCTTCCTCTCCCACTCCCCCTGCTTGTGTTCCCTCTCTCGCTGGCTGTCTCTATCTCTGTCGAATAAATAAATAAAATCTTTAAAAAAAAAATTCAACAGTAACTTTATTCGGGGCAGGGGAGGCGTACTTGCCCAAGGGAAAATACATTTTGCAAGTGAGACAACTAGTTCATATGAAGTAAGACGTGCAGGGCTGGGTCTGGAAGCTTACATTTTCTGAAACTGAAGAACGAAACAACAGCAACAAAGGATTTAAACTCGAAAAGAGTAAATGGAGATAATATACATTATTTGTAAATGAGCCCCTTTCTTTTGCTGGTGTATATTCACACCCTTCTCTGCCCCACACTGTTTTGAAATACACACACACACACACACACACACACACGCACACAGAGGATTTGACCCCTTGTCACAATAAACTGCAAGTCAAGGTATTTATGTTTAAGTACTTAAATGGTGCTTTCAGAACTCCCAGTGTTGCCCGAGAATGTTACATGAACTTTTGCAAATTCAGCGCAACTGTCCCAGAAAAACACCCCACTCCAGTGAACACTCTGCAACTTTGGCCATCCTGGAAAAACCTCAAGTGAGGGGGGAGCAATGGGTAGGAATAACTACATCATTGATTCCTCATGTTTGTTTTAACAACCACCAACTCTGCAAAGATTGTTCTGGAATAAAATACGGAAAAGGCAGCTAACAGAAGCTGCTGATTCATAAATAATAAATATATAGTAAGAGTATTAGAATCAGAACAATAATATTGGCCAAATTCTTTGAATGTTTTCCAAAGATAGAATTATTGCCACTATAGAAGAGGCTGGGATTATCCCAAGATCTCAGGAAGATATGTGCATTAGGTTAAACAACTCTAATCCACCATATTTTCCAGAGAATAACATCTCTCTGATGTCACAGATAACCCGAATGAGACAAAAGGGAAGTCACAAAATATGACTAAAACAAGGGGATACAAAAAGAACATCAAGTTTATGATAAAGTGGGAAACAAGAAGTTGTATCAACCATTAGTTACATATCAAAAGCCCATTAGATGAAGACATATGGATAAAAAGGGGAAATGATCTACTTTTACATTCTGAGGACTCTGAATTCAAATATTCATGTTTCATTTTAGCTCAAATGTTTGTTAGATAGACCCAAAAAGTCCCCACTCTAAATATCTGCTTTACCAAAATGTTCACTTTTCAAACAACTTTGTGAGGTAAAAAGAAGTCAGTTTCAAGTTCTTCATCCCAGTGGTTACTGGGTACAATGATATTTGTAAACAGAAATGTTGTAAATTATTTAAACATAAATTTTCATTAAATAGCCCTCTCCTTTAAGTTCCTAAAATAATCCCTAAATAATTACTTTAATATGTTGATTTGAGAGCAATGTTAGGATGGCACTGTCAGTTGAGTGACTCCATTTAAAAGAAATACAGGGGGAAATTATTATAAAACAATTAAAAACAGAATGATAGAAAGCCCAAGGCAAGCATGGAAATTTGGACTATCATAATGAAACTACTGTTATGTCAGTAACAGCGGTAGTTTTTGAAAAACAAATGTTCATTTGCTAATTTCAATCCTCATTATAAAAAGCACCTTGCTGTTCACTGACTGGATATTTACAAGCTTGTATCATCTCTGTGCATAGAGTTTTCATGCACTACTTTTTTTGGGGGGGGATTTCTATCAAAATAGAAACAATTGACAAGGCCGTATCCAAATCTTCCCCCGAAAAGGCCTGACAAGTGCTGTAACACCATGGTAGGCTGATGTTCATGAAATTTATTTCTACATCTGGTGTATGAGAAATAAAGCCAGTTAGATATTATCACACTTACGCTTAAGTCCTGTAGCAAAATTGGGCTGGGGTGGGGTGTGTGACTGAATGCTAATAATATATTAGACCATCAGGATGTTTGAGAAATAACTCTATAAGAGTCTCAATCAATAGTCTTAACAGACATTTAAGATACATCAGAATAGGGAAGGCTGGGTGGCTCAGTCATTAAGCGTCTGCCTTCGGCTCAGGGCATGATCCCAGGGGTCCTGGGATCAAGCCCTGCATTGGGCTCCCTCCTCTGCTGGGAGCCTGCTTCTTCCTCTCCCACTCCCCCTGCTTGTGTTCCCTCTCTCATTGGCTATCTCTCTTTTTATCAAGTAAGTAAATAAAATCTTTTTTTCAAAAAAAGGTACATCAAAATAAAAAGCTGCACAGCAAAAGAAACAATAAAACTAAAAGGCAACCTGCAGAATGGGAGAAGATATTTGCAAATGATATATCTGATAAATTGTTAGTATCCAAAAGGTATGAGGAACTTATAAAACTCAAAACCCAAAAACCAAATAATCCAATTTAAAAATGAGCAGAAGACCTGAATAGACATTTTCCTGAAGAAGACATCCAGAAGGCTAAGAGACACATGTAAAGATGTTCATCCCCACTCACCATTAGGGAGATGCAAATCAACACCACAGTGAGATATCACCGCATACCTGTCAGAATGGCTAAAATCAACAACACAAGAAACGACAAGTGTTGGAGAAAATGTCGGGGAAAAGGAACACTGGTGCACTGTTGGTGGGAATGGAAACTGGTGGAACCACTGTGGAAAACAGTATTGAGGTTCCTTAAAAAGTTAAAAATAGAATGGCCTTACCATCCAGCAACCACACTACCCTAATTCAAAGGGATTACATGCACCCCCATATTTACAGCAGCCTTATTTACACTAGCCAAGATATGGAAACAGTCCAAGTGCCCATTGATTGAAGAATGGATAAAGAAGCCATGGTAGATACACAATGGAATATTATTCAGCCAAAGAAAAGAATGAAATCTTGCCATTTGCAGCGACATGGGTGAAGCTAGAGAGTATAGCCTAGGGGGAATAAGTCAGTCAGAGAAAGACAAAATGCCATATCATTTCACTCATATGTGGAATTTAGGAAACAAAACAAATGAACAAGGGAAAAAGAGAGAAAGACAAACAAGAAACGGATTCTTAACTATAGAGAACAAACAGGGTAACCAGAGGGGAGGGGGTGGGGGGATGGGTGAAATAGGTGATGGGGATGAAGGAGGGCATTTGTTGTGATAAGTACCAGGTGATGTATGGAATTGTTGAATCACTATATTATACACCTGAAACTAATATTATACTGTATCTTAACTAACTGGAATTAAAATAAAAACTTTTAAAAAAGAGAGCCATTTAAGAGAAGCTAAATTACTAGGTACTGGTATTCAAAAATATATACAGGTTATTGCAGAAAATCGAGGAGATAAAGGGGAGATATCAGTAAAAATGATAAGAAAAATATTATTCCTTCCCATAAGACCACAGACTTATAAGAAAGTTGATGGACCATTTTTGGGGACTAGGAATCTAGTTTTGAAATTTCTGAAAAAATTAATCTGAAATGTTGCTGGCTCTTACAAAATACATTTGATAGAAGAAGAAGAAAAGTATCACCCAAATACATGGTCAATTCAAAGTCTTATCAACACCAACTGGTAAGTATGGGGAAGTTTTAATTTACCACTTAAATCTGAAAGAACTGAATCAGACCCATGTTAGTTCAAAAAGGATCAAGATTCCAAAAGTACTGAAAAGAAGCATTAACTATGGCAATCTTCCAGGGGCTTGATAAATCAGAAATGCGTCACCATTGTTTTGTATACATCCAGCATCATCTACAGGATTCCAAAGACATGAGCCTAATGCAGAAAATGGCATCTTGCTGGCTGGAAAAGAGTTATCAGCTGTCATCACCAATCCAACCAAAATGTGGGAATAAAAATATACAGGAGAGTCCTCAACAGTAAAACTGCTCTTCTTGTCAGCCCAGGGTGAAATAAAGCCTATTTTAATTTAGATGGACTGTCCTTGTTCTTCAAATATTAGGTTCTCTTCATGTCCTAAGACAACTTGTAGTTTTTTAAACTGTGGGTCATGACTCAGCGTGAGTCTTGAAATAAATTAAGTAGGTTTATCATCAGCATTTAAAAAGGACACAAAAATATGGACTAGAATAAAAATCAGAGAATGTAACGCATGCTAATAAAACTTTAAAGTGTGTGTGTGTGTGTGAGAGAGAGAGGGAGACAGAGAGACAGAGAGACAGAGAGAAAGTTGCGTGTGCATTTGAGGGTTATAATAGGTGGGGAGTTAAGGGATGCAAAAGATCCCTTTGCCTCTAAATGTCTTTTTCTCAGTTCCACCACAGTGTCTGGAATTAAACAAAAAAGATGTATTTCTCTACATCATGAAGATTTGGGGGATTTCAAAAGCATCCAATTAAAGTATCTGGAAAGCTTTAAATCTTAGGTTTTATCAGCCAAGGCTGATGTAACTCCTCCATGAACACAAGCCGAATTAATAGAACACACATAGGACACACATAGATACTTCTATGGTAGGAGACATATGTTGAAGAGTAGATGGCAAGACCACAAAGATCACCCTAGGAGGTCCCATATTTAACTTTCACCTCTTCTGTTAGCACTGATTGATGATTCCCACACAGGATAATTCAGTGTGTGGCTACCATAAAAATCAGTCAGAAGAGTTGTGAATATACCCTTTTATGTATGGCTCTTCAGCTTCTATTAGCCAGTATATTCATGGACACCACAGAAAAGTCTTTCTTAGGGCCTTTAATTTTCACACCAGTTACAAATTTCATGAGAATTCACAGTCAGTCCATCCTAGGAAGTGGAAAGGATCTCAAGAAATATTTAGACCAATGATCCTTAAACCTCATTATACATCAGAATCACTAGGGATGTTGAAAAAAAGTACAGATGCCTGGGTCACAACCCGCCCCCCCCAGAGATGGAGTTTCAGTTGGTTTAGGGAAGGGGCCCAGGCATTTTTTAATAAACCTCCTGAATTGATTCTCCTGCAGAGTTGGGTTTAAGAGCCAATCAAATCTTACCACCGATAGGATTCTTGAATCTACCTCATTATACTCGAAATAAGTGTTCTGTTCTATTGTTAAATAGCTATAATTATAATTATCTTCTTACTTAGATTAAGCAGGAATCTGTCTTCCCTTAGAATCAACTTGGGTGTCATTTTTCCTACCTTGTCCTTCCCCCAGTACCCCCGACCCATATGAGTGAATGATAGGTCAACTTCCTCCTTCATCTGTCAGTTCTCTGTAACAGCACACACAAGCAAACACATCACAAGACATAGAACACAGTCACAGTAACACTTATTAAATGTTGGTGGTCAATAATATTATTGTTGTTATCACTATTACAATTAGGGAACAAAGTAAAGATAACTCTTCTAATCACCAAAGCAATTTTGCCAAGACCGATGTCTAGAACACACTACTTCACAAAGTTGTACAGTTAATGGGAGGAATTGATACTCTGGATAAAGGCAAGATGTTTGTTTTTGTGTTTCCCTTACTTTTCACTTCCTATAGCGCCTTATAGACAAGAGAGTAACCAATGCAAGAAAACTGTCACTCACAGGTGTGTTCAGGTGAGTTTTGGTAGGAAGGACCCTTTGTTCGGATTGAAAACAATAGCATTTCTGGGTTATGGAAGAACTCTCTTTTGGCATTCAAAACTCCCCCACAAAGTCTAAAATAAGTCTCCAATAATACCTCCTCTTGAAAGAAGTTTGAATAAGATTATATAGTTTAGTTCTTACAGAAGAAACAAAACGGGAAAGGTGAGGTGGGAAAAAAATAACTTCTGGGAATATATTTTTACCTCTGTCTCTGTATCACCGGTTAACCTTAACCCCTCTGTGACTCGGCTTATCAACCCAGAAAACCATGGAACATCACTGTACTTTAAGAGATGCCTAATAGAATTAACACAATATGCTCTCAGGCTTGGTATCATGCCTAGGCTTCTGTGAACCCTGTATAAAGGGTGATTATTTATCCTATAGATCATGTTGCACTGAATAATAATGAGTTAAGCTAGATTTATCTGAACTCTAAAATAAACAATAATAAAAATGACAATAGCACAGCCAGTTTATTTGTTGCTGTTATTTAGGAAATACTGGTTGAAGTACTTAAATCTTGCATTGTCTTCTTCTGCGTTATTGCCAACATTAGTATATTAAATGACATTTTATGAATTATCTAAGACTTATGTTGTCTAATTTAGCCATCTTTATCATGATTAATTGGGAAATTCACCTGTAACTGTAAACTGCCTTGCTTTACAGACAAAAATGAAACAGCATAATCTAACAAACCTGAATTCCAACGAATTGCTAACTTTGTATCATTACTTTGCAGAGCTGAAAAATCATACCTTCAACTAAGGAAGTAAGGAGGGTAACATTGGCTGCTTTCCGTCTTCCTGCTGGCAAATTCAGGCCAAGCCTATCCAGTTTCTCTCTCAGACAGCGGCCTCCATTCTTGGATTTTGCTCTGTCCAAAAACAAAATAAAAACTATGTTTTGAAAGTTCACATTCCGAGGGAAATGATAAGAAGATTTGACCAGATGGGGAATTCAACATGAGACAGAAGGCCTAAGGGCTTAGTTAGAAGACGCGACGTGCCAGAAAACAATGGTCTTACCTTCTCAAAATGCCTCCCAAGAGCGAAGCATTGAGGCATTCAGGTGGTGAGAGGCGTCTCTTCACCTCAGCAATCGTCACCTTGTATTTGGAAGTTGAACTGAGAAGGGACAAACGGCCAGGGACAGAGCAAAACAAGTCTGTGGGGTTGACCACACAGGTGCCACCTTGGGGAGGGGGGTGGGGAAGTATATTACATATTAGCGACAGTGAGAGAAGATAATTGCATAAAAGACAGTTAAGATCAAGGCACTACTTGAGATTTGGGAATACACGACAACAATTGTTCTCATGTATACATGACCTGGATCCTCTCAGAAAGCTGCCTGAAGATGACCTTTCAAATAACAATGAAGGTTTTAGTTTTCAGATATCATATAGAACATGTTTGTGGGGGTACAATTTTTTAATTTAAGCAAAAATTAGCATCCTACGTAGTGCTGGCTGGCCCATCAGTGCTAATTTTGACATCATACACACCAAAAAACACTTCAATTCAAAAAACCCCAAACTCCACCAGTTAACCCTACAGAGGGGATGTATGATTTTTCCATGGCTCTGTATATGTGTGTGCATGTATGTACAATATACACAATGGGTGGATGTATTTTATCCGTGACTTACTATATAGACAAAAGTTTTGAAAACTGTTTTTCAAATTGTTTGAAAACTGCCATCTCTTTTCCCTCATCCACCTACGAACTATAGGCACTGGAATCACTCAGTCCCCAGGTATCACCAAAAATAATCTGCCCATTGTCATAAACTTTCAACCCATGTGGGTGGATGATAGGTCACATCTCTCTACCACATGTCAGCCCTCAGGACTGGCACACACAGTCAAATGTTGCACAAGACTTAGAACATAGGAACAGTCACATTAAGTGTTAGTGGCCAATAATATTATTGTTTCGGTTGTTGTTGTCATTATTACTATTAGGGAACAAAGCAAAGATAACTGCTAATAGCAAAATCACCAAAGCAGTTTTGCTATGCTGGGTTCCTAGAGCAGAAGTCTTTGGTCTCCAAGCTCCAGAAAGTCCCTTGAGCTTTGCTCTCCTCCAGGACAACAGAGTACATTCCCTAACCTCAGGCACCCCTAGTAGACTTGAGGACCCAAGATGATAATCATTCAGGAGGGTTTCCTGCTGCCCAATGCTCCCATACTGCAAAAATCCCGAGCCAATGTCCATACTGCTAACATGGCGGCCATGCAGCCCTGGCATTCAAGGCTGCCTCCTCCCACATTGAGCAATCTCAGGGCAAAGCTAATAGGTTTACTGGTAAGTTCAAATTCAAGGCTTGCTTTCCTGAGCATACATTTGATTTCTTCAACTATGGGAGATCTTAAGTCTCCTCTCCATAAAAGGTCAAGTTCTATGACAGAAAAGAGAGAAAAGTAGGTAGAGGAAGAAAAACAAGCAGGAGAGTGTTGTCCAAAATCTTTTTCCTCAAAGGGTGGTCCTCAACTGGCAGCACTGGCATCTCCTGAGAGCTTGTTAGAAATATGGAATCTCAGGCCCAACTCCAGACCTTCTGAGTGAGAATCTGCATTTTAACAAGATTCCCAGGTGGTTCATGAGCACGTTAAAGCTTGAGAGGCCCTGGTCTAGGACTCACCACTTGCTTCCCACACAGTTCCTCCCCTCCTTTACTAAGCTGCTCAGGTAGAATGTTGTGTTGCTGGGGTCCCTGGCATTCAGATTGGGGTGTGTTCTCTGAGCACAGTGGCTAAGGAACCTGGGAGGATGTTTAAAAAGTGAAGGGGTCCTGGACCTGGGTGGAGAGAGCAGGTTAGCTCTATCTCACTCTTAAAGTGTTTCTACCTCTGTACTACCTGGAATTCTTCCAGACTGTCTTAGAGTCATCCAAGTTTCCCCTGAAAGTACTGGGACCAATGTCTTTCCCCTTCAGAATTCTGAAGCTGGTGATCACCCTGAATGACCCCCCAAAACAGAAGAGAGGATATTGAGAACATTAGAGTAGGCAGCCCTCTCCAGACTGGAAGATGAGTCCTGTACACTTGGCTAAATTCCCAATGTTAGTGCCTGGAAACTGGCCCTCAGTCTGAAATCTGAGAGGTCACAATCTCAACTGTCAAACTGCAATCCTTTTCCTGGCATTAAACTTGTGGTCAACAAAGTGGAAAACCATGCAAATGCCTGCCTCAGGAGCCCCAAACACAAATTCGTCCATGCTTCCCTACTTCTCATTGTCATAGAGAATGAACAGGATATCAATGAAGCTGGCTTTTAACTTCATATTGTCAGAATCAGGACCCTGATAACTTTAGGATTTAGGTCTTTGTGGAGTCATCTGAAGCAAAAATATTAAGGAATCATAATGTCTATATTCAAAATTCACAGAGCCCTCTTCCAAAAATGGGCCTCCACCCATGGTCATGGAGTCATAAGCAAATTCACATTCTTACATAAACCCTCTTCTCTTGTACAACAGCCAATACACAACTGAGGACACAAGGAATCTCACCCAATGGGTCTCAAGTAAATTATGAGAGAAGAATGTTTGTGTGTGTGTAACTTTCCCAGAAAGCCAAGGATAAAGAAGGACACAGCTTTAGACCTTTCCTACATGTATTAACCTACAGTGGGTCAGAAACCTAATTTAGGGGGTCAGAGAAGATTATAAAAGATTTTTGTAAAAAAAAAAAGGGGGGGGTTAATCAGGTTTTCTCCAATTGGAAAATTGCCCCCTGTTGGCAAAGTGAACCCCATGTGTTGAAAGCCAGCTGCTCCCAGGAAAGTCACTGGATCTGCTACCAAGCCAAGTGCTATCTCCCTGGGCTCTGGGTCTTTCTCTCCTGCATCCAGGTTAGGCTTCTGGCTTATGCTCAGATAAGCATTTATTAGGTAAGTTACACAGGCTGCATATTAAGAGTATGCTTTATGCACACACAAACTGCCTGGAGGATTTATTTTGTATTCAGGATTAGCCATCAACTCTAGAGTCTTTTATTTTTTATGTCACAGCATCTTTAAAGGGAATTTCTGTTGCTTTGATAGTTGGCATTGCTGCAGCCTTGGGGAACTCTCCCATCCTGGCTAAAGATTTGGCAACTTGTAGAGTTTACAGCAGCATGGGGCACCTGATATCTTTCTTCCCAGTGGTTTATTTTTGGGGGAGGAAGAAAAGAGTAATAGGTCAAGATAACCAGATTTTTGCATTTACAGTGACAGTCCAAGGAGGTGGGACTTCTTTAAGGGGATCCGGACTACAGATAGCAATGATGAGATTTCAAAGGAAAGCCATGAGATTCAACCATGCCAAGGCATTTACAGTATTCATCCCCAGTGTTACCAGCTGAAGTTCTTCATGGTGCCTGTGTTGCAGGTGGGAACTTACTGAAATTATGTAACATTCTTTCTAGATCCAGCACTCTAGTTAGAGGTGCCTAGTGCCAGAACCAGGCTACTCATGCTGAACTCTAGAATACATCTCTTTTCCATTCATAGTGCATGGAAGTAATACTTCTATGGAGGGCACTAGTTTCAGAATTGAAATTTGGAGATGGGGCTTCCTATTTCCAGTGATGCTCAAACTCAGATCTGTAGCTATAGAAACAGCATAAGAAATCAGGGACTATCTACTTAAGGTCACTTGTCTAGAACATGACTATCATAAAAGGGATAACTGCGCCATCGCTACAGGGAAAAGTCAGCCAGAGAAACTGTGCAGGGGACAAAACCAGGCATGAAACACACAGATGCAGATCCTTCACCTGCCAGACCTTGTTAGATCCCACGAGGCCAAAGAAAAACAGGGTGGGGCTGCGCCCTTCCTGGTGTGGCTGGAGACATCTGGCCCTGTGTTGGCAGGCACAGTGTGGGGGACTGGAAAAAGTACTGGACTGCAAGTAAGTGGTTGGCCAGCTAGCAATCCATGCAACCTTTGATGAATAACTCTGGGCCTTGGTCTGTCCATCTGAAAAACGGGGATGCTCACGCTTACTCAATTTATTTCCCCAGCTCGTGGGAGGTGCAACGGGAAATGGACGCACACGTGCTCAGTAACCTGAGTAAAGCCCACCCAACTTCACCACTGTGTTGAGCAACTACCACGGCTCAGGAGTGCGAGCTGTGGAGCGCAAGAAGATCCCTACCCACCTTTTGCGCGGCTACAGGATAGAACGACAAACGCGGACGCCTGAGTGAGCTTTTCCTCTTCTTATCCAGGCAATTAGGGCGGAGGAAACAGCCGCGACCGTCTCCATGGAGCTGTGGCTCTCCTGGCGCCCCCAAAGCTGCCTTTAAGCCATGCGCCCCCTCTGGGTGCCTTCCTCTCTAACAACAGAGCGGGCGACGGCTGGAGGCCCTGCGCGCTCTCCAGGTGCGATCAATACTTCCTGGCTGGCTTCCGGGCGCGGGGCCCTTGCGCGCAGCTTCTCCAAAGCCGCAGCGCCGCCCCACTCCCCGCCGCTTCGGTGTTGACATAATTAGACCAAATCTTGAGAGCAAAATAAATGTTCTGTTCGCCTTACAGCCAAACAGATGTTTACAATTCAAATGAAAGAAATACAAACGGCAGGGATTTTTTTTCTCCCCTTCTTCATCTCCAGTGATCGCTCGTTTTTTCTGACACATTAAAAATGTGTAAGCGATTATAGGAGTTTCCTGTCCCTGTTTGTTCTGCGGGTGCATTTCTGTGAGGTGCGCGTGTAAACTGGGTGGAGTAAGATCATTCTCCGCTGCTTCCTCTCTAGCCTCTCGCCCTTCTCAATCCCAAACCCCTCGTGTAATCTCCTCCTCGCTCCTCCCCCCAACAGATATTAATTGTAATCAAACAGCAAAGGGATAGTGGTTTAATTGCAATCAAATAGGCCTCGAATGATGCATCAGCCGCTAACTGCGCTGTTTGAAGGGAGGATATACCCTTACAGGTATAACTGGATTACCAGGTTTGAACGCGCTCCTCCCTGTGCACATTCCAGGCAGAACAAAAGAAAGGGAGGTCTGCACAGAGAGACATTGGTTTAATGTGGCTGTGGGTGTGTAATTGCGTGTGTGTGTGTGTGAGAATTAATCCCCATTTCTCAATGCAGGGATTGCTTTGATATTAGAGAGGAAGCAGTAGGCTACGGAAAGGGAGCTCCCCGCCCCCGCAAAAAAAAAAAAAAAAAGATTTTTAAGAAACCATGCCTACAGATCCTTTGGTATATGAATTTTAGTCTTTCATATAAAGGACATTGAATTCCGAATCTGCAGCATCTGTATTTGGGGACTAACGAGGCAGGAGAGGTGTATTTCTGCTCTATTTTCAAAATGGATGAGCTTTAGAGATGAGTTTTGGTGATTCTAGTAAAGAGAGATTCTGGGGGCCCTGACAAAAGAAGAGGAAGAAGGCTTCTCTCCCCCCTCCAATCTTACTCCTTCTGGAAGCTGCTGAAAGAGCCAGAGGCTTTTTCTAACTCGAGTTCCAAAGCTCAGGGCCCTTGCAAAACTGAAAGAGCAGAAGCAGCTCATTCTCCTGACCAAGCAGCCTGTGGGCAGCCAACTGCGGGGGCTGCAGAAGGGAAGAGCGGTCAGGTCCACCCACCCGTTATTGGCAGACTGGGCGATTGATGCTAAACTCTGTTTCACAGAAGCATTTAAAAAAAATTAAATCAGATCTGACAATGTTTGTACCGCAGCGTAAATGCCTCCTCCTTGGCGCGCCAGTCACCTCTAAGCGATCTGACAAACTCCAGCTCTCTTAAAACGTGCGGAGTTCAGATCATATTAATTCCCCAAAAATGTTTTGATTCAAAGTAGTTTGTATTTTGTGTAGCCACGGGCAATCCGGAAAGCGCTCCCGCCTGCCCATGGCCGGGTCCGCTCCCTCTCCGCGTGGCCCAGAGGCTATGGCGGTATTTAAGCGTCTGAAATTAGCCTGGGGCTGCAAGGCAGAGTGATCACAAAGCGAAACAAGGGCGCTTCCCCTCTTCACTTTTTTCATTTTTTTCTTTCTTTCTTTCTTCCTTTTTTTTTTTTTTTTTTTTTTTTTTTGAGTATGCCATTCCGATTTCTCAAAAAAGACCAGGGCCAAAATGTCACTTCTCACCCAAATATGGAAAAGCTGGGTGTTCTCATCTCATCTCCATCCTCATCTGAAGGCCACAGCCCCCTATCCAATTGAACCCCTACCATTGCCATTCCAATCTGGATCCATTCATTATTAGCATCATCGTCATCGTCATCATCAACATTGTTCTCCTACTATTAAATTCTCAGAGCGAGAAATGAAAGGGACCAGCGCCTGACAAAGGGGAGGGGGCCATGAGGGAGCCTCAGAAGATTCATGGGGAAAAGAAGAGTGGGTTTTCCTTTCTTTTTTTTAATGATTAAAAACACAGACGACTCCTGTAAATAGAAGCCTCATTTCTTCAAGAGACGCCTTTTGAAACCCAGTATCTGAATATTCAACGAAGGCAAAGCTCCACTCTGTACGTACAACATTAATATGATCTCTGCAGAATTTGCTACTCAGAAATATTAACATATCAAAGCTGAAGCCGGAGGCGAGAGAAGCTATCGATACGCGAGCACAGGGTAAAGTAAAGATTATTGGTTCTGATGGTTGGAGTGGCGGAGTTGCGGGCAAAATCGCGCACACCATTAAGCGAGAGTGAGCGCGCAGGAGCTGCACCTCCGAGGCGGTGGCAAATATTTTATCTAGGTGGTAATTACCTTGCCGCTGCCCCCTTTCCATGCTTTCTTTGGCTAGCCGGCCTTCATTATAGGCAAAAACAATGTAACTGCCACTTACCGAAGTGAGTCAGAGAAATGGTATTTTGTTCTTTGCAAATAGAAAGGGCCAAATTTAAAGAACTGAATGCCTCTCCCCACCCCCTCCAACACACACACACACACACACACACACACACACACCCTGCAAACCAGGACAGCCTCTCCCTGGTAAACTCATGTGGGGCACTTAGGGATCTTTCTTCTAGAAGAGCACTCAGGAGTCTTTGGAAGTAAAATCTGTTTTGTTCCTCCTACAGTAAATTCTGAAAATCACTAGAAATGTAAGTTTGTCAGAGAACTTAGCAAGGGAGGAAAAATGGCAAAAAGTTGTGCTTTTCAAGGAACCACGTTTCCTGTGGAGACTCACCTGTAGACGTGGATTAGAAGAGAAACAGACATTCCTATCTAAACAAAACCATTACACAGTATGGCAATATGGCAGAGTGCTTGACTTAGTGCCCTCCTGGTGTTTGATGAACGAAGGTGACTTGAGCTGTTTATATTAAGAATCTGGTGCACTACAATGACAACAGAAAGAAGGGGCTTCCTTAGGTTTTCTTCAAAAATGGGGAGTCCTGAGATGAGGGGCTGGGCAGGTTCCAGGAGGATGTACAAAACCTTTAAAGCAAGACTTCCTTGCTATCCATCTGTAAATTGTTATGAACATTGATTGTTTCAGAGTAACAGACATGCACAGACTCACACTTGGTCTCCGGGGCTCAACCAAGTTAATTGGCCTTTCTCTAAGACATGTGGAAATGGAAAAACCTCAGCAGCTAAATTCTGAATTCCTTTGCAAGGGGTGGGGGTGGGGAGGACGAGGATTTAGTCAAACAATACAGATAGAAGCCCCAAGTTACCACCCCTTTCTCTTTGGAGCTGTGCTGTTCTCCTAAAAGATCAATATTTGGTTTAAAATCACAGGCTCCATGCTGATTTTCAGGTGAAACGAAGTGACACCGAATTCTACAAGAACAATAAAACATCACCTAAGGAAGACGATTTCTGTGGCTCTAATAGGACAGGACCGCAGTTCCCATTTTGTAGTTACCCAAGAGCGTAGGCCTTTCTTGAGGGAATGCTGAGCGGGTGTCCCCTAAATCTCTCTCCTAAAACGTCAACTGATTACACAGCCACCTCCCTTCCAGCTCCCGCCCTCGGTCTCAGATAATTCCCACCCTCTGCCCAGCTATTGTAAGATCTGATGCAATTTCCAAGCGTTTGAGAAGGTGATCGCGGAGCAAGTGCGGAACTGAACGCGTCGACCGCAGTAGCGCCGGCCGGGCTCTGGGAGGAGCCGGCTCTGGGCGCTAATTAGTGGCGCTGTCCTTCAGCACCACCGACATCTCCATGCGCCCTGAGTGCTCAGCCTCACCTTTAGTGTGACCGCCCCAACAGACCCGGATCAGCACATCTCACCTGACCCCCGTTTCACTGTGCACCCCTCCCTTCAACAGTATGTGTATTTTATTTCAATTTCACTAGTCTTGGGCCTATCTCATGTCACTTCAACATGGCTGAATGTTAGCCTGGCGGAGAAGCCTAATATTACTCATTTAAAAAAAATCCTTATGGAGCAACACTAGTGGTTTTTTGAAAAATAGTTTCAACTCCCCATGGAGTGAAACTACAGAGTTGAATAGCTATTTTACATTTAGTGGAAGTTCCAAGTATCCACTATGACAATCGTCTTTGTTTTCTTTCCTCCTCAATTTAAACGGAATTTCACATTGGACACTGGGTTGTAAAACATGCAGTTTAAATATGAAAGAATCCATTGCTTTCTTTGGAAAAGCACTGGAATCTTTCAACAAGCTTTGAAAAGGATGGACAGGAACTGAAGGACATTTATTTGGTGCCATCAGAAGTGACTCATTCTTAGCAGTTCAGTTACTATAGAAAACTGCGGCCCTGGAGCCGGAATTAGTCCTGGTGAATAGGCCACATCTTATTAATTCGTATGAAGTTGGGATAACAGCTGGTCCCCTTGCCTGTGTGCTCCTCGGGTTACTCAGCTTTGCTAGGAAAATAAGCTTCAGAGGCTCTGGGTACAGTTAAGTGGGGAAGCCAGCAAAGTCTGCACTGCCTTGAGGCCCTTAAAATGTCATAGTTCAAAACCTTTTGTCAAAATGGAACATCTGAGATGCAGCCCCCTTCCGTGTCTAAGCCAAAATCAACAGATCTCGACTCTTGCCTTCCCCCCACCTTCCAATTCCATGGGTAACTCTGGATTCAGATGTTTTCCTCAACAGATGGGAACAAGAAAGCTTTATCCGGTACAGTTAACACCACCTCCTCCTCCCACCTCCCTTAAAGAAAGAAATGTTCTGGACACTTAGAAAAATAAGGGCAGCTACAATATTGGTGTTTCATTAGCCTTCCCTGAAGCCTCAACGAATCTTAGCCTTTCATAGAATCCCTCAAAGCCTCAAGCTAACACCATCACCTCAATCACCCAGGCTGTGCCTGGCACATTCAGGGCTAACAGAGACCAGAAATTCTGCTTTAGGATGTGCTGATGGGGAAAGGAGGTGTGACAAGGATTTTTCCCTTTCATTTCTTTTTTCTTTATCCCCCCCTCTAACTTTGATTCTGTCACTGTTCCATGAAAAACAGCAAATCTCTTCCATCATAGCTCTTTGGGGCACAAGCTGGGTTCAACTTTAATGAAGGAAGGCAGTATGCCTGTGTGGGACAAAAGTAACTGACCAAGAGTAACTGTTTTTTAAATCATCAGACAAGGAATCTGATGCTTAAAAGCACTACCAGATCTTCAAAACAAAGTATCAGATGAGAGAAGAATGTTTCATTTTAACATATAACTTACCTCTTCTTATCACTCCACCTTGACCATTGAGAACAAGCCCACACTGGGCTTCCACGGAGCCCTTAATAAAAGAAAAATAAATAAAAGCACTCAAATAGATACTAATAGATATGACCACGTGAGTTAAGTCTTTCAATCTGCCCCATTCCTGAACCCCATATCTCCATAGTAGGCATTTAAAAGCAATCATTGAGCTGGAGCGAGTTTGGCAGCACACATGATTTTAAGGGAAAAAAGTGCCAGAAAAACCACAATCTAAAAGTTGTATAAATCTTAAGGTATGCATTTTGCAGCACCATACAATATTACACTTCAAAGCACCTGAGTGCCTTTCATCTTGGCATAAGGGAATGAGAAGCCCTTTGAGTCCCCATCAAGGCACGTAGCATATATAACAGACCGTTTCCACAGCACTTTCTGCATGGAGCATATTACACTAAAAGCGTCAAGTCTGGCACTGTGGGTTTCTTGGGAGCTCAGAGGAGCCATTTCAAGTGCAGCCTTCAAGATATCTGATGTTGGTTCTGCTTTACCACAGAAGTAGGAGTATCCTACCCAAAATATGCCTTAGAGAGGAAACACCATCAGATTCACTCACTGTAGATCTCAAGCTTCCTAATGGATTGAAGGATCATTTGAGCTGGGAAGAAGGAAAGGGTTTGCTGATTTTTGACTAAGAAAAAATAAAAATTTCTCTCTGTCTTTTTTCCCCTGAGTTGAAATGTGTTAAAGGCTCATTTTCCTTTACAAACAAACGAGGTATTGGACATGAAAGAGGCCTTGAAGGGTGTTAACCTACCCAACAGCCCGTGAAGAGTTAAGTAAATGCGGAGAGAGTCGGTGCATAATAAAAACCCACTTTACAAAACAACCTTTACAGCCCTGGCTCCCTTTCGCTTCCCCATTTTCACCATATTGAGGCAGGCCTGTAAGACCCCCCTTTTCAACCTACTCACGAGCTCTTTCTTATTTTAAATGTTCTGCCTTAAAGTGATTATCAAATCAATATGAAAAAAAAAACTTGGAGACTGAGCATAAATTAAAGCGGTGATGGGAAAAGGTGTGACAGTTTCCTTTGTTGGCCATAGCAAATCTTTTTAGGGGACTCAAAGATGGAACTGAAGCCACAAGACTGTTTGCATCTGTTAGGCAGACTTAGACCGCCCTGCAAACCATTGGACTTTCACTTAAAATTCTGTGCAGGGAAAAGTATATTTACATTTGTTGCATTTGAAATGAGGCATATGCTGATGAATGTTTTAAAAAGAAAGAAATAAAAGGAGAGAGACGGGTTTCTCCCACACATCCCCTCCCTATTTCTCTTTTTAAAAGTAGCTATTACTTTTTTTCTCTTTCTTTTTCATTCTGCCAACTAAGTCCAGGAGGAGTGGAAGAAAATAACTTGCCAGATTTACAACTTGCTTCATATATATATATATATATATATATATGCATATATATACACACATACACAATGATATATACATATATAGTTATGTATATAGACATAGATACATAAATACATCACATATCATACTCTTCAATTTCTTCTAAGATCTTGGAGTGTTTCTCTCAGTATGAATATTCCCTCAGTACGAGCAATAAACTGAAAAAAGACTATAAATATAAAAAAGACACAGACTGGGGGAAAAAAAGGTCTCAAAATATCTGAAATGTAGAAGGTAAAGGGCCTCGAAGCTCTCCAAGGGAGTGAACCACTCTCCCTCTCATTCTCTGGCGCACTGTTAAGATGTTTATTTTCTTAGAAGAAACGAATCTTGGTCTCTACACTTAACAAACTTTCCCCCCTTATAAGTAAAACATGTTGTTTGGTCGGATGACATTGCATAAATGACCAGTTGAATGGCACTAAGTCGAAAATTGGATAAACTACGGTGTTCTTTTGCACGGGATTCGCTCTTTGTCTGGTGCTTGCAAATGTTCTAATCCCCTCTTTTGAAAAATGCCCGGCTTTGTGCCTAGCACAGAAAAAAAATTTGTACAGATACAAAAAAATCAGCAGCAGACGCGGCTATTAAAAGGAGTAAATAGGTTTTAGTTGAGCTAAGCATTGAATGGCAGATTTTTTCCCCCTTGAGACAGAAGAGGATCCTTGTGAAAAATGTAAAAATGTTCTGAGCGTATAAAATTATTTTGTGAATATAAATGTAGAAAGTCAAGGTTTATGGATCCAAATCTTTTTTCTTGTGTGCCGATCTCGTGCCCACGGCTCTTTGTTGGGACTGGAAGGGCTTTCACTTTAATTTTAAAATACTCCCTTGCTCGGAGGTAAATGAGGGGCAAAGATTTTCTGTGCGCAACAAGGGGTCTCTTATGTCTCCAACTTGTGCTCTTGGAGTATCTCCCTTTTCGTTATGGAGGCTGTGGAGAGGGTGGCCAGCTTTGTGCAGACTGAAAAAGTACGGACTCAGCTACAGCTGTCCTTTCAGCCCAAATAAGCTACAAATTCATGTCTTTTGAGGTTGTTTTTTAAATTTGTGGGTTTATTTGTTTGAAATGTGGCTGTGACAATATGTTTGCAAAATTATAAATTCTATTGTTGGTGAAGAATGTGCAAAAATACATTAAGAAAGAAAGTAGGAGAGAGACCATCTGATTGATGACCTCCATAGTATCTGGATTCCTTCCTTCCTCCCTTCCTTCCTTCCTTCCTTCCTTCCTTCCTTCCTTCCTCCTCTCTCTTTTTGCTCTCTCCCTCATCCCTCCTTTCCTTTTCTCCTTTCTTCTTCCCTTCTTATTTCTTTTCCATTTCCCTCCTCTCTCTTCCTTTATTCTTCATTTCCTTCTTTTTAAGAAGTTGGATCTTATGTAAAAGTTAATAACCTGAGAAAAATAAAGTTGTGAATTACCCAACTGGGTGGTGGGACTGAGTGCTCCTTAGAGAGAATTAGGCTCGACCCCACAGCCTGGTGAAGTGCATTGTGCAGATTCTTTGATGGGTATAAATTTTTAGACTTTCATTTGCAATTCTTTACTATCCACAGCAATCTAGTATTTTCGGAAAAACTTTTGCTAGAGCCCAACAAAGTCTCAGGGCAAACCAGCCCCCCAATTCTTAGTTTCCACAAGCTCAGTCTGGGACAAACACCTGGGACGCACGGGTAGACCAAGCAAAACACAGAGAGGGAAGGTACAATTGGTCATCATCTTATTGGGTCTCACTGAGTCCAGTTGGCTCAACCCAGCCTCTGTGATGTCCTCCACCCCATCCCCTCAGGGACAGAAATGGGGATTCACAACCGAATTCTGTGCAGAACTACTGAAAGTGGGGCCCTGCAGCTAGCCAGACTCCCTGGTGCCCAGGTGAAATGCCTTGATCCAATGAGAGTGACAGAATGGCACACGCCTCTTCTAATTGTTTTGATAACTTTCCATAATAAGTGGGGTGTGTGTGTGTGTGTGAGAGAGAGAGAGAGAGAGAGAGACAGAGACAGAGAGGAGAGGAGAGGAGAAGAGAGGAGAGGAGAGGAGGCTTACATTTAGAGCTTTAACGGAGTGGGAGGGGGAGGGCAAAGAGGGGAGGGCGCAGACAAATTCGCTGCATGCTTATTTACCTGCAAGTCGTCTGCTCCCGCGGCGGCCAGCCCCAGGCTGGGCCCTGGCAGGAGTCTTTGATCTGGGTGCATTCCATACTGAGAGCCATGGCTCATGAGGGACAGGTCGTGGCGGCGGTAGGCATCGAGGCAGCCCAGCTCCCGCCTCTGCTCGTCCAGGCAGGACGACTTGAGCGCCCGCGCATTGTGCAGGTTAATAAAGTCGGTGGGCTCCCCGTGGTGGATCTGCTGGTAGTACTGTTGCGAGTGGTGGAGCGAGTTCAGAGAGTAGGCGTCGGGGGTGACGGCCGGGTGGCTGTGCTGAAACTCGTAATGGAAGGACTGGTGGTGGAGCGGGGTGTACTGGTGGTTAGTGGAGAAGTAGGGGGACGCAAACTCGGTACCGGTGGTGGAGTAAGTTAAAGGAGAGGAGGAGGAATAGGCGACAGTGGAATTGGCTACGGACTCCAGACAGCCAAGCTGCATCAAACGGTAGCTGTTTGATCCGTCGTGACGTATCTGGAAGGAAGAGGGGGAAAAGGGAGAGCAGAAAAACTTGAGGTTTGTCATTTTGCAACCGAGGCGCCGCTCTCCCGGAGCCAGGAGCTTTCTCTGGCTCTCTAAGGAGAGCGCGCACGCAGGGCTGGGGCCGAGCCGCAGCCCCGGCTCAGCGCCTTTGCCAGAGAGCCTTTGCGAGCAGGCGAACTGGGGGTGGGCAGCCTCGTCCTCACAGTCGAGAGGGCGGAAAAAAAATCCCCCACCCTATATAGGTGCGGGTGACACACCACACACACACACACACACACACACACACACACACACACACGGCCCCTGCCTAACTTGCACAGGGAGCTGGGCGCAGGGAGCCAGGTTTACGACTGACTCCGGGGCGGCGGGGAGCAGAACCAGAGTCCACACGCACAGAACGCGGGCCGGCGCCTCGCCACTGCAACCAGATCCCAACACCGGGATTCCGCGACTGTCCATGCTGAGCTGTTCCGCCAGAGCTGCTCAAAATCATTATCCATATATTTACAAAATCCAGTCTGTGCAAATCGTTCAACTTGCTCATTTCCTTAACCATTTGGGGCAAGGAATCCGACCCCCCTCTTTCTGCTTCACTTTCCTAGAATAAGCCCATTCCAAAAGGGGTGCGTTGTTCCCCACCCCCCTTGTCCACCTACCGCCCCCCCATCAATCTCTTTACTTTGCCTTTCTATCTTTTTTCCATCTCTATCTTTTTCTCCTCACCCCCTCCTCCCTTTCTTTATTATTAGGATTATGTTTTCCCCCTCATTATGGCAAATGTTTCTTAACGTGGCAGAGAGTTGCCCTTCCTGGCGACAGATGTCATAACGAACTTTCTCCCCTTTCCTTCCTTAACTTCCCCCGAAAGCCAGATTATAATTAATCGTAACGGTCCAATATAGATTAGAGACAGGGAAAGCTGCCACCGCCGCCGCCACCGCCGCCGCCGCCGCCACACACACGCGCGCTCAAAAAAAAAAAAAAAAAAA
>NW_024425452.1:8993819-9277055 GCF_017311325.1 Ursus maritimus | reverse complement strand
AAAAAAAAAAAAAAAAAAAGTAATAATACCTCGGCATCGTGGACTAGTCCCGGAAAGGTAGTTGACATGTTGGGTTTCTCCGAAAGCTTACGATGCAATTTCCCCCTCCAAAAAAAGAATCGGGAAAAAAATCCAAACTTCTTGTATTTTCCAATTTTTTTTAAGGAAAAAAAAATGTTCTATAGATAGAGATCTAAATTGTAATGGCTTTGCCCGGATCAGATAGCTCCTTGCCTCGTACCCACTTAAAAACCTGTAGGAACAAAATTTTCCCTCTGCACAAAAGCAGCTCCCTGGAACAGATTTTGTACTTGCTGAGTATTTCTTTGGCTGATGTCGTAGGTCCCTTGGTAATATAGAAGTTTTGAAAATTAAGCATCAGCACTGAGAACTGGGAGGACAATAGGCAGAAGAGATTTATCCCAGGAGACAAGGAATAAATATTGTATCTTCGCCTAATAAGGAACTGGAGGTTCTTTCAACATTTTTATCCATTTTTTCCAACCTTTATCATGCTTTTCTATACCGACTGAGGTGGGGACTCATCTCTACAGAGAGCATTTGCACACATTTTATTGTGAAGATAAAGATCCAGCCCCGATATGTGTATATTAGAGATAGAAATATATATTAATTAAAGCTTCCTTTTGCATGAGTAAGTGTTCATTCCTATTGGTTCCACTCCCTAGATGCTGAAAGCTGCTTTTTCCAACAAGCACCCAAATCAATTTCACCCAGATTGGGGTGTCTGCCTTTGCCCAAGTGGAAACAATACTGCTCTTTCCATATTTACATCGAATTTGGGTTCTTTTCCCTTTTTTGAAAGGCAACACCCTGCGGTAGCTTACACTTTCAGCAGCTTTTAAAATAAAGAGCCACAGTGGACAGCCCCAACTTTTCATCATAAAGAAATGGTGTAACTGGCAATATATTTAAGAAAAATACAAGAGAATAAAGATGTGTGACAAGATTCTACATTTAGGTAAAACGTTGTCTTCCACTTCCCAACCCAGCCCATTTTCCCCCTCTTTTGTGTTTTCCTTCTTCCCTTTCTGAAACAGTGCTGGATGGGGGTTGGGGGGGGTGTAGACCATTTAGCAGTGACACAAGGTATTTGAACACTACTACCCCAAAATAACCCTTAAATATTTGAAAGTTCTCTTATACAGAGAGGGCAGGAAGGAGGCAGTGCACATCTATCTCTGTCTCTTTGGTGGATTTCTCGACTTTCAAACAGTATTTGAGCTTTACTTCGTTCAAAATTCAGCTTCCTGCACCAAGTGTTCTAACACCTGGAGGGGGTAGTGGTGGCTACATGCCCGCAATACTGAGGCTTTGCAAGGTCCGCTCTCCAACCCTGTCTATCTCTTAAGAACTCATCTCAGAGATAGAAGGGGTAATTTAGTCTTAATTGCCATTTCATTTGGTTAGCTTTTAAGTGTTTAAGCTGAGAAGGTGTCTTAATAATAAGCCGCAGGCAAACAGGCATGTGGCTTTTTTTTTTTTTTTTTTTAGGTCGGGGTTTGGGAGGGTTTATTAGGATCTGCTCATGCAGGCTAACTGGGGCTGTCACTCAGCGCTCTTTGCTTTATATAAATGGACAAAGGCACACGACAAGAATTGAAATGCACTGTCTGAAATGGAGATCCGTGATGCTTCAGTCCCGCACAAGGGTCAGCAGCCAACACTTGCTCTCTTTTTCAAGGTGCGCAAGCGCTCCCCCTTCTTGAAATTCTATATTTTGGTCTAACGAAGTCAGGAGAATGAGAGCCCAATGAAAATGAAAAGAAAGAATGCCCAACTTGATCTTTAAGTAGGAGGGGGTAAGATGAGTGCCCTTGGCACTGAGGGGCTGAATCCCAAAATGCTTGCAGCGGAATCTTTTGTTTGTCAGGACTGAGTGAGGCCTCTATATTCTACCCACAGAGGAAATAAATAACCGTCTGTGGGAGCTGGGGCCTGCCCCCACGACCTTACCCTAGGAACCCCCGCCTCCGCGAAGGTGTAACACCCCTCTCACACACCCCTCCCCCACCCCGGGAACGGGTAAAGCCAGCAGGTTATCTTGGGAATTGCCAGAAGCGCTTTTCTAGGTGGATAATGTTGGTTTCCCTGCCTGTCGGAGCTCAAACGGAAAAGGATGGCCCCTTCTCAGACAAGCAGCAAACCCCTCCCCCAACTGCCCTACTGTCAGATACGTCTTCATTGAAGGCGAAGGGACCTTCTTTCCCCGGCTTAGGTCCAGGCAGCAGACGCAAAACCCTCTCCCCTGGGAACAACCAGGAGGCTCAGGACCGGGTGGACGCCGGCTCTGCCTGCTGTGCCAGCGCGTTTGGCCCATGTGTTTGTCCCCGTCCGGGAAAAGATCCACACACAGCCCCCGCACTGCTGATACTCTTGATAATGAGCTCTGGCCTGGAGCTGAGTACATCCACAGAATGACCTCTAGTTGTCTCCTCCCTCTAAACACTTTTGGACCTCACGGAAAAACGGGCAATCTTAACTCTCCATTCCACTCCTTATCTCCATTTCCTTTTCCTGAGTGACTTCTAGATACCAAGACAAAAGGTGTCCAGGGGTCATTTACTGTTTCTCGAACCCCCGCTGAATTAGAAGAAGCTAAAGATCTCTCAGAATGAGAAAAACAAATTTGTATTTGTATTTAAAGGAAACGAAGCCAGGAGGGTAAAGTGCGTCTCTTGACTTAAGGGTCTACTTTGCCAGGGCCCACATCTGCCTTGGAAAGCTCCAGTGTCCCAGCTTCCCACACCAGCGTCTGAACTGTAGGGAAACTCCATTTGGCCAACTGCTCCCTCTCGCCTCATCCCAACAAAAAGAAAAAAAAAAAAAAAAAGCTGTCTGTCCCTGAAAGAAAAGTTGGGGAAATCATCCGCGCCATATGCACATACTGGTCAGCGCTCCCTTCCATCTGCTCTGGGGTTGCTCGGCGCGCCCCTTTTCTAAAGAAACTCATCAAGGCAGGTGTGTGGCTGTGCTTGGTGTGTGTGCGCGCGCGCGGGATTTGTTTCTGTCAGACAACCCCCCAACCCCCACCATCTCCCCTTCCCATCCAATTAATAGTCCTTAGCAATTAATAAGTGCCATCCTGCTTGACCCAAAGGCTGGGCTTTTCAGCAAAGCTAATTCCTCTTTCTCTGCTTTGCCCCTTTCCGGGAGAGCGATTGGCCACACATTCTCCAGCGGGCGCGTAATTGAATTAACTGGCCTCGGCGAGATGGAGACACGGTGACAATCGCCTGGGGCTCCCTCCCTCGGGAAACCGGTAGTGAGCATCCCAGCCTGGCCGGCCGGCTCCCACCCACTAGAGATAGTTCATAAAAGCACAGGAGAACCCCCACCAGCCTCGCACCCTAGAAGCTGAATAAGGGTCTCTCTCAGCACCCAGCGCTTCTGTTCTGCCTTCTGATTCCATGCTCCACACCCCAGGAGGGATTGTTCTACTGCAGTCGCTTTAGGAATCTGCAATCTTTGTATCTATCATTACTGTTTTGGTTAGGATCCAGAGCTAGGAGAGAGAGTTTATGAACTGTTTCCTACAGTTCAGATGCTGGTGTGGGAAGCTCAGGTCTCTTCTTGAGCTTCTGGGCTGTTATAATACAAGTCACCACAGTTTTCATCCAATCCCAAACATCTCCACTGAAAGGGTCTGCCACCTACTGTGTATTTGAAGTTGGTGGACAATTACCAGCAAACAGTGCCTACCCCAACTTTATTAAACACATGTTTCTCTTTTTCCTCCTCCTCTCCCTCCCCCTCCTCCCAGCACTCCTCCTATTCTTTCCTTTTCCTACTTGGGATTTCCTTTGCTCCTCCAAACAGATTTGGTGTGTTTTCCTGTTGCCTAAATAGATTTTCCCCACAAAATTGCCTGCACAATGCTAAGTGAAATGGAGTAAAGATTGTAATTATTGTAATTATTTGGACACTTTTAACCAAAATTATTTCCTTGGATATATTCATATACATGAATCAACTAGAGTATCTTCCTTCTCTCCTTTTCCTCCTTCCTTCTTTCTTTCCTTCCTTCTTCTTTAGCGATTGAATCCATTAAACTTATGCCATATCAGGGCATGTGTGTACATTATCTAATAATGAAATTTAGTGTCTTCTGCTCCAGTGGGGCATGCAGTTCCATAACCCAGACATGAGTTTGCACAATAGGAGATAATTTTCATGATTACAAAGACCCAGCTTTGGAAGGGTACTAGTATGGGGAAAGAGCAGAGCACCGAAGATCCAACACAGTAGGCGAACCTTCTTTCCACAAAGCAAAACAAGAGGTATAGATCTGTATATCCTAAACTTTCCAATCCTTTCCTTCCACGTTTTTGGATGCACATAAAGAGCAGAGGGGCCTTTAGAGAGCTGAAAGAAAGCCAATGACTGCTGTGTCCTGTCTTATTTTCTTTTTAAGTAAGTTCTACACCCAACATGGGACTTGAACTGAGGACCAAGAGTTGCATGCTGTACTGCCTGAGCCAGCCAGGCACCTCTGCTCTGTCCTATCTTAGTTGTGTCTGGTTCTACCCTCTGTTAGGCACCCTTCTACCTATTCTTGAGTCCCCTGCCCTCTGAGTGACTCTACCCTGGCTGGATAAGCTTCTGACTTCAGCCTGGGGTTCTTAGAGCCAAAGAGAGGGAGGTCTCAGGGCCCCCTGGGGGAGAGGGGTCCAAGTTTCACAATCTCTTGGGATTTTAGTGACAATAGAAAGGTCTTATCCAAGGACCTGCTCTGGTGTGATTCCTCTAATCTCTCCCAGCTAGGGATGCTGTGGGTAGATAGGTGGGTGGGGACAATCCTTCAAGTTATTGAAAGGCAGACTTGTTGGGTCCACCACACAGTATTCCAATCCCTGGTTCATTCATTTTTCCTCATTAGTAATGAATGCAAGATGGAGAGAGAAGAGTGTTCCAAATACCAGGAACATTCTGGTCAGGAGCCAAGCAGCTAAAACTTGGCCCCGTTACAACGGCCAGGATATTTGAAGAGAAAAAGCTTGGGCAGCACGGGTGTTCGTGCGTAGGCACTCCAGGTCAGACCCCCTCCCAGCCAAGGATGAGTTGCCTGCCTTTCCTACTTCTATGAGCCCGAGCTGATGCTGACCCTGGATGTCTTTGGGAAGGTCCCTCCAGACCTTTTTGCAGGCAGGACATGGTAACTCTTCTACCTTCTCTTGGTATTCTCTCCCCCCGACCCCGATTGCACTTTCAACAACAGAAGGGCGACTTTGCGTAAAATGTTACCTAATTCCAAACGAGAAAAGGCAGACCATTTTTAAAAAGAGCTTTGGGATGTTTAGGGGAAATTAACATTTCTGACAGACTCTCCAGTCACTTCAGTTTAAGGGCTGTCATTGATTTTTCTAAATTCCTTTTTCTTACTAATTTTTTCCCCCTTAAACCTCCTCGCCGCACGACCTTACCCCGCCCTCCGCGCTGTTTGTCAAAAGCCTAATGCGGATCTGTATTCCGCTTCAGCCTCGCAGCCGACAGGCAACACGGATTCCATAATCGTACAGAGAAGATGCATTTGCAAGCAATTAAAAAGCCTTGCGAATGTATTAGTCGAAAATTAAATAGAGGAACTCTCGTCTGAAGTCTTCTCTTTGATAACAGTGCAACTTGGAGCCGAGGCCCTCACGTGAGAGGCCAGCCTCCTTGGCCTCCTGCCTTGGCTGCCCAGCTGCACCCAGGCAGGGCACGGGCTCGCGCACCGTCTCCGCGCGGCCGGGGCGCCGGGGGAGCCAGCCTCGCCAGCCCGGCGGCCTCCGAGGGCGCTCACCCCTGGCAGCCGCGCGAGCCCGGGAGGGCGCGGCGCCCCGGAGGCTTCTTGGCTGGCTGCGCTCTTTGGGGCGGGGAGCCGGCTCTTCAGCTCAGGTCTTGCTTTCCCCTGGGGACACTTGCTCCTTTCCGCAAAGAACTGCGTGAGTTCACCAAGGGCCGCCGTCTGTCCTCTCCTCCTCCCTTCAGTGTTTCACCTTGCCGGGCGCTAGGGGTGTTAGAGGCGTTCTGGCCGCGTCGGGAGCCTTCCTTTGCTAAGCACCTTTACAGGTGTTGACTCATTTGATCCTGAGAACACTCTCTTCCCCACAACGCAAGGAGGAAGGATTCGCATAGTTCTTACTTTGTCTTTATGGAGCAAAGAACAGCACAAAGTAATAGCATAATAGCAGGAGCGAGCATTTATTGAGCACTTACTATCGGCAGGCTGTTTGGGAGCATTAGGTCGTTTTATCCTGACAACAACCCTATGAGGAAGGTAGAGTGTGTGCTAATATTAGTTGGAGGTAATGCGGTGTAAGTGCCCTCCGGGGGAGACCGAAGCCCTTGGCAATCGCCCAGCACTCTCCCGCCTCCGGCAGGTAGGAAGCCTCCGGAATGTGAGGCTTAAAAGGGCAGGAGTGATCGCCAAGGTGTCCTACTGCTACATCTTCTGGCCCCGTGCTGTTGCATGGAAACTTTTCCAGAGTTTTCATTTTCTCCTTTGTATCCCTCCTCTACGTTCCGTTCTAGACTCCTGACAGAAGCCACTCACTTGGAGACCCGGTCCAGGTTTCCTTTGCCCTAAGAGATGTGCCACCTTGACGCCTTCCAGCGGAAGTCTGCCGGACTCCGGAGGCCTCAAATCCTCCCTGATCTTGCCCCTCTCTTCTCTGGTGGCGACTGTGTGCCGGGCTTCCGGAGTATGTCCCCTGCCCCGTAGCGTTGGCCTCGGAGGCCCTACTCCGGGAAGTCAGTGGCTCAGACCTTCTGGGAGCACCGGAGCGCAGCAGCGGGAGCCAGGCCACCGGGGCAACCCGACCATCCCGCCAGTCTCCTTCAGCACCTGCTCCCCGGCAGGATGGCGAGTGCCTCTCTGTGGATCCAGCGCTGGACTCCGGGATCCCCTCCTAACCCCTGCAACCACAGGGCCTGGGGCTTCAATCCCAATTCTACCTCAGCCAGTTACTTAATTTTCTCACCTGTAAAACGGGAAAAAGACTATGAACACTTAGCTTATCAGGACATTGTGAGGTTATATATATTCTATCTATCTCCCTTTGATTGGCCTGTACCGAGGGAAGCTCTTAAGAAATGTTGGGTATTATTATTTGGAATAAGGAGGGTTGCTAAGGAGGTGATTGAAGAGAGACATTATTAGCAGGGCATACTAGCTTCCCTCGAGTCGGTTTTTTGCAGCCCTTGGACAGATGGCACCAAAGAAAATCCAGCTGGGGGAGATGTAGGAGGTCATTGGGTCCTACCCTTTGCTGAAGTCACACAGCTAAGCAAGTGACAAGGCCAGGGTTGGGGCTAGAACGCAGAAGCTTGCATCCAGTTGGTCCAAAGTCTCATCAGGATCCAGGGAATGGACAGCTCATTCCTCCTTCCGCAGACCCTGATTCCTTTTCCTTTATGGTTAATTATGTCCAGTATTTCCTCCTGGATTAATGAGCATTTTGGTCTTCTACATTTTTGAGTTTAATTTCTTCCTCTCTTCTTCTCTTTCTTCCTTTGCCTCCCTCCCTCTCCCTCTCTGTCCCCCTCTCCTCTTTCTCTCTTCTTCCTTCTTTTCCTCCTTCTCTCCCCCCGCCCCCCACTTTTGTCCCAGGGCCTCCATACACACGCCCTCCTGGGATTCTGCTCTGGTTGGCTCCCTCCCTTCCAAAGTCCACAGGTTTCTGTCTCTCTTGGGCATCTTCTCAGTAACATGGGGGCTGGGAGAGTGTGCGTGCTTCTCCATTTGTAATACTTCAAGTTCTGGTCACTTTAGTACGTATCACATTGTCTACCTTCTAACTGACCCCTGTTGATGTGTCTGGTGGCTGATCCTAAGCCCCTGCCTCTTCTCCCTGTTAGTAGCCTTGAGGAGCTTTGAGGCAATCAAGGCCTCCAGTTACTCCCCCCCTCCAAACAGCTTTGTCTTCCTCTTCTGTCAATTACCCCAGCAAGCCTCTCAGAGGTCCCGTTTATTTTTCCATTGACCTTTTCTTCCTTATGTACTGGAACAATGCCTTATTATTTTATTTATCTTAATCTCTGGTGCAATCGCCCTTTATTCTTCAACTTGGCTGTGCTAGTGTTTGCCTTTACACTTTCTTGACTTCATTATGTAATCTTGCCGAATCTCCACGCTCTGTGCATGCTGTTTAGACCTCACGTCTGTCTTTTACTTACCCTTGAATAGTTTTGTTTTGAAACTCCTGGTCCATCCATATTTACCTTATTCCTTTGTTTCCTGCCATCTGTCTGCTGCCTGGAATGTTCAGGGATGTTGTCCAGAAATGTGTATCAGTTCTGCCTTATTATGTATCTTACCTCACAGGACATTCCATTAATTTTTTTCCCCCTACTTTGGCCCTGCCACTTTTGGTCACCTGAGGTAATGCTCCTTCCTCCCAAGTCACTTCTGGTTATAGGCATCATATGGGCATTAGACAATTGCTAGGATGAATTTATCGCTTTTGATTTCCCTTTGAGCAAGTGGAGGATGGCGAAGGGTGTAAAGATTCTGCCACTGACTGGCTCTGTGATGTCAGGCAAGTCACTTAACCACTCTGCTCTCTTTCTTGGCCAGTTTATATTAAATGAGGGTAAATATATATGAATCAACTTTGTAGTTGATAATGCACTTTAAAATGATTAGGTAAGATTTATTTCTGCAAATTACCTTCCTGTTTGTAGGCCAACCCTTCTCATGGGTTTGTATCAATCCTAATAGTGATGAGGAATGTTGCTTCTCTTCCATGACCCATCCTTCCCAACACTAAATTCTGGTTTGTCTGTCTTCATTGTAAACATTTCTACTGATTTCCATGTCAGAGTACTATCATTTTGAAGTTTAGATTCAGAGGAGACAACTTTGCCCAGGCTTCTTCCCCATTCTGGTGTTATGAAAAGTCTTGAAGGAACCTATAGACATACTCCCAAAAGCCCCTCTGTCTCTCAATGTTCTCTGCAAAAGATGGAAGTAGCGATCCCAGGAACACCCTATCATCAGTGCTGCCCTTTGCTCATCCTCTCACTATTAATATTTTTTCCTGCTCTCAACCACTCCCTTTCTCTTGCTTTGTCTTCAGATAAAGCATCTTTACTAAAGAAATTACTGCAGAAAAGAAGACAACCCACTCTAATGATTCTTGGAGTCTTGACCTCTTGGCAGTATCCTGCTAATATGGCTGGGAAGAGGGCATGTCATGGAATGTCCATTTGAAGAAGTTCAGTGAAGTGGGGATGGTACGGGTTAATGTAAATCTTCAGATGTAAAAAGAACATCTCTCAAGCCCTCCTTTTGGAAAATTAGAGACTAAATCTAGCATTGAGACTTCTCTCTAGTATAAGACACTGGAAACACGTATAGACTATGATGTATTAAATATGTACCACATATTAGAAATATCTGTAATGAATGCAGACATTCTGATAAATAATACAGTGTAAGGTTCTTTGTATGATTGAACACTATCTGCTTCTCATATATTTATGTGCCAGCAGTTAAGGAGAACAGGTTTCTTTCCCTAGTTAAATACGTTGAAACAGCATTAGTCTTTCAGGAGTGTGTTCCAATCTGAATGCTAAGATTTAGATGGTGACAAAACTAAGCACTTGTAGATGCTCTGTGCTGGCACATTCAGTTTTGACTTAGAGGAGGAAGCTCTTCTATGAGTTACCTGCACTGTGGCAGTGCAGGAGGAGTAGCAATGCGGAATGTCACAGAGACATCATTTTAATGTACTTTTCATTTACAAGGTCAAGTGTGTCTCAGGTACAGTTGGCAGCAAAATTAAAAATCCTTGAGATGTAGAAATTATCGACCTTGACAATGTGCTTATTTACCATCATTATATAGATTATGGTGGCCAACATAACCCAAAAGGGTTATTTTAAAAGGTCTGGGAATTCACATTGTTCATGCTAACATTTTTTTCTCCCTTTTCAAAATCAACAAACTAAAGATCACTCCAAAATCTGTGACTTTCTGTAGAACAAGGGACTTACTCATGTTTCCACAGGAAAGTAAGACTACTGGCCTCTTAGGAAATAAATATAGAAATTTCATCCTGTCCCTTCCCATGGTGGTATATCTATCATGAGACAGTGGCTTTTTTATGATTCTTGCTAGGTTGGGAAGAATGCCACTTGGTGGCTTGGAATGACAGAGTTAGGGTTCCTATGACACTATAAAATCTATTCTCAAGAAGTGATTCATTGGCTGGAAATCAGGAAAAGTTAAAGGATAGGGAGATGCTTCACTCACTTTATTTAACTGCTCATGGAACTCTACCTTAATGTGAAAAATTGGGTCATCTTGACACCTAATTACAGAACTCTTTCCCATGAAGTCAGTACATTACATTATAGGGAAAGGACATAATAAAAAGAGGGAACAAAAATATCCAGAGTTCCTTTTAGCAGTGAAACTTGCAAAAACTTTTTACTCTACTGAGAAATGTCCCCAGTCAATGTTAGTCTCCAGCAAATAGACACAATCAATTTCAAATTGTCTATAACTGTACTGTTTTATGCCTAGCTACATGTGGCTATGGAGTGCCATTATGGACCGAATTGTTCCCTCCAAAATTCATATATAGAAGCCCTAACCCCCAATGTGACTGTACTTGGAGATGAGGCTTTTAAGTAGGTAATTAAGGTTGTATGAGGTCATAAGATCAGGGCTTTAAGGTGGGTGGGTGGATGGGGTAATTGGGTAATGGGCATTAAGGAGGGCATGTGATGTGATGGGCACTGGGTGTTATATGCAACTGATGAATTATTGAACACTACATCTGAAACTAATGATTTATTATATGTTGGCTAATTGAATTTAAATAAAAAAAAGAGTGGGGCTCTAATCCAATATGACTCATGTCCTTCTAAGAAGAGGAATAGGAACCAGGAATGTGTACCCACAGAGGAAAGACCATGTGAGGACACAGCAAGAAGGTGGCTATCTGCAAGCCAAGGAGAGAGGCTTCTGAAGAAACCAAGCTTGCTGACCCTTTGATCTTGGACTCCAGCCAACAGAACTGTAAGAAAATAAGTTTCTGTTATTGAAGCCTCACCGTCTGGGATATTTTGCTATGGCGGCCCTAGCCGACTAATAAAAGCACTTTGAGAAAAAAACTAAACTACCGCCCCCCCCCATTACCCCCCCAAATGGCTTCTGACATCCAGGAGTTGAGCTAGTAGTATCAGCTAGACCACGGTGTTGCTACAGGCTGGCCTAACTCATAGTCAGGTGTTGGTGTTCTATTGAATACAAACCATCTCACAGAACATCAACATGACACAGGGCCACTCATCTAAATAGATGAAAACAAGACTACTCTGTAGTCATGTCTGAACACAGACAAGACATGAACATTGTTCCACCTGAAAATACCCAACATACTCCTTTCCTGGCTAATGGGAGGGACTGCTGCTTCTTTACTAACTACAACTTTTGCTTTAGTCTTCCCTCGGTGTACAACGTTTATTGCAATACCTAATCACAAATTTTCCCCCTCTTTCCGAGAACACTCAATCCAATGTGAACCTCTACTAACTTGGACCATTCCTGAAAAAAAAAAACACAACCAAAGTTCAAATCCTATAATTGATCCTTTCTAACTCCCTTTTTAAGATGTTCTATGATTCCCTATGAGGTGCATACAGGTTATAAACCGAATTTCTTCAACTACAAGTGGGTGTTTGGTGATTTTTTTGGCTAGGAGGTATTGGCAATTTGAAATAAAGTTAGTCCAAATTGAGATGTGCTGTAAGTATAAAATAACACACCTGATTTTCACATACTTATTTGAAAAAGAAAATTTTAAGCATATCATAATTTTTGTATTGATCAGAATGATAATATTTTGATATATTGATAGATACATTATCAAAAGGAAATTTTCTTGCTTTTTTTTTCTTTTAAAATTGTAACTACTAGAAGATTTAAAATGACTTATGTAACCTGCATTTTATTTCTGTTGAATAGCACTGGTTTATAACGTCCCAAGAAAGGTCAATCCTTGGCAATTCTGACTATGGGAAGGTTTTTTTTTTTTTTCCTTAAAGGAGTTTATTAGTCAGATTAGGACATACTGCACTGTGGTAACAAGCAACTTCCAAATCTCTGTGGCTTAACACAACAAAAGTTTATTTCCCTCAAACATACAGTTGTGGATTTGGACACCTCACCAGGGCTGCTATTCTCCATATGGAAGCTCTGGGATCTAGTGAGATCTTCATCTCTGCATTATCACAAGTTTATGTTGGGGAGGGGTCTGGAGGTTCTGGCACAAGTAAATAAGTTCTTTGTTCCAGGCCAGATCTAGTCACATGGCTGTGGTTAAATGCAGGGCAAGGAGAGAATATAATTTTCCTATATACTGAGAAGAAGGGAAGAACTACAAATGAGGAGTGATAGTTACATCTCCCATAAGGGGAGAAATGTAAATAGACATGCATGTTCTAGGTTTTAGTTTATAAAAACTGTGTTTTTATATTTGTATATGCCTAATGTATTTTATTTTGGAGACTTCGACTTGGAGAATATCAGCACTGATATTGAACATACCATCAAAAAGATCCTTAAATTTTCCAACTCATATTTCTGTGAAAACATCTTAATATTAAATGAATGCAATGTGTGGTTACCAATAGCTCACAATTCCTTACATCTTTTTCTTATCCCTAGTTGAACTTTATTTTTTTTTATTTTTTTTATTTTTATAATGATTTTTTATTATATTATGTTAGTCACCATACAGTACATCCCTGGTTTCCGATGTAAGGCTCGATGATTCATTAGTTGTGTATAACGCCCAGTGCACCATGCAATACGTGCCCTCCTTACTACCCATCACCGGTCTATCCCATTCCCCCACCCCCTTCCCCTCTGAGGCCCTCAGTTTGTTTCTCATAGTCCATAGTCTCTCATGTTTCATTCCCCCTTCTGATTACCCCCCCTTTCTTTATCCCTTTCTTCCCCTACCGATCATCCTAGTTCTTATGTTCCATAGATGAGAGACCTAGTTGAACTTTAAAACAAAGTTCAAATTTTGTTTGAAAGCAGTGTGCAATTGGAATAAATAGAAAAAACTTTTCAAGATCATTCATATTTTTAAGTTGGTTGATCAGGCTCTATGTCCATCTATATCTATGCATCTATTTCCAGCTGTCTTTATATACATATACCTACTTGTCTATACATGCACACACATATATATACATGTACACACGTATATGTATATATGCGTACATACACACGGGCATGTATTACTTTATTTAACAAGGTTTCATAACATTAAAAACAAATGTGATCCTTGAGGTTTCATTAGTTAGAATCCTCCCATCTGCAGGAGGGATTCCTAAAATGCAGGCGAACTTGCCTTTATCTTCAAAGGTTTCCTCCTAGCATCAGAAAAGTTGTTTGTAGTAAGCCCAAGGGAGGGAGGAGGGTCTGACAAGCTTTCTCCTCCCCTTTTGTGGCTGAACTGAGAAGGCTTCTAGTATAACTAATTTTAACAATATAGATCAGTAGGTTAATTTCTGGAGGAGACAAGCCTATGGTTGTGTGGGGTATAAGGAAGAAGGGGGAGTCAGCACTTGATTTCACTCTCCCGCCCTCTTTTCTCTCCCCTCTCTCCAAGGTCTGCCACTGCCCTCATAGACAGCTAGCCCCCAGCGCACAGCCTAAGAGAAAGGAGCTGTCCGTTCAGTACCAGGACCACGTGCAACCTGCCCGCCAAAACACAAAGAACTGAAATATTAATTAAAAAAAGCCAATCTGCTCAATCCTCCGCCCGCAGGCAGGCTCTAACGGAAAACCGCATATGCTTTCCCTTTCTCCTCAATAAATCTTCATGTGGGCATTAAAATACCTAAAAGGATTAGTCATTAAATGCTTGTACATTTGGCTTAATTCGCAAGAAACTGTATGTCACAGGGTTACATCAGAACTGCAGTTTAATCTAATTTGCAGTATTTGCGTAAATGCTTTATTTCTTCTGCTGATTGTTACAGAGGATAATATTAATATCCCAAGTGTCCAGAGGGAGAAGGTTAACACACCAGCACGGAAATGAGATGGATGCTGACTGATGTATAAAAATATCAAAGCTTCTTTTAAGGTAAAACACAAAAAAGAATAAATGGGAGTGTGGCTTTTCCTCCTCAAGCTGCATTTATTATTATTATTTATTATTTGATCCTCAGGTAATAAGGAAAATGCGTTTTTTGAAAAGGATTTTTGCACTTCAGTTGGGTATGCTGTCCTACATACTGCATTCAAAAGCTGTCTATATGGAAACAGTGAAACAACTCTTCAAAGGATTTAATTGCAGAATCATTCTTACTTTCTTCTGAGACGTTTCTGTTGTAGCAACAGCATCCAGTCCAGTTAGATGAGCCATCCCTTTCCCCACCCCCTGCCAAACATTTCTTCTTTCACTGAACTACTGGAGCATGCACTGCTGTCTGTATTATGCATCTACATCTGGCCCTGATAATTTACCTTTTGGTGCTCCTACTTATTTTTGTACACAGTCCTTGTAATTTCATTGGACAGTAAGTCCCCAGGCAAAAGGGATCAAAACCCCAACACTATCTAGAAAAATAATTTTATTCATTAAATACATGTTTATTGATTAACTACTCTGTGTGAGCACTCTGCTGGTTTTTACTCTTAGTATATTTTCTGAAATTATTTTTTGTTTACGTATTTGGGACACATCCCAAATTAATGAAAGAAGTCCTTAATTTGGGTTAATTCTTGCTTTCTTTTGCCAGAATGCTCATGAAATACAAGCTATCGTATATATTAAATGCATTTTTTTAAAAAAATCAAAGTTTGCATCGATTTTAGTAGAATTCATTTTTAAGAATTCAATAAGATATTTGAATATGAAGTCAATGTTTGATTGCCCAAACTTTATCTACTGGTGAAAAGTAGCCTTAGACAAGAGTCCATTTCAATTTAGGTTTTTTCTTTGTCCATGATGTACTGTATGCCATAGACAATTGGTTAGCAGTAAAGACTCTATTGATATATTCTCAGGTAATGGGAAAAAAAAAGATAAATGCACAATTTGAGGCATTCCTTGGAATAGAAGAAGTTTTTTAGGGGGTTCAAAATAACAGCATTTATAATTGAGCCAATGCGCATGATAGATGAGTGAAAGTCTGTCTATTGTGGTAAAAAGGGCACATTGTTGTAAAAAGTGCACTTACAGAGTTAGATGTTTTTTCTATTCCTAGTTCAGTCACTAATTTTCACACCCATACCAAATCTCTTGGTCTTTGATCTTCATCTCTTATGTTAAGCAGGTATATCAGGCATCTTTAAGATTTCTTGATGTTCTGACCTTCTATGAGTCTAAGTAAACATCTTCAACTTCTGAAGTTTTCATTCCGTGTCTTATCATGACATTCTTTTTTAAGTTAAAAGGTTTCTTCTTTGGGGTGTCTGGCTGGCTCAGTTGGAGGAGCATGTGACCTTTTTTTTTTTTTAAAGATTTTATTTATTTATTGGACAGAGACAGACACAGTGAGAGAGGGAACACCAGCAGGGGGAGTGGGAGAGGGAGAAGCAGGCTTCCCCCTGAGCAGGGAGCCCGATGCGGGGCTCAATCCCAGGACCCTGGGATCATGACCTGAGCCAAAGGCAGACACTCAACAACTGAGCCACCCAGGCGCCCCTGGAGCACGCAACTCTTGATCTCCAGGTTGTGAGTTCAAGCCCCACACTTGGTGTAGAGATTACTTAAAAATAAAATATTTAAAAAAGGGTGTCTTCTTTAAGCCACTCTTTTTAGTTTATTTCAAATACAGATAAATGATATGGAAATTTTGGTCAACAATCAGAGCTGAAATCATCAGATTATTTCAGGTTTTACTTATTTTCTCTTACAATTTATGGTTTATCTGTTATTTTTACTTCCATCTCCTTTATCTTGTATTATTACTGAATAATGAATTCTTCATCAAAACATAAATGATTATTATTGCTTTCTTAATAGTTAATCAGGGTCATGATAATTTATTTATCATTAAAGTTTTGTTTTTATTTGAAGAGACTGATTATACAAAACTAAACTGATTCTGGTATGCAAACCTACTATTTTGCCCTCTGTTAGATGTAAGTTTAACGTGTTAATTCTCAATAACTTAATTAAATTAAAAAAATTAAGTGAATGCCTATTTTATTTATTCTGAATACCTCATTAGATAGTAAGGAAGGCATTAAAAAGTGTATAAAGCATAATTTTCAGAATTTTCGGAACTTACAATCCAGTTGAGGAAATAATACTCACAAGTAAAATCAATTATATGAATGGCAGTCAATTAAATGAATGGCAAAATGTAACAAATGTGACATAACATGGTGCAGAATGGTTTAGGTTAGTTTTCTGGGACTTGGTGGAGAGGAGCTTTCTAAAACAACATGGTCATAGCCTAAGCATTGATACATGGCATTAAAAAATCAAATTTACAAAACATAATAATTAAATCACACTTTCAACATCTAACTCTCGTTTGACAGATCATTTTTTCTCCCACTTTTATATTAGACCATGGGTGTCATTTCTATTTTGTTCTTTACATTAAGCCTTTCTCTTTCCAGGAAAATCTCATGTTTTCTTTGCTCTAAGGAGGGAAATGATACTCACATTCAAAGCATAAACCCCAACTTCCCATGGGACTGCTTGGATAACTGGACAAGAGCATTACATTAGGGTAGAAGGGTGGATCATATCAAATCAAACCGAAAGAAAGCATGAGGCTAGAGTCAAGTTTGGTGAATTGTGCTTCTATCTGATCATTTTCAGGCCAGCTCTACTACCTAGTCTCCCTAAAAGAAGGATACTATTCTTGTCACTGAACAATAAATTGAATTTTCCTAAAATAATCTAGCAAACAGAGTATCACGAATTCAGAAATTAGATGTGATCTGGAGTGAATTGAGATGAATAACTCCTAATTAAAATAATGACAATTCAAATATGTGAACCATAAAATTGACTGTATGAGCTTTTAAGTTAAGGATACTGCTTTTTAGCAAGTGCATCATTTCTAATGCACTGGTAATTCTAGGGAGGGAAGTTTCGGGGAAACATCTACAAGACTATTTAATATCATCTGTTGTCTACAAAAATACATAGCATTTACATCTAATTTGTATTTTTAACAATCATTTTGAGAAAGTTCTTGCTATGACAAACACTTTTTTGCTAATATATTCTGTCTGTTACATTTGATATATATTTACAAATTCTGGAAAGAGATTTTAAGGTAACGGATGCCATAATAATTAAAAAATATATATTATGTGCTATAGAATGGCTTTGTTTAAACAATGTTTGAGCTGTAGTCTTAAAATTTCAAAATATGTGGTATGTTCAGCATAGGCCCAGAATACATATATAACAACTTAGGACCTGAGTCCAAAAATATAATAGTACATCATATGGAGGTTTTAAAACTTGTCTGCAAAATCTTTTACACTCTTTCCATCAAGAAGTGTGTGTGTGTGTGTGTGTGTGTGTGTGTTGCTTATTCTTGATTCTAAGCTGACTTTAGTTATTCTTTTTAGCTAATAGAATGCTGTGGAGATATCGCATGACTTACAAAACTGGAAAAGATTCCACCTGGTCTGTGGGCTGGGATTCTTGCTTTGGAGCATTTTTTTTTTTTTTTAGAAAGTTGGGGTTGCGGGGAGAGAAACAGAAAATCTTAAGCAGGCTCCATGCCCAGCCCAGTGGAGAGCTGAGGTGGGCTCGCTCTGATCTCACAACCCTGAGATCATGACCTGAGCCGAAATCAAGAGTCATTCAGCTTAACTGACTGAGCCATCCAGGCGCCCCACTTTGGACTTTTTCTTTTCTTGTTCAGCCTAAGAATTCCTAGAGTATTCTAAAAAAATATTAAAGTGGGGGAAGAAGCAATAAGTGATGCTAGAGTTTTGTAATATTCTCCAGACAAAAATTTAGAGTTCAAGGTGGTCGTTTTTTTGTTTCTTCCTATTTTTGCGTGTTTGTAGGTCTGTCTTTCCTTTGGTGCCCTCCACTAGATATATTAAAGTCCTTATACCATCCTCAGCCTAGGCGAAGGTGAACATAACAATATAACTACCTTTATGAGGTTTCATACCACTTTTAAGCTATTTGGTCTAACAGCTGACTGAGGTGGTGACCGTCATGGTGTCCCACTCCAACCTGCCTTTCCTGGGAAATAAATAGACCTATCTTTGCCTTACTCAGTTCCCACAGAAATGCAGTTCTTAATAATGATTGGTTTGGTACATAATATGTTCTAAATACTATGCTAACTATGTATATTATCTTTTTATTTATCACTCAAATTCTATGAAGTATTCATTATTGTTTTCCATAATTCATAGATGAGGAAATTGGCTTAAGGAGATTAAGTCACTTGTCCAAGGTGACCTGTATAGTAAGGACAGGAGTCAGGATTTAAACTTAACTGTCTTACTCCAGAGTCTGGGATTGTTTCATTTTCTTAGAATCTTGTCAAGCAACACACACATACACACAGAGCCATTGGTATAGCCATTATGAAAAATAGCATGGAAGTTCCTCAAAAGAGTAAAAATAAAACTATGATATGATCCAGCAATTCCATTTCTGGGTATATATCCAAAGGAAATAAAATGCTACCTCAAGGAGATATATGCAGCTCCATGTTTTGGTATTATTCACAGTAGTAAGATATGGAGACAACCGAAATGTCTGTCAATGGGTGATAGATAAAGAAAATGTGGGGGGTGTGTGTGTATAAAGTGTATGGAATTTTATTGTATATATTCCATTGTTGTATGAATCATGATTATTATATTAATATAACATGTATATAATAGAGTATTATTCAGTCCTAAAAAAGAAGGAAATCCTGCTATTTGCGACAACATGATAAGCTCGGAGGACATTATGCTAAGTAAAATAAACCAGGCATGGAAAGACAAAGAGTATACGATCTCACTTACATACGATATCTGGGAAAAAAAAAAAACAAAGAAGAAGAACTCATAGTTTTAGGGCGTAGAAATGATGGTTACTTGGGGTTGGGTGGCGAGGTCATGAGGAGTTATGATGTAACGGGTCTAGAGTTTTAGTTTTTCAAGATGAGAAGTATTTTGGAGATAGATGATGATGATGATTGCACAACAATACGAATGCATTTAATACCACTGAACTGTAAACTTGAAAATGGTTAAGATCCTAAATCTTATGCATATTTTACCACAATAAAAAAATGGAGAAAGAAGAAAACATTTTAAAAAGAAATTGTGCATTTTCCATGTTCTTGCTTAACCACTCATATGGTAGTCATCACTCAGCTTCTACTAAGCAAAGGAAAACACTATCCCAAGTGCAAAAGAACAACGAGATGGCAAAAACCTTGGTCTGAATGACCACACTGAACAGACCTGCTCCACTAGTGTGAGCCACTTTTCACGTGGACAATTATGTGTGAAATAAACTCCTCTCATCAAAGCCATGGTATTTTTATATTTATTTGGTACCACGGTTTGGCCTATAAAATAATCAGTTCAGTCTTTTAAGGTCAGTTTTATTACTGAGAAATTAAATGATTGAGAGAAATTAAATGATTATTGTAAGATTACACAGATCTATCTGCCTATCTTCAAATTCCATGCTCGTTTTACTCCAGCATACCAGTGCCAGACACAATGGGCAGAATCCTAGGAGCTACAGTGAAATAGATTTTGGGAGCTCACTGAAAATCAGTCATGTACAGTCTACACATGGAAGCTGTCTGGGAACTAAGTAGTTCAGACCCATCAACACATTCTGAGAACTTCGTGTGTGATAGGCATTTTGCTGATCATTGGAATTAAAAGGTGAGGAAGATCCAGGCTCTGTCTTTGGACTGCCATGTCAGTCGGGGTAATGGCGGGAAAGGCAATTCAGCTAAGATGATGCAAATAATGAGACTTTCATGAAGGGACTGTTTGTAGAGATGTGGCTAGGATTAAAGGAACGAAGGATGTTGAGTCACCCAAGGAAAAACAATCAGTAGACGTAATAGGAGACCACTGCAAAGACTGAAGCAGAAAATCAAGGAAATAGTGTTATTAGAGACTGGTGAGAGCTGAGTCAGATAGAAGAGGGCTCTGAGTAGGAGCTGAGACAGAGCTTCTTCTGCTGAAGACATTGTGCCATTGTAGCCACCCAGTGACCGAGCCAAAGGGAAAAATAAATGGCTACAGAGTCCAGATTACAGGGTGAGCCTACTGGGGTACAGAGAAGGGCATAGAAGGGTCGAGAATAATCTTTTTGTTCCCAGAGGAAGCTAATTGAGAAAAGCTAGTACAGGATTTTTATAGTCTATTTTAAGAGGTGGGAGTGGGGCAGTGACCATATGTGTTGATAGACAGAATATAATTTTAGAAATTTATTTTAAGTCTTTACCTAAAATCAACCCTCATTACTGAATAGAACAGATACACAGACTTCTAGTGGCCTATTGAACTCAGTAAGTCATGGTGGAAGAGGCACGTCAAGGGAGAGCTATCCACTACTTATTTAGTTTAATGTTAGATGACCAACTATTACTATTTTATTAAGGTAGTTACAACTAGGAGATTGTATGCCATGGTTCCCTCAAAGATTGTCAGACACCACAGCTAACATATTTCATACCTTGATTTCTTTCCTGCAAAGCCCAAGTTTTCATTATTCACAAAATGGGGCAACTAGTCAAGATTCCTTGTAACAAGCAACCCAAACTGATTTTAGCTGATTGTGTAGAAAGGAAGTTATTAAAAAGATTTTGAGTGGCTCACTGAATTGCCAGCAGATTGGATAAATTGACTTGGAGAACAGGCGAGGCAAAGAAACCGAAAAGGGTGAACCTCAGGCATAAATCATGACTTAGAACCACTCTGCTGAGGGCAAGACACTTTGCTTATTGAACACGGAACCACTGTTACTACCTCCAATATTTATCCGCCACCACTCCTGAGTTTTGTTCTACTAGAAGCTCTGGGAATCATACCTGGAAGAGCTATGTCTGATTGGCCTAGTCCTAGTTCATGTGTCCTGCTTAGCTGTAACAGAGGCCAAAAGAGCAAGTATCCAGAGTTTTAGTTCTCTGTGCCCCCCCCCCAGGGGAGATTCTTCTCCCTACCAGGACCTACAAAATAAGGAATTCTTAAAATCTAGAAATAGGACTAAAATACTGGGAGTCATACATGTTAATTTCACCTGGTTATCCATTTTGCATCTATATCTTATATATAATAAAATCTATTATATACATACATATATATATAATGATAAAATGACTGGATAAAAAAAACCCTCTGTCTTAGGGGGAAAAGACACTGACAATTATTGACTATGTTTTCCCAACTCGAAATGTAATATTGATCTTCAGTGATAAGATAACTTAATTAAAAGATCGAAAAGGTAACACTGGTGTAGAGTAAATGAAATCATTTAATAATTATATGAGTGCCTACATCTAAGCAAAGAGAGAGACACAAATCATGCATCCTAAGGCTTTCTTAGAAAGTCCACACATGATTAATAACACTTTATAAATTTCATCTTAAATCTCCAAATTAGATTCAACAACTGTATGGATTTAGTTTTAGACTAAACACATTGTAAAATTCATACTGTTTAATGGCACATTTCAGCAGCTATGACTCTTAAAAGGACCTAATTATCAATACAGCAGCAAAATTCCATTTGTTTTCCAACTCAAAATAATTTACAAAGATGTAGCTTTTCCGATGTTATCTTACAGATTTGGGACTGAAACCAGGACTTGGACTCCATTTCAATGTTCATTTTCATTTTGATTTGAGAAGTATTACTAGTACTATTTTTCTTTTTTTTTTTTTAAAGATTTTATTTATTTATTCAACAGAGATAGAGACAGCCAGCGAGAGAGGGAACACAAGCAGGGGGAGTGGGAGAGGAAGAAGCAGGCTCACAGCAGAGGAGCCTGATGTGGGGCTCGATCCCATAACGCCGGGATCACGCCCTGAGCTGAAGGCAGACACTTAACCACTGTGCCACCCAGGCGCCCCTAGTACTATTTTTCTTTATCTGAAGAAGGCAAAACTTGAGTTACATCCCCCATCTCCTTGCAATCTTGGCTATAATCATACCAATAATAAGAAAATCTGGTGTATTTTGAATAGGGCAGACAGTGCTGGGATTTTTAAATTTCATTTTGAGCTGACACTGAAATACACAGAGAGCAGCTTAGTTGTGGACATAATATGTCAGAAAAATTTCATGTTTAATTTTCATGTAGAGTAACAAGGATTTCTGCTTTTGAATAATGATTCAGGAGTGATTTGCTGACTGGAGAGACAATATGCTTCAAACATATGTTATTCAAGATTGGAACAATTTTCAGAGTCCAGTCTTAAATTATTTCTGAGAATGTCCTGTGGAAGGAAAATGAATTAGAAAGGATCTGATAAGGGAAATTCATTTGCATCCCACGTACAGCGGAGAACCTGTTGAATGACATTTAAAAGAGGATTAAAGCTGATTTCTTACAAGCTCTAGGATAATCAGATTTCTAAGCTAAAGCAGAATTAGGACTTCCAGTTCATTTACAAAGTAACTGATGTCATTGACCAGAAGGCCCGGCACGATGCAGTTGCTTCTGGACACGTGTTCCCTCTATTCTTTTAACACTTTCAAGACTTTGCTTCTTTGCAATATTTTTTAATGAGAGGGGGCTCTGTGTTGTTGTTTTGTGTTGCTGCTATTATGGATACACAAACTTTAGAATGGTATTTTATAGTCAAGACAAATTAGGCCATGCCATGATTCCTCAGGCTCTTATTACATTTGCTTGAATAGTATAGATACTTCCTATAAGGAGTATTAATTTAAAGACATAAACACAATGTTGAGCAGAGCATATTCCTAAGTGAGTAACAGGATGACCATTTTTGTGATATCAATTTGATGTGCACTTTTGAGATCATGCCACTCTTCTTTTGGAAACTCTAGATAACTGGGGTTTATTGGATCTCCTTGGGAATAGACCAATGTTCCCATTATACTTTCCTTCTGTATTTATCAAATTTGACTCTGTGAAAAGCAGATTTTGAGTATGATTTCTGGGCTATGAGAGACAATGAGAGTCTTTCCCCACACTATTCCTATTTTTTTTAATTGAGATAGAATATTGTATTAGTTTAAGGTGTTTTTGATACATTTGTATTTTGCCACGTCAATATAATTGCCATGCTAGCATTATCTAATGCCTCTATAATGTCACATGATTATCATTCCTTCTTTGTGGTGAGAAAAATTAAGATCAAATCTCTTAGCAACTTTGAAGTTTATAATATAGTATTGTTGACAATAATCACTGTGCTGTGCATTAGATCTGCAGAAGTTATTTATCTACTAGCTGAAAGTTGGTACCATTAAACTACATCTCCCCAGTTCTGCCACCTCCTACCCCTTGGTAGCCACCGACATAGTCTATTTTTACAAGTTATTTAGATTCTACATACGAGTGATATATAGTATGAGTCTTTGTCTTACTTATTGTACTTAGCATAAAGTCCTCAAGGTCCATTGCAAATAGCTGGATTTCCTCCCCACACTACTCTTTCTTTTAAAATTCTTCCCATGTTTGATATCAGTTGGTGTGATAGTTAAGATTATTGTTCAACACATATTCATTCTCTTCTCTTTTTACTGAGGGTAGAGTATGCTTTACTGTCCCATTTAATGTCATCTTTGGTCATATGACTTGCTTTGGCCCATGGAACTTTGTTATAAAAGTCTAAAACAGCTTTCATAATTTTGCTGGGCTCCTGGACTTCTGCCATTTCCACAAGAATATGTCCTGGTGGCTGCTGTCCCTCAGCCTGACCCCAGAATGAGACTCATGGAACAGGCTTGACCTAGCCCTTGTCCTAAAACCAAGTTTGGCTGAGTCTGACTAAGATCAGGCAAACTTCAACTCCTGTGAACAAAAGAAACAAGTACTTGTTGATGTGATCCGTCAAGACTGTGAGGTTATCTGTTAGGCAGCATTATTGTGGCAATGGCTGAGTATAGAGAGGGTGAAGTCATTGATCAAGACAAGGAAAAAGAATTCCCAGGGTATAACTGAATTGTTAAGAATTGGGGCTATCACTTTATTATTTTGAGAGCATATTGCTTATTTTACATTATTGTGGATGATATTTAAAACTAATTGAGCCCCTGCTATATACCCAGAATTGTGCTGAATGCTTTACACAGAGTATCTCATTTAATTTTCACCATAAGTCTGAGATGTAGGCCAGGTTGTTACTATGTTAGAGCTAAGGAAACAATTGCAGTTATTTTATGGCACATGATGGATCCAGGATTCAAACATAGAAGAGGCAAATAGACTCAAAGCCCATACTCTAGACATTGACATGATAAAGAAACATTTCTTTGGGTGAGACAAACTGCCCACTGTGTCCAATCCTGACACATTGACAGGAAGGCAAAATAGTATTTTGTGTGAAAGCATCACTGTCTTTATTTACTTTTACCTAAAACACCCAGAGATATAAAACCAGATTTCCTTTATCTAGTTACACATTTATTATTTTGATCTCTTTTCAATGTATATGTCTATACCTCTTGTTTATGCAACTACTTGATATAATCTTTATGATAAATTCACTATTCACAAAAGTGATTTGTTTATCCTAAAAATATCTCCTTCAAATTTCATGGTTTAAAGGTCCTGGTTGTGAAAATTTCAGATTTGGTCAAAGTCTAATTGACCTTACTCCTAGCTTTAGCACAAGTTACAAACACTGTTATCTTCTCAAATTTTATTATTTTCCTAAGATTCCTCCATATCTGTAGTTAATTATCTTCTGTCCAATTTCTACTAAGCTCCTTTTTTTTTTTTTTAAGGAAGTAGTCCTTATTTTGCATCAGAGTTAAGTAGTATTTTCAATTTTGTTTCCAGTTGCCCTTCTGGAAATCTCCAGGATTATTCTGAACCTTCAGGCCTTGGTCTTATCATCTTCAGGGAAGTGCAGTCTTTAGAGAGACTTCAGCTCACCTTCCGAACTATTCAGCGGCATTTAGGTCACATTTCACCAATGATACTTAACTTTTCCTAAAATAAGCTTTCCATCAAATTACAGTGAGTCAATTTTGCAGTTCTCTCTGTGGTAAGGATGCTTAGATTACAAGATTTTGTTGGCTTGATAATGCAAATATTGAAGGATTATCCATATATACTTTTGAAACCTTCCTGACAAATGCCATGTAATAGCATTGTAAGCATGTCCTTGCCAAAGCGTGTGTTTGACGGTGCTGGTGAGGTGTAGAGTAAAAGAGAACAGTGTGCTTGGCTACAATCTTCTTTTAGCCATGACAAACACAAGAGAGGACACATAAATATCACGGTTCGTAGTCAGGTGATTCATGTTTCCTCAGGCCAATCAAAAGCAATTATATACAATCTAAAGCAGAGCAAAACCTAACATTGTTGGTTGGGTTGGGGTCTGGGATTTAGTTGAGGATAGGATCTGTTAATTATGATTTACCTGACTTCTCATTGCTTCAGTGGGAATGTGTTGGATAGTGTGCATAGTGATGAAGTAGGCCTTCCAAAGTGTCAGTGTGGAAAGTAACGAGATACACACACACACACACACACACACACACACACACACACACACACAGGCACTCATACATATTTGGCCTGTGTTCCCTGCCAATTGGACTACAAATATAGATGTTTACTCCTTGGAGCCAGCTTTTCACAAATTTGTGATTTGGGTGGGGTCCAAGGGCTCAAGACCAGTCATGTGATAATATCATTACTCTAGATAGATTTTATTTTCATACCCTTTCTTGGTTTATCACAAGTGTAAACAGAGAGACTAATAAGTCTGAAAAATCCATTTTCATTCATCTTAATGGCAAATGTAACTTTTACATTTAATATTTCATTTTCGTAAGAAAGGTTCACAGCCTTATATGAAAATACAGGGGATGTGATATCCATTCTATGGCAGTTTGTCATGGGATGGAGGCTAGTACAATAGTTCAAGGTTTTTACTTCATCTACCAGTAGAAATGCAAAGGGATATTACCAAAAGACAGAAAGGAGAAATTATTTCTTCTATTCAGAAAAGGAAGCGCTGTGGAGGTTGGAGAAATGATTCTCAGGGCGATTTTTAGTCCTGTTCTCACTTTAATTGGGATTGGTTTTGGGTGCAGCAAGAGGTTACACACACATAATGATGGTTTTTGTGCAAGGGTATGTAAAAACATTCTTATACTGATTTCTTTTTCTAGGAGCAGCAAGGGCCTTGGATCATCTTTTCTCTGTCACTCAGGTTTATGACTAACTAGAGAGGAAAACTCTGTAGGAACTAAAGGGACATTCTTCTCCCTTCCTCATCTCTCCAGGGAGGCCTTCAAAGAGCAGAAAGTCAAAACCACTGGATATCTACTACTTATTTTTTATAACTGTAGCTAATTTCTGCCTGTGACCATCGACCTCATATCCTTCCTTTCATCTTCCTGGACGCACCCCTGGACAATACTCTGAAAGGAAGGAGGGAGGGTGCTTTGATGGGTAAATGAAAAACCCCCATCTACTGAACAGTAGATTCAGCCACGTCTTTGAAAAGGAGTAATACAATGTCCGGAGGAAGGGTAAATCACTAAAACAAACAGAAGTAGCAAGTCGCTTTCTGCTTCCTAAAAATTTCAATCGGCAACCCCCATTTTGAGCAGCTTGACTACAGTTCAAGAGCTCATTTGAAACCAGGAGAGTTTGGCCCTCTGGATTAAGAACTAATTTCAGAGTTCTTCTTTTTTTTTTTTTTAAACCATCTTTCTTTGTTTTCCTAAATCTCTCCAGACTTTGCTGAACTTCAGTTCTCCACTGTCATTCTAGCAGCTTATACTCAGAAGCTTCCCTCCAGGCTAAGAAATCATCAGAAGGTGGCCAAACATCTTCTTCCTTCAAAAAAATAATGATTGCATTTCTTTTTATTTAACGTTTACTTACAAGATATGATGAGAAGCTACTAACGAAGTTACCACCTTCTCAATCCTTAATACCCAGGGTGCAGTTTAAAATTTGAATTCAACTATTATTGTGTTCATGACTTTTGTTTTTCAGGCCCTTTGTTAAATACCTGCAGTAGTAATTAAATAAGATAATTCAGGAAGGCAGTGTCAGAGTAGCAAATCCCCTTCCAAAAAATGGTGACATGAGTAAAAAGAAAATCTTCAGTTTTATTCTACTTAGTAACAAAATCTTTTTCTTGCAGAAAGTTATATATATGGGAAAAGCATTTTCAATTGCTTAAGAAAGCACTGTGATTGTGATATGACAAATGGTTTAGATAGTAAATTGTAAAAACACTTTACTAAATAATAACACGTGTAATACACTAGAGGAAGAGAATTTCCATTTACTAATTCCCTACTGCGCATGTATGAGGTAAGTGCTATATGTTCAGTGTGTTATCGAATTTTATTTTCTTAGTTGGTGAAGATAAAATTCAAATTAGATTTAAGCTGCTTCCTTTTCTTCCTGTCTTCCTACAATAGAAAAATGAATAAATTCCTGCTTGTCTGTAGCAAAGACGAATAATCATTAATTCTGTGAAATGTTCATCCATTAATATTCTCATTCTCAAGATTTTGCCTCAAACTATTTTAAGTATGCTACTAACATCCAATTGTTGCCAAAAAGTTTATGTACTCGTTACGAACAACTCTTATTTATTAATTGTAGAAAGGCTTCAGAGGCCTCTCCATGAATGTTGGAGGCATTTGAAAGTAAGTTTCATTTCTCAAAAATTATCTCTAATACTGACTGTGTGTTATGGTGACTTCCTTTCTTTCAGTTCATTCACTAACTATGTAAGATCCTACTACGGTTCAGAATAGAGCAGGAAAGGGGGAGAGAGACTGCTGGAGGCTTGTGGGCAGGGGTTGAAATTTTAGATAAGTAGGACAGGGAAGATCTTATTGAGTTGACATCTGAGTAAAGACCTAAAGGAAAGGAGGGAGCAAGACACATGGGAGAGGAATGTGATAGGTTGTGCAACATAGCAGGTACCAAGGCCTGAATAGGAATGTAACAGGAGTGTTCAGAGGCCAGCAAGGGGGCCATTGTGGCTGAGTGGGACAAAGTAGGGGAGAATGGAGGAAGTCAGGGAAGTTCTAAGGGGCCTGATGCTTTTGATGAGGCTTTTATTTATTTATTTTTTCTTGTGCTGCTACTTTGAGAAAGATGAGAAACAATTGCAGAATTCTGACCTAATTTGACATAGTGGGATCATTCTGGCTGCTTTGCTGAGAATTTTCTTGAGACCAACACAGGCAAAAGAATTAGCTATTGCAATAATTCAGATGGGAGATGATGGTGTCTTGAGCCAGAATGGTGAAGGTGAAGGTGTGAAAGATGCTTGCATTCTCGATATAGCTTACAGCTGTATCTGATAGGATTTGATTACAGATGAGAGAGAAAGGAAGAATTCAAGAACGACTCTGAAGTTTTTGGCCTGAGCAATTGGAACTGTTGAATTATAATTATTCAGGACGAAAAAGCTGAAGAGAAGAGCAGATGGAAGCACAAATTTATGACTTTGATTTGAGGATGTACTGAGTTTCAGAGGCCTGTCAGACTTCAAAGTGGAGATGTTAGGAAGGCAATTGGATATACAAGTTTGGGTATGGGGAGTTTGGTTGGCCCTTGAGAAATAAATTTGGTATAAATTTTGTAATTATGAGCATTTTGATGATTTAGAAATCCATGGATCTGGCTCAGATAACACAGAGAAATAGAAAAAGAGAAGCTCAAAGCCTCAGCTCTGGTGTTCACCACTGTTTATTTAGAGTCTGGGAAGAGGAGGAGAGATCCGTAAAGGAGGTTGAGAACGAATATAGTGAGGTAGGTACGGATATGGAAACAACCTTGGTGTCACCATTTGCAACAACATGAATGAACCTAGAGGGTATTATACTAAATGAAATAAGTCAGACAGATAAAGACAAACACCATATGATTTCACTTATATGTGCCATCTAAAAAGAAAGACAATTGAAGGAACAAACAAAACAGAGACAGACTCATAAATAGAACAAACTGGTGATTGCTAGAGAGGAGGGGACAGAAGGGATGCGTGAAATAGGTGAAGGGGATTAAGAAGTACAAATTTCCAGTTATAAAATAAATAAGTCATGGGGATGAAAAGTAAAGCAGAGGGAATAGTCAATAATATTGTACTAATGTTATATGGTGACTGATGACAATTACACTTACTGTGGTGAACATAATATACAGAATTGTCATATCACTGTGCTGTGCACCTGAAACTAATATAATATTGTAAGTCAATTATCCTTCAATAATAAATTAAAAAATGAAATAAGGCAGCAGCTAGAGGCAGAGGTGAGGTCAAGAGAGAGTTTTTGTTTTTGTTTTTGTTTCTTTAAGATGGGAGAAACAATAACATGTTTGTGCACTGATGGAAGAGATCCAGTGGAGAGAGAGAATACATGTGATTCAATAGAGAATGAGGAAAATTCTGGAAGGAATGATTATTCTTGTATTGATCTAAGAGGATGGATCTGTTGTATGGGTGGATTCATTGACTTGCCCAAGAGCATAAAAAGTTCATTCTTAACAGCAACAGGAAAACTTACCATATGGTATAGATGCTGATGGGGATGCATATGGGAGCTTGTGAATGTTCTCTTCTGAAGCAAGTATGAGGTAGGAAGTGTTGGAGGATTACAGGATAGAAAATGAAGTCTGAGATAGACACCTATGAGTGTAGCATGGATGAGCTAGGGAAATACAGCATGATTTCCAGGCGGCGCTGAGGACCCCCAAGGCTCTTGGTCGTGCCTTGGAGGTGAGATCGGTCAGCATGCTTTTCTTCCACATGTTTTTCTCCAGCTTGGATTAGCTGTTCAGATTAATTATTTAAAACAAATGATTTTTTAAATGCTAAATGTCACATTCTGGGGATATAAAAATGACAAAAAAAAAAAAACAGTACTGCCCCAGAGGAGTTCAGAGTCTACTGAATTTAAAGGACCTGTAAACTGATGATAAAAAACGGTTGTGACTTGGGGCGCCTGGGTGGCACAGCGGTTAAGCGTCTGCCTTTGGCTCAGGGCGTGATCCCGGCGTTATGGGATCGAGCCCCACATCAGGCTCCTCCGCTATGAGCCTGCTTCTTCCTCTCCCACTCCCCCTGCTTGTGTTCCCTCTCTCGCTGGCTGTCTCTATCTCTGTCGAATAAATAAATAAATAAATCTTAAAAAAAAACTGTTGTGACAATTTCTAGACTAGTTGTACAAAGTTTGTTCATGCCTTACTTTACACTGAATGGAACTCAGTCTTTTACATACCAATTGGTCAGAGCAAAGTCTAAAAAAAAAGATCTTTAGGGAATATTTATTCATTTTGATATTTGGCATGTCTGTGTGAAATGTATCTGTGATATTTGTAAATGATTGTGAAGTATGCACTTTAGGGAAATTGTTACAATTATGGAAAAATCAGAGCTGGAATGAAACATGACTCTTCCCTTAATTTTACAAATGAAGAAACTGGATCTCTGACAGGGAAGGCAAATGGTATAAAAGGACATGGCTAGTTACTCAGTCCAGGGCTCCTTCCATTTCACTACTTACTGTCTCCAGACCAGGGCTTCACTCAACCCAAGGCTCTGTGGTAATTCTTACATTATTCGAACTGGAAATGGCACTGGGCTTTCCTACTTTGTAAGACTTTCCACCCTTCTGTGGTTTGAGAACAGAAATTGTTCTGGTATGCTTCAGAGGCTAAACTCTAAAAGCACTAAAGCAACCCACAAATGAAAAAGAGATAAAAGAAAAAAGAAAGTGAAAAACTCTTCAGGGAAGAGTTACTACGGGGGGCTTAAATTTTCTCTAAATTTCTGCCTTTTCTTAATATAACATGTAATTGGTGAAGATCATTATTTATCACCAGGCATATAGAAAATTATAGAAGAAGTTCCTCACTTTTGAGAAAATTAAAATTGTTGGGCCAAGAGAAGCCGCTTTTCTGTCCATTCTGCCTTTCTTTCATTTGTGGTCTCTCCATTCATATTATGGACTTACAGAAAATCATAAGTGAATGGAAGCATTCTGTGTAATGAACCTAGTCAACAACTTTCTCCTTAAATTTCTGAAAATATCAACTGGGTTTGGGTAAACAAGACATATGAAAAAGAGGAAAGACTTTTTCTCTAAAGGACAGAGTAAAAACTCATAGTCCAACCAATCCAGTTATTCAATTAGCTGACTAATTATTAAATCAACATTTGTGTGTCTATAATATGTCCTAAATTGTTTGAGAAGCTAACATATATGTACCAATGGTCTATGCATATAATACATAAAACATAAAAATTGATGGTTAGTAATGAGTTTAAGTTGATAAAGTAATGAGTTAAGTTGATAAATTTTTCTTTAAAAAATTTTCTGTCCATATACTTAAATAAGAATATTTGGTTTCTATTTTTTGCATCATATACTGCTTGCTAATAAAATGAACAGAAGCTCAAAATGTGTGTGTGTGTACACTCATACATGGTAAAGGAGCAGTGACTGTGCAGTCGATGACTCAGTCTGGTGTTTGGTGGTGAAGGCTATTGGGAGTCACAGGGGACAAGGACAGAATGGAGTGCACAAAAAGCCCTTTTTAATGATCTTAAACAAAAAATAGGATGAGATGTTTATTATTACTGTTTACTTTTGGCTTGGGTTTCCATCTTTACAGTCAAAACAAGAAAATTGGAAAACCACATTTATCTTGTACCATTATTCTTGCTTTCTCCTACTGGTGAACAATCTTCCTAGTTCTCCATTCCTTTAATTGGTCCTTGGAGAGTCCTCTCAAACCTTTACAGTGACATTCAGTGAACATTTCTGAGTGGTGCCAAGCCAAAATCTCTGTGATAGCTCACAAATTACGGATTGAACTAAAGCTGTATTACTGCCTTTTGCGATGTTTAATGCATGAGTTTTCTTATTTGGTATGGGTAAGCTGATGACATACAATCTTTTTTTTTCTTCTTAAAGCTTCATGAATTTCTGTGAATATGGTTTAAAATGTATTCTTTAAAAATGATGACATGGCAAACCTTTCCTTCTATTGTTTCCTCTGCACATGGGTTGAAACGAAATGATTACGCATGAATGGTATATTTCTGAAAAAGTAGAAATAGTCTGCAGAGACGGATTTAAGATACTTAAAAGTCCCAGACTCCTCTTTGACAGTTCTACACAAAGATAGGTGAGTTTTGGAATATCTGCAGATCTCTTCAACGTCTCATAAATGAGATGAAAGGCATATTTTGGTGGTTATAATACATCAGCTTCAAAATCTTTTCAGTATTGACCAAATAAGCTTTAGATGTAGGAGAAAACTTTAATAAATCTTTTGATAGAGAGGAGAAAATTTTTCTTTTCTTTTCTTTTTTAAAAAGATTTACTTATTTATTTGAAAGAGAGGGGACAGGGAGGGGCAGAGGGAGAGAAACTTCAAGCAGACTCCCTGCTGAGCAAGGAGTCCGACACCAGGGCTTGATCTCAAGACTAATGAGATCATGACTTGAGCTGAAACCAAGAGTTGGGAGCTTAACTGAGACACCCAGGAACCCCAAAAGGAGAAAAGTTTTCAAAAGTTACTCATGTACAATATTTGTTTCCCTAAATTTCAAAATTGAGTGTATTATCCAATGGAGTGTAAATCCAATAAATGTTATTTCCAGAACATTTATTGAGTCATTAAATAATCACTTCCATCTCCCTTTTCTTTCTTTCTTTCTTTCTTTCTTTCTTTCTTTCTTTCTTTCTTTCTTTCTTTCTTTTTTCTTTCTTTCTTTCTTTCTTTCTTTCTTTCTTTCTTTCTTTCTTTCTTTCTTTCTTCTTTCTTTCTTCTTTCTTAGTATATAAAATTTTCAGACATATTCGATATATATTAATTTTTATGTTTACTGCTTTTCTCTAATGATTAGAATAAAAGCTCCAAGAGGCCAGGGATTTGGTCTATTTCATTCACTGCTGTAACCCCCATACCCAGAACTTGGGCTAGGGAAAAGGAGAGGTCAGCCCTGTCTAAACAACACATAAAGATTCTCCATGGGAAAGGAAGAATTTTTTCCCAGAATGTTAGAGTTGCTAGACAGATATAGTAACAGTCTACTGTATTTGACTTACTGCTTCCTTACACCCTCAAGCTAAGACATACATATTGCAACACATATCGTTGCACCTGTGTGCTTTTTGCCATTTATGATTTTAAGAGCCATCTCAGGTTGCAACTAAAAATATACTCACTCCTCCCCAGTGGGAGACACATTGTGTCACTTCTTGCTACTGCATCTAGTCCCAATTCTAAATGATAGGTTTTCCTTGAGGGTTGGTCCGGATTTGGCTCTACAGGATTTGACAATGAGTCAGTTACAAATTTCATTGTCTCTAACACTCTTCTGGGCAGGGAGAACAAGGAATCTCTCTGCCGTAGCAGGGGAGGTGGCTTCTAGGTGAGCCCAAGAGAAGCCTCTGCCTTGTTCATTGTTTTCCATGACCACCACTGAAGTAGACACAGAGGGACTTCTATTCTAGAAGCTGCATCCCTTGAGCCTCTCACTCCCCTCTGTAGTGTGGTTTGTTGGGGGCAGCAGGTAAAGAATTAATTACCTTGCTACTTTATTGAATGTCTTTTCCACACTGTTAGCTATTCATCAGTCTTGGTGTTCTTACCTAGTCATGGTCCTTGAATGCAGACTACCATCATAATCTTCACTTTGGTCTCCCTTTGTAGTTTCTGTTCTTTAGCATTGGCTTCAGAACTCTGTCCATTTCCTGAATCCTCCTAACATTGGCTTTAGTCTGTGCCGATTCCTTAGATCAACAGGAAAGAACAAGGTTATAGCACCTGCCCCTAAGTATCATGTCTATAAATGCTGTTCATGATGTAGATAATTAGTACTTTAGTCAGGCTGGAGCACATTGTAGGAAGGGTTTTGGAGAATCCTGTCAGATCATGCTCCCCACTGCTCTGACCCTTCCCATATCACAGCTTAATTTCCCCCATATCCTTCCCTTCTACACCTCATTTTTGCTTACACGTTATTTGTCTTGAGTTTGCCTATTTAGCTTTTGCAAATTCTGAAAAATGCATGATTAATATGACCCATAGTAGTCTTGAATTTCTTGGTGTAAGTGAAAAAGATCTCTTGTAACAAAGATTCTTGCTATTAACCTTCTTTCTTTTCAAAGGATTCTGTATCAGTCTGAAGAGTCTCTCTTTTAGGGGCGCCTGGGTGGCTCAGTCGTTAGGCGTCTGCCTTTGGCTCAGGGCGTGATCCTAGGGTCCTGGGATCAAGCCCCACATCGGGCTCCTCTGCTGGGAGCCTGCTTCTTTCCTTCTCCCACTCCCCCTGCTTGTGTTTCCTCTCTCGCTGGCTGTCTCTTTCTCTGTCAAATAAATAAATAAAATCTTAAAAAAAAAAGTCTCTCTTTTAGCAACACCTTATTGAGGTAGCCAGTCCAATTCATGCTATTTTTCCACCTAATCGCTCAAATTTCTAGGTATGAGTATGAGCTGCGAGATACAAAATTTTATAAAACATGTAAAGAGAAGACTATCCCAAAGCTAACTATATTTTTTTCTTGGCTTAGTAAAAGAAAGAAAACTTCCTAATTCTTTAAATGAAACAACTATAAATAGATATAAAAGCCCAACAAAAATTGTACCAAGAAGAAAACTATAGATTACCAATGCCAAATTTACAAATTGGGAATTAGCAAACAGATTCCAAGAGCACACAAAAATGAATAATTATCAGGGCACCTAGGTGGCTCAGTTGGTCAAGAATCATACTCTTGATTTCAGCTCAGGTCATGATCTCAGGGTCGTGGGATCAAGCCCCATGTTGGGCTCTGTGCTCAGCAAGGAGTCTACTTGTCTCTCTCCCTCTGCTCTTCCCCCCACTTGTGCTCACTCACTCTCAATCTCCAAAATAAATAAATAAAATCCTTAAAAAATGCATAATGATCAAGTGGAGTTTACTTCAGGAATATAAGGGCAGTTCAATAATAAGAATGCCCTTAATATAACTCAACAAATTATTAATAGAGCTAGAGAGAAAAAACATTTTATCACTTGACAAGAAAAAAAAAAGCATTTGACAAAATTCAACAATTGTTAATATTAAAAATAAACATCAATTATCAATTGGTAGTTACTACCTTAACCTGATTATATACCTACATTTACATTCACCTATATACACATGCAGACCTTAGTCATAGAGAGTCAGCACCTTTCTTAATGGGAAAACACCAGAGGCTTTTCTTCTTGGCTGAAGTTAGGAAAAAGACAAGGATGCCCATTATGTACTATTTGATACAATGCTACTCAATAAACTTAGATAAGAGAAAGCAAATAGAAGCATCAAAATGTGAAAAGAAGAAATAAAACCCTTTTTCAACATATGAATGTAATTATTTATCTGGAAAAGTATCTTGCTTTCTCTCTCCTGCTTTCTCTCTCCTGCTCTCTCTGTCTCAAATACATAAATAAATCTTTAAAAAATGCATGAAAAGATGCTTAATGTTGCTCATAAGAGAAATGCAAATGAAAACTACAATGAGATACAACATCCAAAAGTTTGAGAACACACTCTGTTGGCAAAGATGCTGGGAAATGGGCACTTTCATGTGTTTCTGAAGGGATTACAAAATTACATATACCTAAACTGGTGACTAAGAAATTACTTCTAAAAATTTATCTCATAGATAAACCTGCAGAACAAAACAAAACAAAAAACGAAAAACAAATCATGTATGTGCAAGGCTATTCATTGCCACGGTATTTGTAGAGCAAAAGACTAGAAACCGCCAAAATGTCCATTAATAAGGGACTGATAAAAAAAATATGGCACATTCACACGAAAGAGTACTCTGAAACTGTAAAAAGGAATGGGAAAGATTTCTAGATCCCATTATGGAGTGAGTGACAGAATATATAGTGTCACACACACACACACACAAAGCCAGGTGAGAATCGAATGTATAGAAGGCTTCTTTTTACATAAGAAAGGGGTGGAATATGTGACACACTGACTCTGCTATGACCCTCAGTCATCCTTGCCTCCTGTTTCTCATGCTTTTGTGTAATAGTCTGGAATGTTGGTGGGAACTGTGACTTGTTTGCAACAATAGACTATGACAAAGATGATGGGTTGTCACTTCTATAATTATATTCTATTATATATAACACATATATATAAATTATATATAATTTCTATATATAGAAATATATATAGAATAAATTCTATATATATCTATATATAGATATATAGAATATAACTTCTATAAATATCTATATATATTCTATATATAAATATATATAGAATATAACTTCTATAATTATATTATTTATAAATAATATATATTTATATATAAATAATAAATAAATTATATTTATATATAAATGATATATAAATATATATTTATAAAATACATATAAAATTATATATAATTTTTGCCTTATTTTTACTGTGTTGGGATTCTTTGTATTTTCTGTATTAAACCTACATACACTTCTTATTCTCTTAATTTTATTCTTTTTGATGAATGGATGTGTTTAATTTTAAGGAAGTCCAATTTATTAATCTTTTCTTGAATGGTTAGATTTTTTGGTGTGTTCTCTTAATTATTTATTTATGCTTGTTGTTGTGTGTGTGTGTGTTTTAAGATTTTATTTATTTATTTGACAGGGAGATAGAGAAAGTCACAGAGCACAAGCGGGAGGAATGGCAGAGGGAGAAGGAGAAACAGGGTCTCTGCTGAGCAGGGAGCCCAGTGCAGGACTCGATCCCAGGACCCTGGGATCATGGTCTGAGCTGAAGGCAGGTGTTTAATAGACTGAGCCACCCAGGCACCCTGTGTGTGTTCTTTTAAAGAAAAGAAATCTTTGGCTATGTGGAGGTTATGGATATATTCTCTTCAATTTTCTTCTAGAAGTTTATATTTTTAGCTTTCACATTTAGGTTTATGAGCCTTTTCAAACTGAGTTTTATGCATAATATGTTTTAGAGATCAAGATTCACTCTTTTCCCATGTGGATTCCTGCATCCCGGAGCCATGTATTGAAAGGTCATCCTTTCCCTGCAAAACTGAAACAATGTCCTAACTGGTCTCCTTGCCTCCAGTTTTGTCTTCTACAGAGTCCGTTCTTCATGGAGCAGCCAGGGTGATTTTTAAATATTGTGCATTGTATATTTCCACGCTTAAACCTCTCTAATAGCTGCTCATCATACTATAAATAAAATGAAAGAATCCCATGACACACAAGAACCCACATTACCTGGTTCATGGGTAACCTGCCTCTGTTTTGACCTCATGTTCTGTCACCCCCCATCACTCATGCTACTGTAGCCGTGCACACACTGGCCCCGTGCTGATCCTTGAACTCTCCATGGCCTTTATTTATTTATTTAATTTTATTTTTTAAAAAAGATTTTATTTATTTATTTGACAGAGAGAGAGAACACAGAGGGAGAGGGAGAGGGCAAAGAAGACTCCCCACTGAGTGGAGCCCGATGAGGGCTCCATCCCAGGACCCTGAAATCATGACCTGAGCCGAAGGCAGACACTTAAGTGGCTGAGCCACCCAAGCGCCCCCTCTATGGCCTTTAAACTAGTGCTTCCTGTTACTCAAAATGCCCACCTCCAGGTACATGCATGACTCACTATACCACAGCACTTCCAATGCCATTTCCCCAGAGAGGCCCGCTGTGATGATTGTTCTAAATGGTCGGTAATAGTACTGATTCTCTAGTCCTCCATGACTTTATTTCTCTTCATGGCACATTTCATTACCTGACACTATACTTGTTTGTTTATTGGCCGACTCTCACATTAGAATGTAAGCTTCATAAAGGCAAGGACCATGCCTCCCAAAACTAGAATAGTGCCAGATACACAGTAGGAACTCAACTGGTATTTGTTAAATGAATTATTGACTACATGGAAAAATAAAAGTGGATGCCAATGTGTAGAAAGACATAAAAGGATGCAGAGAGAAGAGAAGGATTGAAAATGGACTTCTCTCTTTCCTCTGGACTTTTAATTACTTTGTATAGTGATACTGTGCTTCTGACATGTACCTTTGCTGTTATTCATATAGCAAATTGCAAGAAAAAAAATACGGGTTAGAATCTTAATTCCATCACACACCTGTCCTGTGATCTTTGAGACTCTCTGAGCTGCAATTTCCTGTGAAATGGGGATTAAAAATATCTGCCTCACTGTGTCATTATTGTCAGTATTATAAACTAACCATGTAAAATGCCTACCCGAAGGTATATATGTAGGATTCCAAAAATGGTAACTGTTTTTATTATTATATAATTTCCTATTTATAAATTAAATTAGGGTATTACTAATTTTAAAAAAGCCTCTTGGTATACTTCAGTCGCCAGTAGAATTTTTTATGTATATGAAGAGCTCAATAAATGTTTTTAGAATAAATGAAGAGATACAGACAGTCTATGTTAAGAACTAAAATTCCAACAAGAGTCCGTTTTCTTCTTTCTGCCTGTATCTCACATTGATTTATTGATTAATAATGGAATTAATCTGTCCTTGGGCTAATTTGTTAGAAAAATCTCTGGAGAAAAAAAATCCCCAGTTTACATAGTCTCTTAGTCTCTATAAAATATTTTTGACTTTTCATTTCTTCTCTAACTTCAGACTTAGACCTTTTCGATTCCTCGGTATGCACAATTGTATATTTGAATGATTTTTTCAATAGGCAAAATACTTCACCCCCTTCCCTTTTCACTTCTAAAACCTCACAAGCTGTTAAAATGTCCATCCCTTCTGCTCCATTTCCTCATCAAAATCCTATCACATACCATATGAATTTTTAACCCTAACACCTGTCTACCCACATGGTTCCAGAGGGTTAAATTAAAACAACAACAACAACAACAACAACAACAATAAAGCTCACACATATCCCTATGCAACTAGCCCACACAGTATATGAAACATAGGTTGTCTACACTGACATAACTCCAGGGACCAGAAGAAGGCAAATCATATGTATTAAGATCACCGCTTTTCCACTTCCCTTAGTCCTGACCAATGATTGTGTTACTCTTCAATTTGTGTGGCTTCAAAACCCTTGGATTTAAAGCTTTTTGTCTCATTATCCAGGTGCCAAGCGGTCCTCCAGGCTGCAGAGAAAGCTGTTCTGTGAGATCTGCTTCCGCCTTAGGGTGGGGTGTATGACAGAAAAGGACAAGAAGGAAGTGTGTTATTGCCAATTTTAATTTAATTCATTAATTACACAAATGCTTGATATTAATCATTTTCTTATTCTTGTTTTGGGTGTGGGTAGAGAAACCTTTAAAGGAAGCGTCTGCATGAAGCTGTAGCTCTGTGAATATGCAGATTTCTATATACTGAGAATCAGTTAACGCTTCTGCAGGGTACCTGGAATGATTGACAAGCTTCTCCCCTAAGCATCCTGTATTATCCCATACTTCTTCACATTAATTAATTAATTAATTAATTAATCTGATGATCCAGTTGGGAACCAAGGGGAAATGATATGTAAGCATAGTTTTACTGTGGCGGGGAGGAGTATTACTCACATTGTTCAGAATTGCTGGTACATGGTGATAAAGAAAAGCAGACTCTAACTTTTAGTTGGTTTTATCCTTGTTTTAACATTTTCAATAGATAACATAATCTCTTATTGCTGGCACCCGGGGCATACCATTTGCATCCCCCTTGCCCCAACATATTATTGATAGCTTGGCATAGTGGATGTCTCAAGAGATACTGAGGTATATCCCTGGGAGTTTGATTCAGTAATTAGAAGATGACTGTTTTGATGGAAAGAAAAAGACCTATCTTAATCTTACTCTATGTTAGGTATTTTCCTTAGGGAATTGCATTTAGCTAGGTTTTTGTCCTCTTTATTTTTGTTCTTGTTTTGAAAAGTTTCATGCTTAGGGGTTTTGCTGGTAAGGCAAGGGAGTCAATTTATGAATTATTTAAGCAGCCTGGTCTATACTTTACCTCCTGCTTTCAAGAATGAAAGAAAGAATAAAATAATGATAAAATTTGGTAGACCAGCTTTTATGTGAGAAGAATGCTTTTTATCACTCGTTAATATAATATTAATGAGGCCAAGTTTGGGGATTCTAATTCAACAATTTTATGTTCTATAGTCACAGAGCACAGTCCAGTTTCAATCTTGATTCTTTATTTTGAGAAAACATGCCCTCTTTTATAAGATGTTCAAGGGTTGTAATGTGTACAGATACCACTGATTCTATTAACATTTTGGAAAAACAACTCACAAGCCATGTCTTGTCCAGTGATGTATCACATTTTGGATTGTATCTAAAATGCCTTTGATGATTAAGATGCCCCTTCCTATCATGTATCATAAAGAAAGAAAAAATGTGCCAATTATATATGATATAAAGCTTCCTTATTGCTTCAATGTTTATTTTATATATATAGAAAAGAAGTTTGATATCTATTTAGATACAAATTTTATATTTTATCACACGTGGGCATGCAAAGAAAGGAGAAGTAAAAATAAAACGAATTGTTCAAGATAGTCTTAAACTTTTTCACACTGAGTCCGTCCTATTTGGAATCACTTTTAAACTTAGAGTTCTCAATGTTTGTGTTTTTCTAAACAACACAGTCTTCTGTGTCATTAAGCATTTTGGTGATTTAGTATTTCTTAAAATTATATCCTACTATTATTGTTAGGATTTTCTTTCAAGGTATGGATACCCATTCTTCACATTTTGTCAAGAGTGCTCTTTTCATCTTTTTGGAAAACGTTGTACCAGCAGAAGCAACCATAGTTGCATCATGACCACTAGCTTTCCAACAGGAATTCTAAGATTAATTATAAGATCTACCATAACATGAATTCTAATTGCTAGTGCTTTAAAATTAATAAGATGCACTATCCCAGTTAATTAGAATCTCACCCAATTAGCTTCCTGGTACATCAGCAAAATAAGAAAATCTTTATGGCAGTAATGTAGGATAGTGTAGGGTAGTGCAAGATATTGACTAAAGAGCATGAGACCTGAGTTCAGAAAGGCCTCATTTTTCTCTGCTATTGTGTAAACTTGACAATGACAATCTACCTGAGTTTGTTTCCCCGTAGGTAAAGTAAGGATAAAAATACCTCGTTTTTAGTATAAGGATTAAATGAGATACTATATGTTATAGTACTCATTGGGACTCTTGAAAAATATTAAGTGTTCAATAAATGGTAGCAGTGTTGACGAGGATGATGACTTGATCTGCAAGAGATATATTTCTAATGCAAAAACTCAACCTTAAAGTTATAGGAAAAAAAAGGAAGGAGGGACTTTTACAAAGTTACCTTTGAGAATGTGTGTTAATCTTGGCCATTAATCAGAATATTTGAATATATCAGACATAATGAAATTTGAACAATTTATTACCAGTAGACCCTCACTGCAAGAAATATTGTAGCAAGGTCTTCAGGCAGAAGGAAGATGATATCAGATGGAAATAGGATCTATATAAAGGAATGAAGACTATCAGAAATGATAACAAAATGAATAAACACAAAATATCTTCTTGTTACTTAAATCACCTTAAAACATGACTATTTTAACATATATAATCACAATGTTGTATGGGGTGATGATGTGTGAAAGTAATATGGATGACAGCCATAGCATGGGGTTGAGAGTGGAGACATATAAGTGGGACAGTTTGGAGTTTCTTATATGAGGTGTACTATCACTTGAAAGTAGACTATGGTAAGTTAAAGATGTATAAAGATGTAAATACCCAAAGCCACCTATAACATGATAAAATAAGAAATTTCAGCAAATAAACCAACAAAGAAAATAAAATAGAATCACAGAAAACCCCACATAATCCAAAAGAAGGCAGGAAAAGAGGAAAATGGGAGAAAAACAGACTAGAGAATTAGAAATCAAATAGCAAGATGGCAGATTAAACATATTAATAAATCACATTAAGCATAAATATGGTCTAAACCCTCAAATAAAAGGCAGAAATAGGGGCTCCTGGGTGGCTCAGTCAGTTAAGTGTCTGCCTTCAGCTCAAGTCATGATCTCAGGGTCTTGGGACTGAGCCCCGGCATTGGCATTGGGCTCCCTGCTCAGCAAGGGGGAGCCTGCTTCTTCCTTTCCCACTGCCCTTGCTTGTGTTCTCTCTCTCTCTCTGTCAAATGAATAAATAAATAAAATCTTAAAAAAATATAAAAGGCAGAAATGGTCAGATTGGATAAAATAAGCAAGACCTAATAATATGCTGTATACAATGAAATACTTCAAACATAAAGACAGCCAATTTAAAAATGAAAGTTGGATGAAGATAATAACATGGAAACAGTAATTAAAAAAAAAAACACAACAAACCAACCAACCAGAGTGGCTTTATTAATATCAGAAGGAGTAGATTTCAGAGCAAAGACTATTACCAGTGATAAAGAAGGTCATTTCATAATGATAAAGGAATGATTTTATCAAGAGGATATAGTGATCCTAAATGTTTACATACCTAATAACAGACAGCAAATGTTGATAGAACTGCAAGGAAAAAAAAAGAAAATATCACAATTGTAGTTAGAGATTTCACATCCCCCTCTCAATAACTGACAAAACAAATAGAAAATCAGTATAGTTTGAATACTATCAACCAATTTGATCTAATCAGTATCTGTTGAACAGTAACAATCGAAGTATATTTATTCTTTAAAAATGCACACAAAATATTTACCAAGGTAGATCACAGGTGGGCCATAAAACAAGTGCAAAAAATTTAAAAGTATTAAAGTCATACAAAATATGTTGTGACAATGGTATTGAATCAGAAATTAATAAGAGAAAATCTCTGGAACATAATCAAAGATTTGGAAATCAAATAACATATTTTTGGATAATTGATGGGTCAAAGAAGTAATCAAAAGGAAAATTAATATTTTACACTTAGAGAAAACAAATGCACAAAATATAGAATTTGTGAGCTACTGTTTAAACAGTATGTAAAGGGGTAATTTTTAGCATTAAACATTTATATTAGAAAAGAGGAAAGGTCTTAAATCAATGACCTTAGCTTCCACCTTAAAAAACTAGAAAAAGGGAAGTAAATATAAAATCCAAATAGAAAGTAAATATTAAAGACTGGACTGGAAATCAATGAAATACAGTATAGAAACACAATAGAGAAAATAATCGAATTTTAGGGCTGCTTTTTGAGATCAATGCTACTGAGAAACATCTTGAGAGAATGATGAGGGAAAAAAAGGCACAAATAAACAATAACAGAAATCTGAAAGATAATATCACTGAAACTATACAGATATTACCAAAACAATAAGGGAATACTATCAACAATTGTGTTAATAATTTTGATGTCTTTGATGAAATCGACAAATTCTTTGGAATACAGAAACCACCAAAGCTTATTCAAGATGAAATAGATAGCCTGAATATCGCTATACGTAGTAAAGAGATCAAATTTTGAGGTTAAAAACTTTTCCACGAAGAAAACTCTGGGCCCAGATGACTTTACTGGTGAATATTACAAAACACTTGATACTAGTTCTCTGTGAACTTTTCTATAAAATTGAAGAGGAGGAAATACTTCCCAACTCAGTTCATGAGGTGGGCATTACCTTGATACCAAAACAGAGATGTAGGAAGTAAAGAAAACTGCTGACCAAAATCCCTTGTGAACATAGATGCAAAAATTCTAAACAAAATTTACTCAAATTGAATTCAATAATACTTAAAAAGGATGATACATAAGGAGCAACAGGGTCCAATTCCAGAATGCAAGGTTGGTTTAACATTCAAAATCAATCAATGTAATGCACTTTATTAATCAACTAAAGAGTAAATCTAATTGATTATCTCAATAGGTACAGAACATTTAATAAATGTTAATAAACATTTAATAAACATGTAATAAACTGCTTAACAGCAGTTAAGACTCTTGGTACTTTAGGAATAGAGGGAAACTTATGCAACCTCATAAATTCATCTACACACAACTTACAAGTAACATCATTCTTAATTGTGAAAGACTAAATGCTTTTCCCTTAAGATGTAAGTATAAATATACATCTGCTTTCACTTCTTCTATTCAACATTTTACTGGGAGTATTGGTGGTGGAATAAGCTAAGAAAAAGAGAAAAAAAAAGCTCTTTCCATCTTGGGACTTCACCATCCCCTAGAGCTATGACAACATTGTTGTCACTAGCCTGCGTGTGGTTATTGAGCATTTGAAATGTGATGCACTGTTGAACTAAGATGTATGGGAAGTGTGAAATACACACAGATCTTGAAAACGTAGTATAATTAAAAAGAAAGTAAAATATTGAATTAATAGTTTTTAAATTATATATGGAAATGATATTTTATATATATTAAGTTAAATAAAATATGTTATTAAAATTAATTCCACCTTTACTTTTGAACATTTTTGTGTGGCTACTAGAAAAGGTAAAATTCCACGTGTGACTTCTATCGTATTTCTGTTAGACTGTACTGTCCCAGCGCCCTCTTGGAAGATAGAAGAAACAGTGCAGATGATCCTAATCTTTTATAGGCCAGGCCTGAAAGAGGTATGTACCACTTCTGTCCCAGTCTTCTGGCCAGAACTCAGACATAGAGCTTCACTTTCCCGGGACATGAAAATAAGGGTGTTGGGGGGCCTGAGTGGCACAGTCGTTAAGCCTCTGCCTTCGGCTCAGGGCGTGATCCCAGCGTTCTGGGATCGAGCCCTGCATCAGGCTCCTCCGCTGGGAGCCTGCTTCTTCCTTTTCCACTCCCTCTGCTTGTGTTCCCTCTCTCGCTGGCTGTCTCTCTGTCAAATAAATAAATAAAATCTTAAAAAAAAAAAAAGAAAAGAAAAGAAAAGAAGGGTGTGCTCAGGAGAAATAGAAAATGGATTTTAGCGACCACGTAAGTTGTCCTTTCGGCATGTATTTGTGATTATGTGTGTGAATAAATGTCTTGCTACCCGTGTCAGAGACCAGCTCTGTAAATCTTACCATTTGGAATCTTTCTCTACTGACCTTGCACATGGAGTCTCATTGAATACTTTTTTTAAAAAGATTATTTATTTATTTATGAGCGAGGGGGAGAGAGAGAGAGAGAGAGAGAGAGAGAATGCAGGCATGAGTGAGTGCGGGGGGAGGAGCAGAGTGAGAGGGACAAGTAGACTCCGTGCTGAGTGCAGAGGCTCTCACGGGTCTCGATATCAGGACCTTGAGATCATGACTTGAGCCGAAATCAAGAGCTGGACGTTCAACCGACTGAGCCACCCAAGGTGCCCCATCACTGAATACTTTTGGACTGGTTTGAGTAAATCGAATCCACTAACACATAAAAAGGATGATACATAATGAGTAATAATTCCAGAAGGCAAGGTCGGGATGGGGTGGAGGGGTGAGTGCAAAAGGAGGAATAGTTAGAAATCTGACAGAGGAAGAAATTTATGGAAGGTAAGGAATATAGACTTGATGCTATGGAATATAAAGTGATTGCATGATTGGAGTGCAGGGGAGATGGTGAGATCATTATTTCAGACATTCCATGCTGTGTACCTGATATTAGAGCGGGGAAAAGCTTTGAATCACTGAGGACTGGGGGAAAGCTATTGATGATGTACTGAGGTCAAATCAGGTTTATTTAGAATATGTATTAGGAGACAGGAAGGAAAAAGGGCTGTGTTACTAACCTGCTAAACTTTGCGGCTTCTCCTTTCTAAACAAAGATATCAACTCTGGTTTTTTTTGACGTGGTACGCAGCAGACTTCTGTTTGTTTATTCTTCACATGCAAATTGCCTCTTGTTTTCCAGCCGGTCTGCTCATTTCAAAGCCACCAGGATAGGTGGGAGGCTTATGGCTTTGTAGCCCCAAATAACAAGGAAATGCTAAAGTTTCTTCATTTTTAGAAAAATTCCATGTGGCGTGCCATGAAATCAAGCTGTGTCTGTTTGGTGTCAGTCTCTTTTATCATACCAATTGTTTCAGAACTTTCCTTCCACCGAAAGGGTAGTGGAAGTCCATACACCTGAGAAAGGAGTCATCTTGGTGGGGGTTGGGGGGCGTCCTATAATTCCCATGTGGGTTGGTGGGAGTGTTGGTAACAGTTGTAATGGGTAGTAACACTTGGGTGTTAACCCACCTGCATTGTCTTAAAAAGAGATATCTTTAATCTTTTTGATGATGTCTGGAGTGGAGACAGTGGAAAATCTGCCTCTAACTTAGCAGTGGCAACTGTGTGTGTGTGCGTGTGTGTGTGTGCATACGTTAGCAAAGGATTTTCTGTCCTCACTCTATAGTGGTTATAGATGAAGATGAAATAGATTGAAGTGATTATAAATGTAGACTGAATGTCTAACTCGTCTTTGCAATATTGTGATCAGACAACCCTGTAATAAAATATACAAATAAGCTTGCATTTTATGTTTTTTGTCATTAGAACATCTTTAAAACATTTAAATAGCATTTTCTGCTGTTATAAATGTGTGGTATCTATCATGGCATTTTATCTTTGGATCAATCCCTTGAGGTAAGGAGAATACAATTTTTCTCATTTAATAGGCTAAAGAAACCAGGATCCAAACAGGGAAAGTGGTTTACTCTGGTTTATACCATACGGTGATTGGTGGTAGAGCTGAGACTGGATGTGTATAATCTTGCTTCATCTCTAGGGGCAGATGAGAGGAAGCAGGTAGAGGCAAATCTTAACTGGAATGTGATCCAATTAGTTGGAATGTGGATGACTTGCTTTAGAATCATTCGGGATTGCTGTTAAACATTCAGATTTCTGAGCCTCAGGAAGAGCCACTGAGCCACAATCTCCAGAAACAGCACCTGAGAATCTGTGTCTGTAAAAACTACCTTGGGTGATTTCATGCATACCTAAGTTTGAGAACCACTGAAAAGTAGAGTGCAGGTAGGCCCTAGAGCCGAAAAGTTCTAGATTTGAAGCAGAGCTGTTCTATGAAGCTATTTGACACTGAACTTCAGTGTCCTTGTATTTAAAATACAGATAATAACTCATGCAATTATGGAAAATTTTTAACGTGCAAGAGGAAATGCAGTGGAAAAGTGATTTCTTAAAAAATGTTGAGTATAGTTTTATCCCCAATGTGAGTCTGCCCTATTGCTGAGGGGCAGGTCCAAACTCAAACCCTTTTGTATTACCCACATGAGACTAAAGGAAGAAAATAAAAATTAGTAAAAACAAATACACACTGAAAAATAAGACAGATTTGGCTATAGGTCATGCAAACTTATATCGCTAACTTAAGAACCCGTGTGAAAACCATGGGCTCCAAGTTGAGAAGGAAACATAAAACTTCTGAACTTTTAGAGTTTAGGTTGTTTCTAGCACAATGGAATTCAGCTTGGTTAAATTTTTTTTGAAAATTCAATTCCCCTGGCGATCCTAGAAGCAGGACACGAATAACTTTCAAAAGAAAAAAATCTTTGTTGTTTGCATAGCACAGCTTTCCATTCAGTTGGAAAAAATTACTAAAATTTCCCTTGAAAAGCAGTGATTGAAATGTTCTAAAAATTTCAAAGAACTTTTTTGAAAATATCAGCTTCAAAACAGAATTTCTCAAGGTTTTTATGAAACCAAAACACCAAAACCCTGATGGGTGCTCTCTTATCTCAGGCCTGTGTGTCATCCGCTGATCTGATGCTCTGAATATTTTGGGGAAAGGAATTTTATGTGTCATGGGGCCGGATTTATCCCAGTGCCTCAGCTTCATGTTGGGGATTGGGCCAAAAACCGATGGCAACTTATTTTTGTTTTTGTTATTTATATTTGTCAGGCAGAGAAGTTAATAAGAATGATAAACCTTTCTTGAACTCCTTGTTCGGGCCAGACACTGTACCAAGTGCTTGGAAAATATGAAATGAACAAAACCAGATTCCTATCCTGGAAGCATCAACAATTTCTTATTCATAGTCTAGAGAGAGGAAATTAAGATGCTGAGGAATTTATGTCAACATCTATCACTACTTTAGAATCCTTTAGGGGCTCAAAGCATGGAACTTCCAACCTGATTGGAGGAGTGGGATATCTATTACACAAAGAGATGTTTGGTCACCTAGAGAATCAAGAATTTAGGATGTTTTTTTCGTTCTGACCCTGACATCCTATGTGAGCAAGGACCAACCTTTTTGACATTTCACCCAAACTTCAGAAAGAGAGATTACTTAGAAAACATCTAAATCATGTTGGGATGTGTTTTTGCTGAACCAACTGGCTAGTTTAATGGTCAAGACAGAGACCAGTGAGGGGAATTGGTTTAATCGATTGTGCCATTCACGGAAGTTGAGAAAATTGATTTAGAAAACAAGTACACAGAAATGGGAGAAATATTACTCTGCATATTCTGAGTAAGAGAGCAACTCATTTGGAAAACATTTGAACCAAAGGTGCTAGGTTCATCATTATCCTGCTTGTTCTGCCTTGAAAAATTCTTGTTGCTTTTTTTTTTTTTAAGATTTTATTTATTTATTTGAGAGAGAGAGCATGAGCAGTGGGGAGAGGAAGTAGGCTCCTTGCTGAGCAGGGAGCCCGATGTGGGACTCGATCCCAGGACCCTGAGATTATGACCTGAGCTGAAGGCAGACGCTTAACAGACTGAGCCGCCCAGGCGCCCTGAAAAATTCTTTAAGTATAAATTTAATTCTTCAAATCTGCATTTTAGTATGTCATCATGGCCCCTTCTATACTGTACTTGTTAAGGGTAGTGAATAAACATTTGCACAGCTGGTGACGGACAAACCTGACTCAGAAACGGGTAACGCAGCCTGGCTTCTAGATCAAGAGATAGCGCTGAGATGTGACTTGTCCATAAGTTGCCATAGCTCTGCTTCTACTGCTGCTACGTACACCATGACTATTTCACAGGAGTGCTGGAGAGACCTAAGTAAATCAGGGAAAGTTCTTTGAAAAATGTGAGAGTCACATGCAGACTTCGTCTATTACTGTAAAGTCCTTAAAGATTGGCATTACATTTAGAATTTCTCTGTGACGTTGCATCATGAACCTACGATAGCTATATTTGAAGGGGGGAATTGTACCAACAATTGAATCAATGAACTAAAACATTAAATAAAATTCTACATCCCACAGAGCCAAATTTCATTAGAACTTATGAAGAATTGTTTGCTAATTGATTTTCAAATCCAAGTCGGGCTTGGTTTCAAGGACGTAAGTAGGTTCTATGAAGCATTATTTCTTCAGGTCACTTTGGAATCAAGGGTCAAAACATTTAGAAAACAATGGCATACTTTCTTTAAAATTTCGCAATGAAAATTAAAATATTATTGACTCCGAGGAGTCCTGCAAAGAAAAAAGCCACTGTGTTTATTTTTGTTTAACCAACATTTCTTAAACCTAGTTGATGGGAAGAACCCCCTCTCATTTTAGTTGGCAGAGGGTAACCTCTATTTCACATCTGTTTTTTTTTTTTTAAGTTGGGTGTAGGCTCATCCAGGGAGTTTAAAAAAGTTAGTTAACTAAAGTTGAATATCTTAGGCTTAGGAATTAATTATGTTAGCAATCTTGTATGGACATCTTTTTCTCAAGTTATCATCATTACCATCTCACAGGATTTATGGTGTACAGAGCACATTCCCAGAAATCCTGGTGTCAGGGAATGACGAACTATCTATGGAGTGAAGATTGCATCTGGTTTAGAGATATCATTTGTCTACCAGCAGTAGTTTCTGTCCACAAACCCCCCCAATCATCTTATTTTCAATTATCTGGTGGATCAGTGCAGACCGCACCAGCAGGCAGATCAAGGGGCAGAATGTTAATTTCTTTGGTTATGAAAGTCTTCGTACACACAGCATTCTTTTTACTTTCTCCTCTCCACTAGTTTTTGCTTACCAAATCCTTTTTCAACCTTCTTATGTGGTCTTTCATTCATTCAACAGATAATGGAGCACCTGTTTTACGTTTGGAACCATGCTAACGGGTGATATAGAGATAAATAAGACGTGATCCCTGCCTGAAGCCCTGTGGATCCAGCAGTGAACAAGAACAAGGCTTTCTTTGCTCTCAAGGAGGTTGTTGTCTGCTTTTCGGCTTCTGGTCCATCCGCCTGGCTGCAATCCCACTGAAAGCTCTAATACTGATATTTTATCCATTCCTCAGCTATGATTTACATCATTGATTTCTGACTTTCAGATCCTTCATGCTACACAGTTGGTTGCTGGCACTAAGGTGGCATTGACAACTAATTTCTCAGACTTCCTCTAGACCCAGGGTACTCTCCAACGGGCCTAGGGGGGCCTCAGTGTTGCCTCAAGGCTTTCAATCTGTCCTGGCTGCACAACCAGCACAAGGGGAATGAGGAAATGTTTAAAGGCTATAGAACTTCCTCAAAAAAGCTTTTGGAATCTGCTTCCCTCCCTTGTCAAACAGGCTGAATACCTATCCGAGATGATTTAGGAGTGTCAATGTGACATTTGTTGGTGGGTTTTCGAGCACAGAGAAGATTTTGATGTTTCCTTAGTCTTTTGAGTTAGTGCTAAATTTATTATAGTATTAAACTCTAAGTCTTATTTTACTTAAGCTTTTTGATTTTCATATGTAGTAAATTTTAGCAGTTATTTTCAAGGGGGCTTTTGATCGATGTTCAATCAACTTTGACAGAACACAATAAATGCTTTTCATAATCAGTTCATTTTCAAAGTTCATTAGTCTGATATTCTTACGCATTTAAAACTGTGTTTATAATTTCAATATATTCAACTTTCATTTATAAATACTTCCGATATTGAACTTAGCAAGTAAAATAATTCAAGTACTAAATGCTAATATGTCTAGCAATTAAAATTTATAAATATAGTGAACCACATTTTTAATAATTTCAAGAATGTTTACAATCATCATTAAATGAACTTATACCTTTCAACTTGAAATAAAAAAGCTGAAATCAATTATTTAATTACATATTTTGCATGTTTGATTATATATCCACGTTTACATATTCAGTTATGGGGCTGAATCCTAAAGATATTTATCTATCTTACAAATAGTTTAAATGCCAAATCTGCAGAGTAATCTTTACACAAATTATTAATAGGGTTTTGATTTACTTAATACATCTTCTTGAATAAAAAAAGACTTCTCAGAGTTATAAGACATTTATCCACCAGTGAACAATTTTATTTTTCTGAGAAAGTTGTGGCTATCAACTCCAGGAAACTTAGGCCCAGGGAATTTTGGCCAGGACATAAAACCTAGGATTACAGATATACAGGGTAATTCTAATTACAATGCTAACAGATGTATCGAATTCTTGTTTGTGGTCTCCACGATGCTCATGTGCTGTAAAGAACTTAGTCCTATTGTTCATAATCCTGGGTACAAGTCATACCATTAATTGATTTTCTGTCTGAACTGAATAGAGAAGTCTTATAACTTCCTCTACTGCTGGTTTGAACTTGAACCCTCGGAAGACAAATCTGACTCCAAAGATACTTTTAATGTTATTCCATTGGATAGTTCACACCTTCGTATAAATCTTTTTTAACCTCATTTAAATTAAAAAAAATGTAATTGTGGCAAAATAGATAGAACATAGAATTTATCATCCTAACCATTTTTAAGTGTACAGTTCAATGGCATTCAGTACATTCACTGTGTTTTGCACTTTCTATTTCTATGAATTTGACTACCCTCGGTACCCCGTGTGAGTGGAATCATACAGCATTTGTCCTTATACAGGCTTATTTCATGTCCTCAAGGTGTGTCCCTGTCGTAGTATGTCATTTATCTGTCAAAAGACACTTGGGAACCTCCAACTTTTGGCTATCATGAACAACGCTGCTATGAACATGGATGGACAACTATCTCTTTGAGTCTCTGCTTTCAATTTTTGTGCAATACCCAGAAGCAGAATCGCTGAATCATATCATAATTCTATTTTAAATTTTTAAACAAACTGCCACACAGTTTTAACTTCTTTTAATCTTATGTCCTGATTAGGTAGAGAGGACTCTGCTCATCCACTGTATCCCCACTAAGGTTGCTGCTGACTTTTCTTTTTTTTTTTTTTTAAGCTAATTCTCATGCTGGATGACTGAATTCATTTAATAATGTTTATTATTTTTTTCTGAATTTAAGACCATATTGACTGGATCCTGAACATCACTCATGGCTTCGCCTTCATTCAGAAGTAGGAAAAAAACCATACAGCTTTGCTGCTTCAAGTTTCTCCATGGACCTTAGCTATGAGTTTGTTAGAAATGCAGAGTCTCAGGCCCCATCGCAGACCTACTGAATCAGAATTTGCATTTTAGCAACCTCTCCAGGTGATCATTATGCCCATTAAATTGCATGCATGCAGAGCACCAACTTAGATGATTTCTCACGGCTCTTAATTTTGGAAGATCTGTAAACCTTAGCGTGAGCACAGATAATGTTATCTAGTATTTGCTAAGCATTTTTATTCCTTCTGTTGGGTCAGTATCAGATCTCAATGGATTAAGTCTATAAGAAGAACTTTTGGTCACGGGTCACAGCACCAGTGAGCTCTGGAACATTCTAGAATTCCAATTGTCTGGGAAATCAATTATTTAGGTGATATTAAGCTAGGAGTTAGGGACCCGGAAAAACACAGAAGTGAGGGTAGAATATCTGGCAGAGTAAAGAAGTTACCAGAATATAGTCAATTTCTCAAGGGCAGGAATCATGTCTTGTTTAAATTTGCATTCTCAGAGCCTAGTACTGTATGTAGCATAGTGTTGAATAAATATTTGTCCAACTCAGTATTTGCAGAACTAACAAAAACCAAGTCTGAGGTCTAGATATGGGGGTCTGTAGTACCAACAGTTGAATGGAGGAGTTATAGTCTGTCATAGTGGTACCGTTAACGCTTCTGAAGACTGAGACCCTTTTGAGGGTAGATTTGGGCATTTATACCTGGTTGTACTTTGACCTAAAGCAGCTCTGCCATGGGAGTCTGGAGAATTTTAAGTCCTGACAGTGTGAAGTTGGACTCTAAATAGAAAAAGGTAGTCTTTGGTCTTTAGGAAATTACTTTTTAAAACAGACCGAATGGTTGCAGAGAAAGGTGACCTAGCTTTGAGAAAACCCAAGACATAAATATCAGAACTGCCAAAAGAGATCAATGTTACTGTCATGAAACTGCCTTAAATCTCCATCCCGAAACCTCATTTTAAAATAGTTTTATTTTAAAATGTTCTTTTCTTTGGGAAGAACATAAACTCTTTCAGGAAACAGCTCTGGGAACTCTGTACTAGGACAGGTTGGGAACTCAAGTTATTACTAGAATGTTTCTGAAAGAAGATCTATTGGACATACAATTCAAGGTCACCCAGCTACTAATTCTAATAAAAGAAAAACATAGCTAGTGCTTGTAAAGTTTCCTTTTAATAAGAAAAAAAGAGTAATGTTTTTCTTTAAGGTTCTAGTGTTAGATATTAAAGGTAAGCTTAGACAGTAAGCAGAGAGACTCCTGAGCAAACAGGGGGCTAGAATTGGAAGAGAAAAGTCTCTTTAATTGATTCAAGTAGTAAGTGGGACAGAAGAGAAATTCACCTGTCCAGTAAACTGTAAAGAGGTTAAATGAAGAGTTGCTCCAACAGAAGGACTGAGTATCTCAAGGAAGTGTTAATATGTTAAAGAATATTGATTCTGGCCCACCCAACGCTTGAAGATTTGACACTTCAATGGCTTTTAAACTGCAAGGTAGGGAACTTGACTTCAAGTTAGAATTCAGAATAAATGATAAAGGAAAGTTAAGGATCAATTAAAAAAAGGTAATAGGTATAGGGATTTCCTTTTTCAAAGTCTTCTCTAAAATGTGTTATTGAAATGCATTAACTCAACAAATAGTCATTGAATACCCAAATACTGTGCCAAGGGCTATGGAAGATTAAAATATGGGATCAATATTCAAAAGCTACAACTTTAGGCAATTTGTGCTAAAAACAGAGCATTTCTTACGTATGGCAGGGGAAGATCACTTCTTACTGGAATGATGATGGAAGAATGGAAGAGGTGACAATGAAATTGAGTATTCATTGAAGGATTTTTATAACTAGAGGAGATGACAAAGCATTTTAGATACAAGGAATGAGTGAACAAAGGCTTATAGTAAACATTCATTTAGCCCCCTCTATGTACTAGGCATTATATTCTTGCACTAGTTTTTAAAAAAGATGAATATGACACAGAAGTGTAATAAGAAAAATCATATGTAAGAAATAGTGAACACATCCGATTTGACTTAGCAAATGTTTCTTATACAGGGAGAATGTGGAAGATGAATCTGAGAAGGAAACTGGAGACTGATGATGAAGATCCTTGAATGCTAGACTAACTCTGATTATTAAAGTAGCTAAATATAAAGAGCATGAAAGGTTATATTTGGTTGAGTTAAATGGAAAATCATTCCTAGTTTCGATTTTGAATCTCAAAGCAAATATTGGAGGGACCACCACCTGGTGGCAGAATACTTACATTGCATCATCTGTTTTTAAGAGATACATAAACATTCTGAAGTTTCGAACTGCTAATCTTTATTTATAAAATGATAAAGAATATGATAAAGAAATAAGAGATGATTATTCATTGTGTAAGTCTTCTCCACCAGATTCCTTCCTAAAAAGAGAAATCCCTGAGAGCATCTAAAATGACTTTTTTTCCTAAAAAAATTCAATGTATCTTTAAATAGAAAAATGGTGAGAATACTCCCTATTTACTTGTCCAAATTACTTTGGCAATTAATTATAATTCCACCAACTGTCCTGATGACAACATGAGGAAAGAGATTTAACAATTTTATTTTTCAGATATTTTAATCTTAAAATACTCTTTTTATTCTTTAGCTCTATCTTGATTTGGTGGTGGTTACACATGTGATAAAATTTCATAGAACTACACATAAAACTAGTGAAATCTGAATATCTGAAGTCTCTAAGATCTGAATTAAGTCTGTGGTTGTACCATCAATTTCTGGTTTTAATAATGTGCCATAGTTATGTGAGATGTTACCATTGGGAGAAATTTGGTAAGAGGTACATGTGAATCCTCTGTATGATTTTTATGTAACATACATAATTAGTTAAAAATGGAAACTTAATTTTAAGTATCGTTTAGCTCAACTTCTACAAACTTCAACTGCAGAAATGAAGTATAAAAATATTTACAAATGATCAGGGGCCCCTGGGTGGCTCAGTCAGTTGAACGTCTTGCCTTCTGCTTGTGTCTTGGTCCTGGGGTCCTGAGATCCAGCTCTGTCTTGGGCTTCCTGCTCAGCGGGGAGCCTGTTTCTCCCTCTCCCTCCCCCTCTGCCCCCTCCTTCCCCCACCATCGTTCTCTCTCTCTCTCAAATAAATAAATAAAATCTAAAAAAAAAATATTTACAAATCACCATTTGTAACTATAAATTCTATCAAAGAAAGACTGTATCTTGGAAGTTAAAGGATGCTAAGTATGAGCATTATATTAATTTTCTTTCTTAATTAAAAATATACTCACCCAGATTGATGCATTTTGTTCTCACTTATTATTTATAGATTTCTTTTGTCTCTATCAAATGTGTTTATACATTGAATGACACATTAACATTGTAGAAAAATTGGAACAAATCAGACAATAAAAAAGTAAAGTAAAAGGAATTATTATCACTCAGACCCACTCAAATAGTATAGTTTTTTCATCGATCCATTCATTCATTCAACATTTATGAGCAAGTCTCTGCTCTGGATGCTCTTTGATAATATAGATTAGTGAATGGTGCAGCCTCTGGTGCCTTTTCTAATTTGCACAAAGCCTCCCTAAAGGCTCAAAAAGTAGATATATACAAGGAACTTACATTAGTAACTATCTCAAATATTGTTGTATTAAATGAGCTTTTCTATATGTCTAGCATGCAGTAAGCACTATGGAAGTGTTAGCTATTATTATTATTATTATTATTATTATTATTATTATTATTATTATATTACTAGAATTTGTCATAAGTATTTGACCACAAGAAAAGTAGCAGGGCTCAATGATCACAGAATGCAGAATCATAGAACTTTGGTTTTTCATTCAACAAAAAATTCTGAGTCCTTTCACATACCAGGCACTGGGGAGAAAAAAATAGATGCCCCCTCCCACCATTCCCATAATATAGCTTACATTCATTTATCAGTATTTTGAAAGAACCCACCAAGATTAATGAATCGCATTTATCTTATTTAATGGCTTTAATTAAGTGCACTGTGCTGGATGACAAGTGGGAGGGTAGGAGATAGGAAGTGCCAAGTTTAAGACCATCTCTGTTCTCCAGAGTTTCTGGTATTAACGAAGAAGACATCGAGAATGTCAAGACAAAATGTTAAAGTGTCAAAACACACAGGACAGGGAGAAGTGAGTTGTTGAGGCCTGTGGTAACCATGCCACTTTTTATGGAACAGAGAGGACCTGGGCTGGGGCTTAAAGAATGTATACATCAAATTCCTCTCTGAAATGACTTTTTGGATATGTGGCATAGACTAGCTAGCCCCTCTCTAAATCTGACCTCTCCCCCTCTCAGGAACATAGCAAAAGTTATACATAACACTTCCAGTCCTATCCTATGGAAACTCCCATTTGATTTTCTCCAAATTTTGGCTGAATGGTGACACTAAGGGCAAACATGGAAGCCACATGTTGAAGTCAGCAGAGACCCCATGAGCCTGAATCCCTGAATGACCACATGGAACTGAATTTTTCTCTCTCTTCCCTCCCCCTAATTTCTGGTCTTTACTTGAATAAAAAATCAACTGTCTTCTCATCTGTTTCTAGGTTGGCCTGTTATAGCAGCTGGCTTTAACATACTATGTAACATGATCAGACTGACTTTAAATTTTTTTAGCACTTTTGACGGTGTAAACGTCAATATAATACAACATGCAAACTCTGAATCAGCTGGAAATATCCAGTGTACACTGAGGTTAAGGTGAGGTTGCCAGGGGAGGGAGACGTGGGGTGTGGGGGAGTGGGGAGCTCTTGTATAGTCATTAACAGATTCCAATAAATTCAGAACTGAAGATTATGTGCATGAATCTTTTGTTTAACAGATACAGATACACATGAGAGTCTTGCCTCGTATCTTAACTGGGATATGTGGAAATGTCTGCTCCTCTTCACGAGAGCCTGTGTGACTCCTGACACCTAGGCTGGCTCCCTTTCCTATTTAAATAACTGTTAAGTCTCATCTAAATTACGTTTTAACTTATGTACCAGTGGTAAAACTAAAAAAGCAATTTCGTCATCCTCTTTTTTTTTTTTTTAAAGATTTTATTTATTTATTTGACAGAGAGAGAGAGCGCGCACAAGCTGGGGGAGTGGGAGAGGGAGAAGCAGGCTCCCCGCCGAGCAGGGAGCCCAACGTGGGGCTCGATCCCAGGACCCTGGGATCATGACCTGAGGTGAAGGCAGACAGCCAACCGGCTAAGCCACCCAGGCATCCCTCGTCATCCTCTTTTTAAAAATGACTGTACTTCAGGGGTGCCTGGGTGGCACAGCAGTTAAGCGCCTGCCTTCAGCTCAGGACGTGATCCCGGCGTTCCGGGATCGAGCCCCACATCAGGCTCCTCCACTATGAGCCTGCTTCCTCCTCTCCCATTCCCCCTGCTTGTGTTCCCTCTCTCACTGGCTGTCTCTATCTCTGTCGAATAAATAAATAAAATCTTTAAAAAAAAAAAATAAAAATGACTGTACTTCAGACATAATTGTTACCTCTACTTTATCTTCCCTGGCTATACTCCAGAGTCCATTAAAATTCTTGATGAAATTTGTCAAATAAAGCTCACCAGTTTATAAATACAAATGTTCACAAGTTTTCCTTTTGGTGTGAATCTAGCTCTCTCTTTGACTTTATGGGCCTCAGGCAGTCAAGGGGATGGATTTTTTTTATACATCACAGCTTATGCCATGGCTGAATAAAGAGCAGTTAGTGGCTGGTGGGCTATGGTGTGGATTCATGTGCAGGGGCTAAATGACCATAACTGGGCAAGTGGTCACAGCTGGATCACAAGGGGCCAGATAAGGACAGTGAGAGCAGAAGCCGAGACTCAGGACTTAAAATTAGGACTCCTTATGTTCCATTGCCTAGTACCAGTATTAACTCTTGACCTTTGGAAGATACTGAGCCTGTAAGCAGCAGAATTTGAACTTCGGGGAGAGAAATGCGGGACAGAAAAGAGGCAGGTCTTAACACACATCTGGGTTTTTCAGTCTGTCTTCCATGATTGACACACTTCCCCTTTTGTCTGGAAGTGCTTCTTTATTTAGACAAAGCCCCAGTGTCTTCTGTCTTAAAATGACTCAGGTAGCCCCTGGTGCTTACCACTGGCTGTGTTCTTATACCGACTGCACCGAAAGAGGAGGCAGAGTAAACCTACCCATATAGACCCCAGCCCAGGCCCTTTGCCTGGTCTGTGTTGTGAATGGGGGCAATGGAGAAAATAAATAAGTAAATAAATAAAACGACTGGGGCAGTGATAATGCTCTAAAAACCAACTCCTTTCTCCCAGATGTGAACAAAGGAGAGATTCTAAAATCTCTTGAGTCCTTGTCAAAATTCTTGGGAACAGTTGTAAAGTCTCCATAATGACAAAAGGAGCTATGTTGGAAATTTGAGGGATTATTTGCAAGTACAGATCCTAACTAAGTAGGTTTAGTTTTTGAGTTCTGCTAGGGACACCGTGGAAGGTAGTACACCTCAGGCTATGGAGGCACTTGTGTTTTTGGATGTCAGGTGGGTGCTTAAGACAGAGAGCCAGGTCTTGCTGACTTTCAGTGTGTCACCTAGAGAGTTGATGGACAGACAGATGCCCCATATTCCTCATGTTTTTGTTCCGAGAAAGAGTAGTGCCAAAACCACGTCCTGTTAAGTGCCACATCTAAGAGGACGTGTGTCACTGCAGCATTAATTAAGAAGCGCCCCTTCCGGTGGCCAGACCCCTACTTGCTATGATCATGCTGTTACCTCCAGCCAACGATCTAGCCCTGCCAAGTGGACCACAAAAGGAGAGATGCTCTTTTTTTTTTTTTCACCCAAGTGGAAAAGATGCCTGTGGTAAGCTCTTCCATGTTAGAAATTCACTCTTGCATATCTTATGTCTCTCCATGATACCTCCGAGGATTTCATTTCTTTAGACCTGAAGAGATCTTTGAGGAGATGAAGAGCGAGGATTATCAGGCAGTCACTTGAAGAACAATAGAGAAAGGCCGAGGCATCAGAAAACACACCGGGGCCTGCATACATCAATGCCTTTGTTATGATAGCAGATCACGGTAATTTTCACATGTCGTAATTTGGCAAATTGGGTCTTCAAATAGGTGAATAAGTTCACCTTAAAAAAAGAGCACTCTTACACAGAGACGGATTGCTCTTTTTTTTTGTAGTTTCTCTTCTCGGAGTGTTTGTTGTGTGTGTTTAATGCTCTACCCTTTGTTTTCCCAGTCCCATGGAAAGTGTGCTACTCTCTGCTGGTTTCTTAGGATAGCTTTGCTCACTGAGGCAGAGCAGCCCGTGAAACTGTTCAATATATCTGACTGGCAGCTATCCTCAAGTGCAGCAGAAACACCCGGAGAACACGCTCCCTCCTCCCTGTTTCTGAGGTCTGGCTGCAGTTGATGAAAATTTATTACCTTTTACCTGCTTAAATTTTATGTTGTCAAAGACGATCACATTGTTTTCACGCACAGAATGGTTTTTTCCTTCCTTTAGGGGTAGAATGAAATAACCGAATTATGAGTAACTTGTTTGCTAAATTAGTTTAACATTCACCTTTGGCTATTAAATAAAGGTATGCACACGTGCTATATTTCCAAGGCAAAAGAAACACGTAACATTAATTTCAGCACAAGTTATAAAAAATATAATGCTGGGGCTGTGATGACTCACTATAGTTAAGCTGATCTTCATAGCTCATTTAAAGAGAATAAACTATAGTATTTAGTGCTTAACCAAAAATAGTAGAAAATTACTCACCTTTTGTAATACTAGAAAATGTTAAATCTTGTATGTATCTAATCAATAAGGGATTGTTAATGCTGAGGACTATTTTTGTCCTTGCTTATATTTCAACCTCTCTCTTTTAATAGAGTCTTCTTGTTGCCGTTAAGATTCTCATATTTCCCACTAATAATGAGTTACTGAGCACTTCACTTCTTCCCGTTAGCAGCAAATCTACCTCTTTCTCTTCAAATGTAAACTTCACGAAGTGTTGTCTGCATTGTTTCTTTTTTAATGAATCTATTAATCCAACAAACATTTATTGAATAGCTACTATACACCATATACTGTTCTAAAATTAATTCGAGGGGAGCCTGGCTGGCTCCGTTGGCGGAGCGTACAACTCTTGATCTCGGGGTTGTAAGTCGGAGCCCCACAGTGGGTGTAGGATTACTTAAAAGTGAAATCTTTTAAAAAAATTAAATTAAGTTGACATTTCTGATCATCAAGACAGTATAAAGAATTCAAAATGATTTTGGGGGGGGATGAAACTTAACTCAAGTTTTTCCATCAGAGCAACATATGCCAATAACATAACTATAACGGCTGTCAATAAAGGCTTTCTCCTCATTCTCGTCTTATTATCATATTCCTATTTTTTCTTTTTGCTTTACTGTTCCAATCAACCCTTATTTACTGTGACAGCCAACTCAGTCGACGTCTGTCAACATTATACTTTCGTGTTTTTTGTCTGTTATGTAATCTGTTAGGCCCCTTGAACCATATGAAAGATACAGGGGTATCTTGCTCTTTGGGGGAAGGAAACCTGCATAGGGTGTGAAGAATTATGACTCCCTCGTTTTTCTTTTCTTTTCTTTTTTTTTTTTGACTCCCTCATTTCTGTAGGGAGAGAAGTTCTCTGTGAAGTGTGGAGACAATATTTCTAGAGTTACCAAGAGCCTTATATATGTATGTGAGTTAGAAATACGGTTTCTCGCTCAACCTTCAATGATTCTTTACCTTCCTGGAGGTACTGTTTGCACAACACAGTAAGAATGTGGACGGGAAGTAATTCCATACTGCAGTTCAGCATATGCCAAAATATAGATTTTCTGCCTTTATATGCTCGAGAAGTACTGCTTTTGTCAGTGTCCAGGGAGTTTAGATGAATATATAACGCCTGCTTACCTTGTAATAGTTAGTCCTGGCAAATGTTAGGGCTCTATAACTCCCTTTTTCAGGAGCCTGGTGCTTTAACATGACTCTAGGGTTGCTTAGAACTCGGGTGTCAAGTATCCCATTAAGGCGACGAACTCCTCCAGGATCCTGACCTCATTATTTCTGTAAAATAAACACGTCCGAAGGCTTTTCCTTCAAGACTTTACCCTGATCCACGGCTCAGGACACTAATGGGTGACTGATACCTGACAACATTTCAGGAAACATAACTGCTTTAAGCAAGATGGGTTTAGAATACCTTAGGGATGGGATATTCAGGGTGTGACAAACTACAGGAAGTTTTTAAAATTTGATGGGGGATATTTAGTGCTCTTGAAATTATAAGTCATACATCAACTATGCATATGCTGGCCTTGCTAGAACATTAGATACTGTAAAAGCATACAAAGTAACAAATGCAGCCCTCAAACTTAAGGCTGTTGATAATATGTTAACTGTATTGGTTCTCTAGAGACATATAACCCTGTATTCTCTTAAAGACATGTTAAGATGGGCACTGGTAAATGATTTGCAACCCTTAGTGTGCTCAGCTGTATGCAAAGTTCTTATTCTGTAAAATAATAACAGAGCACCACCCCCCACACAAAAAGCATTTTATGAGTATTTTTTCTATTTATCTGAAGCACAGTAAAAAAAAAAGTACACTTTAAAAATTCAGTGGCACCAGGTACATTGCGATAACTTGAGGGACATTATACAGTTAAAAAAAAAAAGGAAACAAAAAGGAAAAAACAAAAGGAAAAAAATTCCCAAGTGTTTGAAACACTGCACGACATAATTACACCTGCTCGAACAGACCATTTACAAACATTAGGTCAATAAACTGCTAACATTCATAAAAAGTTAGCTTTCTTACTAAAATGCAAGAACTTAAATGGTTGGTATCGAAACAAGAAACAAAAAAGCATTTGAAATGGAGTCAGATCACGTTACATGGAGGCCATGTGACTAGAGCGAAGTGTGCAGACTTCTAAACATTTTAACTAGAAAATCACTAATGATTTCCTGATTGTTCAACCTTACCAAGGTTTTTGATCATCTGTGGTCAGGAGGTTATATGGAACAAAATAACTTTTTACTCACCGCTGTGGCTGGGTGGCTGTGGCTGGGTGGCTGTGGCTGGGTGGCTGTGGCTGGGTGGGTGGGATGTCTTGTGAGCTGGGCCACTGTCCCAAAGGAACCCAAATACAGAAGATCACATGAAGTAAAGTAGCTAAAACTTTAAAAGCTTTTAGCACAAAATCTGCATCATGGTAAACACTTGAGAAATGTATAAATTTTAGATTTAAAAAAATGTTTCTCACAACATACAGCATATGAACTTGGACTTGAGGGATGGCAACATTTTGATAAATTTACTCTGCTATATTTGCATATAATAGGCCCTCACCAAATTGTTCAGACATAAATCTACACTAGTTAGGGCACCACTAGCCTCTGTAATAAACACACTTCAAGGTTTCAGAGATTTTCCCAATAAAATCTTATTTTCTTGCATGCATACCAAACCAATGCAGGTGTTCTTTTCTTTTTTTTTTTTTTTGAATATTTTTATTTATTTATTTGAGAAGAGAGAGAGAGACAGAGATAGCGACAGAGAGCATGAGTGGGGAGGAGAGGGAAAAGCAGGCTCCCCACTGAGCAGGGAGCCTGACACAGGGCTCCATTCCAGGACCTTGAGATCACGACCTGAGCGGAAGGCAGATGCTTATGTGACTGAGCCACCCAGGCGCCCCAGTGCAGGTGTTCTTGCTTGGTGTGTGAACCGTCCCCGCCCCCCCATGTGGTGATTCAGGGACCCAGTCTCCTACTTGTGTCTGTGCTATCCCCTGCGGCCTCGGAGTCTTCATTCAGCAGACAGATGGGTAGAGTGAGGAGAGAGAACTTATATTCACGCAATCTTTTGGAAGCAGCACGTACCGTTTCTACTATGACATTGTCAAGAACTAGTCACGTGGCTCCTTAACATACGAAGAACCTGAAAAAAATTGTCCTTGGTTGGACAGCTGATTTTTAAGACAGTCTGCACTCCGGCAAGGGGTGCAGAAATTTTGGGGAACCACGCAGTCATTTCTGCTGTAGGATTATCGTAGAAAGTTTCCGGAATATAAACTGATAAATCTGAAGAAGTGGAAATGTATTTGTATTGACTCACATAACTGAGTCTCATTTAACGCTGAACACAACTGCATCAGTCCTCTGACTTGGAGCGTGAGATGGCGCATTCGCTGGACGTTAGTGAGTACCATTTCGTCAAGTACCACTTACTCTAGTTGGATCAGTCACTAACATATTTTAAGGATCTATGCTGTTCTTTGATGTTTTGCTGAATCTTTTTTTATGTTATGAAGCCTGCTGGTTAAGCTCATGGCTACTAAACATATAGGCTTGGGGTTTGACTGGGGAGAAAATCAAATAATTTATTTTTGTTCAAGTTCAGCCTTGGTCATCTATGTCATTAGATCAGACTCCCAGAAAGCTCATCTCTAGCTCTGTTTCCTCTAGGCTAGATTATACAAATCCCTGCTTGCTGGCCACTGAATAAATTGCTCTTTGAACTTGCATTTTTTTTTTTATGTTCATCTGCTATTCTATCTTATGTGGGGGAGCCATATTTTGCTACCATTATTTCATGTCATTATTACTGTTACATGCTAAACTCTGAGTGGATATCATAATTTGAAGTTTCTGTTATCAGAATAATATGCATATTTATTCAAAGAAATAAACTATTTCAAGAAAAAAATGACATTGAAATGAGTTCCAAAACTCATATTTTATTTCTTAGCCAATGAACAAGGCAAGTGGAGTTATTTCCTGAGTTGAATGGGCATACTTGTTTGACATCTTTTTTAATTTCCTTGCATAGATGTTCTAACAACTGTGATGCATTCTAAGTAATTCTTTTTTTTTTAAGTTTTTATTTAAATTCCAGCTAACCTGCAGTGTAATAGTAGTTTCGGGTGTACAAATAATGATTCAATACTTCCATGCTACACCTTGTGCTCCATTCTAACTGATTCTTAGGAAAGACAAGCCCATAGTATGAACATCAGGAATTAAAAAAAAACACAACTACTTTTACTTGTATGCAGTTTGGTATTATTGACTTTATTAAGTCACAACCTGCACTCACTCTCAGATTATTGTTTTTAATGCATTTTTCCTGATTCCCAATTCTGGATTCCTCTTTCTCTACCCAGTTCGCTGGAAAATGTCAATGACACACCTTCCCTTGCCTCCTGGGCTGGGGAGAAATAACAAATCCTGGGCTTGACAATTAGTTTTCCTGATGACTTCATAGCTGGTTAACTGTAATGGTTAATTTTATGTCAACTTGGCTGGGCCATGGTGGCCACATATTCTGTCAAACATTAATCTGGATGTTTCTGTGAACGTATTTTTGGATGAGATTAACATTTAAATGGGTAGACTGAGTAGAGCTGATTACTGTCCATAAAGCGGATAGGCGTCATCCAGTCCATTGAAAGCGTTGATAGAACTGAGACTTACCTCCTGTAAAGAGGAAGGATTTCTGCCAACAGAATGCCCTGGGACTTTAACTGTGACTTCTCTGGGTCTTTAGCCTGCTGGCTTACCTTATCAGATTTTGGACTCACCCCAGCCTCCAAGACCCATGAGCCAATTCCTGAAACTCTGTCTCTTTCTTTGTGAATATATATACATACACACACACTAACATCTAAATTCTAGTTTTGGTTACTAGGAAGGTATTTATAGCTAACGTCTATTTTTGATATTCTTGAGAAATAGGTTATTCTGGATAATTGAGCATTTTATTTAACAGAATATATATAAATAGTATGTACTTATAATTCACATACAAACTTTTTTTTTTTGGAATTTAGGTATTTTGTAGACTTAGTTTACATTGTAGGTAAAAGTAAACAGTTTTGAAATGATATACAGTTTCAAAATCAATATTTAGATCTATAAATATAATAAATATGAATAATGACAATAAATTAATAAATCTAGTACGAATTCTGGCCTCAGTGACCTACCCTTTTTAAGAGAAAAGCCTGTTGTAAGTTCTAATAATAGTTCAATCATGTTACCTACTGTGATTACTTCTTTTCCTCACACAGTTGCTTGCTTCCTCTTGTGTTTATAATTGTCATGTTATTCCCTTAATTTTCTATGTATCTGTCAATGATCCACCTTCAAGCTCTCTACCATTTATGTAAATGTAAACATCAGTCTTTCAACAGATTAAAGCACATGGGTGTACTACTGATCCCTTCTTCAAGAAATCGCTGTTGTAGCTTTCTGGAACGCAACCCTTTCCACTGTGCGTTGGCTACTCTCTGGGTCTGATAGGATTCTTTTGAGATTTCTCTTGTTTTAGATCTTCTGGGTCCTAACTCCTATATCTTCTTTTCTCTTAGTTAACTGTGTCTTTTTTTTTTTTAAGATTATTTATTTATTTATTTGACAGAGATAGACAGCCAGCGAGAGGAGGAAGTGGAAGGGGGAGAGGAAGAAGCAGGCTCCCAGTGGAAGAGCCTGAAGTGGGGCTCAATCCCAGAACGCCGGGACCACGCCCTGAGCCGAAGGCAGACGCCTAATGACTGCGCTACCCAGGCGCCCCCACTCTGTGATTTTTACGAGTACATTCTCTAGTGAGACTTTCCATGCTCAATAGTAATTTAATCTACTCACATAATTAGAGTTTAAGAATAGATTTCTTGGTTGGAAATCACTTCAGAATTTTGAAAACATCCTTCACTGTCTTGTAGCTCTTTGGTCCTTTCTATAAAACTCATTTTCCTATTTTCTTCTAGAAGCTGAAAGATCTTCTGCCTGAGATTCTTGTTATTTGGATGTCGAATCTCCTGAACTGGCTCCCAAATTTCTGGTTTAGATTTTTCTTTCTCTTTTCTTTCTTTCTTTCTTTCTTTCTTTCTTTCTTTCTTTCTTTCTTTCTTTCTTTCTTTCTATTTTTTGGGGGGAATGCCTCAAGTTTATTTATCTTTAAACTGTTAAATTAAGTTTTTCATTTTTTCTATTATTATTATTATCAATTATTATTATTTTGCTTGCTGTTTCAAGATATAATATCTTATTTCTTTGGGTATAGTTTTCATATCCCTGAACAGATAGTCTGTTCTTGAAGTCATTTTTTTCTCTTGGTCTGTTGTGGTCTCTGAATAAAGCATTTTCTCAAATAGTTGGTTATCCTTGGCTGTTTATTTTGGGGGGGTCATAATCATTTAGTATTTTATGAAAAGTATAACAGAATTCATACTGGCATGCATTTTTTTTAAGTTTGAAATAGTGGCATTAACAGAAATGGAAAAATTAAAATTAAAAAACTACAAAACAGAAATGACCCAGGCAAAGTAAATTTTCCAGAGAAATAATTTTTTTCCTAGTGCTGTATGTTACTTCCATTTTCCAAATTACAAAGATGTAAAATTTCCCATTCATTTTCATACTTGGAGATGTCACCCTTTGGTAAATGGTTTAACTGGTTTGGGTTATGAATTGACAATGGGAGGATGAGCCAAGGTCTTGAGTTTCCCTAAGACAGAGTTGGGCAGGGGCATCTGCGTGGCTCAGTTGGTTAGGCTGCTGACTCTTGATTTCAGCTCAGGTGGTGATCTTGGGGTCATGAGATCAGGCTCTGCGCTGGGTGAGGAGCCTGCTTGGGATTCCCTCTCCCCCTCTGCCCTCCCTTTCCCCCCTCATGCATGTGCCTGTGCACACTCTGTCTAAAAATTAAAAAAAAAAAAAAAGATAGAGTTGGCCATATGTAATGAAATAGTCAGGCAAGAAGTAGTTAGGCAGAATAGGTGAAAATCATATAATTAACTATATCCAGGCAAGTAGACAAGCCTCAGAGGTCAACAGATCAAAGAGCAGCAAGAGACTTCCAGTTCTACTTCCCTTTTGTGGTGGGCATCGCCGTGCCTGCCGGTATTTATCATGGGCCGGGAATTGGTCAGAAGCCTATGGTTCAACCATGCTCCTTGCTGAGGTAGGATAATGATAATTAGATTCATTTAACACTCATTCAACAATTACTTATCACACACTATATACCTGGTATTCTGTGAAACACTATTGATAACAAGAGGAGCAAAACACATGGACACTGTCTTCAAAGGTTTATAATGTGGTGGCAAAGACAAATAATAATCAAAGACACAGGTAACAAGCAAAGGCTTGGAGAGCACAATAAGGGAAAAATACAGAATGCTGTCTTATGTCAGGTTCCCTAGAAACAGCCTGAGATCATAACACTTGTGCAAGTTACTTATTAAGGGAGTGCTCTCAGGGAAACTAGAGAGAGGGAAGCAGGATAAACAGAGAAGAAAGCTAAGCAAGATGTGGTTTCAGCTGGAGACTGGTTGGAGCCTGAGCTTACGGGGCACTCCAGAGTATGAATGACGCCACCAACTTGGTTCCACATGGAGGAGGCAAGCCTTTTGTAATTCTGATCAGTCAATCATTGGGTTAGGGCTGCCAGGTAGGGTGGGGGTGGTGGGAGTGTGGGAGGAGCATACTTTTATATTTTATTTGTTTTTTTTAGTTGAAAAATTTATGTAAATGTGGTAAAAAAAAATAAAGCATTAACCTTTTTTTTTAAAAAAAAAGAACAAAGAAGAACATCATGAAAACCATTTCTTTTCCACCCTAGCCTATGACTTACTTAGTCTACTTGTAAATATTCTAAAAACTTTATATGCATATGCAAACATACACATGTATGGGAATATATTTGTATATTTCTTTTTTTTTAAAACATAGTAACCATTTAAAAGGTACATTTCAGTAGCATTAACTGTATTCACATTGTTGTGAAATAGATCTCTTAAACTTCCCCACCCTGCAAATCTGGAACTCTATGCCCATTAAACAATTTCCCTTTCTTCTTTCCTCTCAGCCTCTGGTAACCATCATTCCACTATCTGTTTCTATGAATTAGACTACTTTAGATACCTCATATAAGTGGAATCAGAAGTATTTGTCTTTTCATTTCTGGCTTATTTTACTTAGGATACTGTTCTCAAGGTTAATCTTATGTTGCATCATGTCATAGGATTTTCTTCTTTCAAGGCTGAATAATATTCCACTGTATGTATAGGCAACCTTGTGTTTATCCATTCATCCACAGATGGACATTTCAGTTGCTTCCACTTCTTGGCTATTGTAAATAACACTATCATGAATATAGGTGTACAAATATCTCTTTGAGACCCTGCTTTTGATTTTTTTGGATGTATACCTAGAAGTGGGGTTGCTGGATCACATAGTAGTTCTACTTTTAATTGTTTGAGGAAATTCCATATTGTTTTCCATGGTGATTGTCCCATTTTACAATCTCACCAAGAGCGTACATGGGTTCCAATTTCCCCACATCTTCTTCGATGCCTGTTATTCACTTATTTTCTTACAGTAGCCATCCTAACGGATGCTTATCTTGAAACATGGGAAATAAAATAACTGAATGGAAGCTCTATCCACATGTATGTGGCTAGTAGGCTTTGGGCTTTGTTCTAGCATGATCTGTCTGAGTCATTTTCAGTGAGAAGTCTCTAATGTCAGTATGTTTATGTCTTTTCTCGTGGGCCAACCATGTCCCCCATGAGTACTTTCAGTTTTAGGTATGGTGATTTACACCTGGCTGCTTGTGTCCTGAGGGCCAATATAGGGAAGAGAGGTAGTGGTTTCAACATTCAATACATGAATTTTGTTTATTGCTCTGCTCCAGCTATGTGTGATGTCTCCACATCCAGGAATCCAGACAGCAAACCTCCATTCTTCTGTTGAGCGGTTACTTGCCTGGAAGGAGCTAGTGATATTGGGCAGAGAAAGAACTACTTGGATAGACTTTCATCTAAACCTTCTGTTTTAAACTTCATCTTCATTCCTACCTCCAGGTAGCATGGATGACAATTCCTGAACTTTGTGGGATTCCACTATGTAAATTGGGTTGTTTCTCAGTTTTTTTCCATGGTTAACTGAAGATTCAGCTTCCTTGGGTCTTATAAACCAGTTAAAATCCATCCAGTTTGATTTCCAGCTCCAAAAAAAATGTTATTCTTCTTATATCTTTTACTTTTCTTTTTGGCACATTTATAATTTGTTTATTAAAACCTGTGCCATTAATTTAGTGACTTTTTAAGGGAGGTGGTGGGAGTAGTGACATTAAATAAAAAAAGTCCAGGAGCTTAACAGGATTTTATTGCTGTTCCAACTATTAGATCAAAAGTGCTTGCTAGGGGTGTCTGGGTGGCTCATCAGGGGGTTGAGCTTTGGACTCTTGGTTTCCAGTGAGGTCACGGATTCTGGGCTCAGTTCGGGGTCCACTTGGGATTCTCTCTCTCTCCACCTGCCCCTCCCCTTGCCCTCTCTCACGCACCCATGCACTCGCTCCCTTTAAAATGAATAAATAAAATCTTTAAAAAAAAATGTGATCCCAATCTCACTTTTGTGTTATAGAAGACTGATACCCCCAGGTCTACAAATAGGTTGTTATGGTTAGGGTTTCCCTGAGTGCACACGAAGAGACCTGATCTGAAGACACATGAAATGGACCAGTTTCAGAAAAATTCTCCCTCTCCGACTCTTACAAATCTCTGATGCTCTTTGCCACTTCATTTTGGGCACATGGTGCCATGACGTTTCAAGTGTGCCAAGCTGTGGGACTTGGTACCCATCCAGACCTTCTGTCTTACATGTTCTGTCTTCTAGTCCTTCCCAGCGCTACTTTGCAAAGGTTCCAGTAGGTGCTTAGGGCTATTTAAATAAATGAATCCTGCATCATATGTTAGTTGGCACCCATATTACCAGTTCCACATAATACATTGTGTAGTTAAATGAACCTTTATTTTCCTTGACAACTCTTAAAACATACTCTTCATGTTGGATTATCAGTTTCCAGTTATAGGATAATAGGGCAGATGATATTTGGTCAGACACTCAAATCAGAACCCAGGGATCATAGATCTATCATGTTTTTGCTTTAGAAGCACCGTGTGTGTGGAAATAAATTCCAAAATGGCAGTCACTGAGGAATGTGCATATTTTTTGGATTATTTTGTTTACTGATAGAAACAGTATCACAGGACAGAAAAAAAATTAAATATAGTAAGAGTCACCCATGATCTCATTATCACTCTAAAACAGAAGTTCGAATTTTTCTATTAAAGTTATAGTCATACAGTACGTTTCTTTACATTCTAAATTTATTCATTTAACATTATATATTATATCATAATCATTTCCTTGTTCTTTAAAAGTCTTTAAAATCCTATAAAGAAGCCTTTATAATCATAGCCGTAAAATTTTCTACTGAGTGACTGGACCATAATTGATTTAACTATCCTCTCATCATTGGTAATTCAAACTACTTCCAACTATTTCTCTATTATACAGTGTCTCAGTCAGGGTTCTACCATGAACATTGAAAGCACCCTAAGTACTGAAAACAGAGAATGTAGTGTGATTATTCAGGTGGGGGAAGCACTAGAGACAGGGGATGCTGAGGTCTTCCAGAAATTAGCAACAGCGTACTATCACCTCCACCCTCAGGCTGGGGACAAAGGACAGTGGGGTGATGTTCACTAATAAGCTCAGGGGCTGAAGTCACCCTATTAAAACTGGAACCATATGGAGATTGAGGCAGAAGATAGTCACACAGAGAAAAACCCTGGCTTCTTCCTTCCTCCTGCCGTCCATTTTTCACTATTGCCTCTGTCATATTCTGATTTATACTAAGAGATGTATATTTGGTTTTCCTCCCCATTTCTGACACAGAGCTCCTAAAACATTTGGAATTTTCGCATTGAGGAGAGTTAAAAAGGTGTTTTTGTTATGTTAATAAGGTGACTAGGAACCCCACCTAAGGATAGGGTTGGTTGCCAGGAGACCCAACAATGTGATCAGAGAGTTGGAAAGTTCAGTCCTACACCCTGCCCTCTGGGGATGAAGAGGGATGGAGGTTGATTCAACCACCAATGGCGAATGATTTAATTCTATGACTATGCAATAAAGCCTCGGTAAAAGCCCAAGAGGAGAGCCTCTGGGTTGGGGGGGGGGGTCTGGGAGAGTGGCGATCCAAGGTCATGGAAGCTCCACCTGCCTTCCCCAGTCCTTGACCTGTGCGTCTCTTACATCTGGCTGATCCTGACTTATATCCTCTTGTAATAAACTGGTCATCTGGTAAGTGGAAACATTCTTTTGAGTTCTGTGAGCCAGGCTAGCAAATTAATTAAAGCTGAGGAGGAGATAGTGGGAACCTCGAATTTATAGCCAGTCAATCAGAAGTACAGCTAACAACTTGGACCTGCATTGGAGGGGGTCCTTGGAACCTCTAATTTGTAGCCAGTTGGTCAGAAGCACAGGTAACAGTGTGGGCTGGCTAGTGACATCTGAATTGGCAAGGCACGGCGTGGGGGGCAGTTTTGCAAGACTGAGCCTTCAGCCGTGGAAACCGATGCTCTCCCCAGATAGATAGTGTCAGAATCGAGTTGAATTTTTGGACACCCTGTTGGTATTCTGAGAATTGCTTGTTGGTGTGGGGAACCCCAACCCCTACACTGGAATTGGTGCCAGGAGCCCTAAACAGCCTCCCATTGGCATCATCAGGCTGGCAGCCAGCTGACAGAGGCTGAAAGCCCAGTCTGTATGTCAGTCAGGTCCCGTGAGTTACAGAATTGAACAGGGGATGTGTGAGGATTAAGTCCGAGGAAAATCAGATATATAACCAGCATGTATAATGCATGCAATTTTTAGAAGACGAAAAGTCACTGATTTTCTTCCATATGTTCACTGTCTATAAAGTAAATCTATTCCAAGATATTAAAATAAGATTGTCTATAGACTCCGTTTTTTAAAATGCAACTCTATATTCAGTGCCTGGCCCATGGTAGTAGCTCAATAACTATTTCATGAATAACGGCATGGATAGTTATAAAAATATTTTCCATTTGTAATTTAAATGATTTTGGTTCTGACATGTCTACTATTTGTGGTCCCTTTTCAAGCTCCGTGTGAAGAGGGTCTAGTAAACTAATTCCTGACAGCAACTCCCTCCCCCCCCCCCCCAGTTTAGGCAATGGTGGCCTTAGTGTATTCATTTCTCCTTTCCTTCTTTTAGAAATACTATTGGCTTTGTTGCCAGGGCTATCTTTTTGAAGTAGTCTGACTTCTAATTGAAATTAGTCTGACTCCTAATCATTTATCTACCTCTCTTCTCCAAGCCCTGTAACTTGGTCTTTTTCAATTACTTCCCAGGATTCCTGAGATCGATTAAGGATCACTGAAGCCCTAGAATAAGGTAAGGATGGTAGAAATATTATGTAATACAATCTTTATAGATTCATTGTAAAATTAGCAATGAGAAAGATTCAATAAAACAAAAATATATTTCCAGAAAGGAAAAGTAACTCTTTTCGAAAATATTTATTTATTTATTTGAGAGAGAGAGAGAGAGAGGGAGGGGGCAGGGGCAGAGGGAGAGAAAATCTTTTTTTTTTTTTTTTTAAGATTTTATTTATTTGACAGAGAGAGACAGCCAGCGAGAGAGGGAACATAAGCAGGGGGAGTGGGAGAGGAAGAAGCAGGCTCATAGCAGAGGAGCCCGATGTGGGGCTCGATCCCACAACGCCAGGATCACGCCCTGAGCGGAAAACAGATGCTTAACCGCTGTGCCACCCAGGCACCCCAGAAGGAGAGGAAATCTTGAGCAGACTCCCCACTGAGCATGGAGCCTGCCACGGGCTGGATCTCAAGACCCGGAGAAAACGACCTTAGCTGAAACAAGAGTCGGAGGCTTTAGTGGCTGTGCTACCTGGGTCCCAAGAAACATTTTTTTTAAAGCATGCTTGTATTATAAGTTATAAAGAATTGTAGGGGATTGTGATTTTGGTCTATGTTAGGTTACTAATGACAGTTAATATTCTTAAAAGGATTTGTTAATTTCTCTTTACTAAAAAAATGATTTTTATGGGGCTATCTCTTAGTGGTGCTATTTAAGTTGCAATATGATACAACCAAATAGATTTAAATAGGGAAAGAACACTGCCCTGGATTCAGTCATGATTAGACTCCCTCATTCATCAAGGGCTATCCAACACTCCTTGTTGATACCACTCTATTGTTTTTACAAGTAAGATTTAATAAGTCGTAGTCCTCAGGAGAGTCAATCAATAACTAATAGTAGGGGCTACTGAGTGAATTATTGCAATATGTGTGCTTATTCAGAATTTGTAGAGAATAATTAATATAAAATTACTTGGTAGAAATTAATTTGGGGTGCCTGGGTGGCTCAGTCAGTTAAGCATCTGCCTTCAGCTCAGGTCATGATCTCAGGGTTCTGGGATCGAGTCCTGCATTGGGCTTCCTGCTCAGCGGGGAGTCTGCTTCTCCCTCTGCCTCTCCCCCCTGTTCATGCTGTCGTTTGCTCTCTTTCAAATGAATAAATTTTAAAAGTCTTAAAAAAAAAAGATTGTGTCACCTCATTGGCAATGCACTCAGTCTTTCTGATTACCTTTAAAAAAAAAAGAAATTAATTTTATAAGTTGCTCCTTTCACTAGTAAAATGTCAGGTGTGCTTTACAAGTGATGCTGGAAGAAATTATAACGTAATCTCTGAGGATATAATGGGTTTTGAGCTCTTTTCGTTCTTGGAAATGTTTGGCTGCCTCATACCCTCTCTCCCTCTTTCAAGTAAGTATGAACCCATGTCAGCCCTCGTTAGCTCCTCACTTCATCTTGTGCTAACCCCATACAGGAGAGCAGGTTACCAAGCAACCACTAGCTGTCTCTAAGAGTGTCTGTGGCAACGGTACCTCCTGATACCTCCTGTCATAATGTCTCCTGTTAAAGTTGTCAGGATCGGGGCACCAACGTGGTTGCCATAGTCACTCTAAGCAGTGGCCTCCGGTTGCTGGACTGAGAGCATAGTTCTGCGTTCCCAGGATAATTATTGAAATAGTAATGAAATTCACGGCTATTCTGGCTGTCATTTTTTCTTTTGGGGGGGGGGTCTAACCAAATAACCGTGCACGAAGAGATTTAGACCATTAAAGTATTTGTGATAGTTAGGGTCATACTAGCTTTGATATTTGAAACGGACAAAATGTCATTCTATGGTGTAACATTTGCAAGTGTGGCATTTAGTTACCAATGAAGGGTGTCTTAAAGTAAGTCACAATACACAGTTATGACTGCTGTTTCACATATACTAGAAAGTAGCCCTTTTAGAAACCAGAATTTAGTCTCCTTAAGTTGTTTTCACAGAGTGAATATCTTCGTCTTCGTTTCGTAAGACGCGTAGGTAACGTGCCTTCCTGTAGCTACCAGTGTGGTACGTAATCAGAGCGAGTGTTGCTAATGGTAACCGCGTCCTAGTTACACTTACCAGTTCACTTCGTATCCGATCCTGTGCTCAGCGCATTATCTCATCTAATCTCCACAAAGTCTGTGTGAGGAAGATGTGATTTGTGTCCCTCTTTTAAATATGAGGAAACCAAAACAAAGAGAAGAAAAGTAGTTTACCCAAAGACAGACAGCTCCAAAGAGCAAAGCTGGGATTTTAACCCAGATCTGTTTGAGCCTGGAGGATTTAAGCAAATGAGAATTTGGATTAAAGAACTACAGAAAAGAGAAATCTGGGTTGGATAAAAGGGGCTCCTGGTGAGGAATTATTTGCGGTAGAAACTCCACTTTGCAGCGCTCGTTCTTAAAGTTGCTACAAAACCAGTCTTACGACTGCTTGTATGATATTATTTGAGGACTTCCAAGGAAAAACCTCGTGTCTGAAAAAATTCTCATCCTGGGCCTGAGAGTGATTTGAGAGTCAGGTATTTGAGTGATGGCATTGGAGTCTAAGAACTAACTGACTCCTGAGGGATCAGGAAAGGAGATTGCTGGTGCTGACTCAGGGGAGGAAAGTTCGCCAACGGAGCCTCCCTGGGACACAAGCCTGGGAGGATTGCTGAATAGAGGTGGGGGAATATCACAGATTCTTACTAACTGGGGAAAAGGAATTTAAAAGGTAGGCGTGAGAGGTTGAATATAAATTACTGACTTCATAATTTTGCAAAGGATTTGTCTCTCAATTGATGTTTACAGGAGGATAGATTTCTTTTTTATTTGTATTCAGGTTTTATTGATACACAATATTATACACTTATTGGGACACATGTTATACACTTACTTTAGTATACAATTCTAACAAGTGTATGTAGTAATGTAAACACCACTACAGTCGAGATACAGACAGTTCCATCATCCCACAAAGTTCCCCTTACCCCTTTGTCATCAAAACCCACCGCCCACCCCAGCCCTGGGCATTGATAATGGTTTCCATCAGTATGGTTTTTCCCTTTCCAGGATGTCGTATAAATGAAAGCATGCATTAGCTTTTTGAATCTGGCTTCTTTCACTTGCACATTTCTTTCATAACACATTCGAGATACATCCAGTTTTTTTTTTGTTTGTTCCTTTTCATTGATGAGTTGTATACCTTTGAATGAATATTCCATAATCTCTTTATCCAGTCTTCAACTGAGAGAAATGTGGATTGTTTCCAGTCATTGACGATTGTGAAGAAAGCCTCTATAAACATTTACATTTAGAATTTTGTGTGAACTTAAAGTTTTATTTCACTTGGGTAACTATCAAGGAGTAGGATTGTTGGGTTGTTATGATAACGGTTTGGTTAACTTTATAAGAAAATACAAAATTATTTTCTAAAGTGGTTGTTTGTTGCATTCCTACAAGAAATATATGAGAGCTCCAGTTCCTCTGTGATGCTGCTCCCCATCCCCCATTCTAATAGGTGTGTAATGGTAGTATCCCATTGTGGTTTCAGTTTGTATTTCCCCCAGGACTCATTTTGTTGAACCTCTTTTCATATGCTTATTTATATTCTCTGTAACTTCTCTGGTAAAGTAGCTGTTTAAATCTATCAAATTTTGAGAGATCTTTATATATTCTGGATATAAGTCCTTCATCAGATAAGTGATTTGCAAATACTTTATCCCAGTCCATGTCTTGTCTTTTCAATTTTTTCACAGTATCTTTCATAGAGCAGCCCTTAATTTTGATGAAGTCCAATCATTGATTTCTTTTTAATGGATTGTTTTTAATGGATTTGGTCTTATATCTAAGAACTCTTTTCTCAACCCAAGGTCATAAAGATTTTTTTTTCTCTGTTTTAAACATTTATAGTTTTAGATTTTATAATTAGCTCTATAATCCATTTTGAATTATTTTGTATAAAATATCTGAGTAATTGTACATGGTTCATTTTTTTGGTGTAGGTATATCCAGTTTTTCCAAGACCATTTATTGGAAAGGCTATCAATTCTCCATTAAATTGCCTTTGTACCTTTAGAAAGATATCAGTTGGCCAAATATATGTGGCTTTATCTCTGGACTCCATTTTGTTTCATTGATCTATGTCTGTCCTTTCTCCAGTATCACTATGCCTTGATTAATCTAGCTTTATAGTAAATAAATGAGGTAGTGTGAGTTTTCCAATTTCGTTATTTTTCACAAAATTGTGACTTTTCCAGATTTTACCTTTCCATATAAATTATTGAATTAGCATATCGATTTTGATACAAAATTCCACTAAATTTTTAAAAAAGATTTTATTTATTTGAGAGAGAGAAAGAAAGAGTAGGGGGAGGAGCAGAGGGAGAGAGAGGGAGAAGCCGACTTTGTGCTGAGTTCAGAGCCTGAGGCGGGGTTCCATCCCACACCCTGAGATCATGACCTGAGTCGAAATCAAGAGTCAGATGTTTAACAGACTGAGCCACTCAGGTGCCTCAAGTGCTCTATGTCTTTTAAGGAATTTATTCAGTTCATCTAAGTTGTCAAAGTTACAGGTATATATGTAATTGTTCATAATATTCACTTGTGGTTTGCAGAACTTGAATTTCCTCCCCTGTGAATATGAGCGTCATTCCCTTGATTATATTGTTATATGGCAAAAGGGATTTTGTGGCTATAATTAAGATTATTAATCCGTGATCTTACGATAGGAAGATTATCTGGGTGGGACTGTCCTAAACATGTGCACCCTTTGAGAGCAGAACCGTTTTCACTGGCCGGTAGCAGAAAATGAAGCATATTTGAAGCATTGGAAGGATCCTGCATCATTGCTGTTTGAAGATGGAGGGGGCTCATGTGAGAAGAAATGTGGGTAGTCTCCAGGAGCTATGAAAAACTTTCAGTGACAGCCAGCAAGGAATCAGGGACCTCAGACCTAATCTCAAAGAACGGAGTTCTGCCAACGACTTGAATGGGCTGCTGGGGAGTTCCTTCCCAGAGACTTCAGATAAGAGCCCAGCCTAGTCAATTCCTTGAGATAGTAAGAGTATTGCTTGAGTCATTACATTTGTGGTGATTTATTATGCCAGGGATTGAAAACTAAAACACCTTTATTATTCATTTAATTTGTATAGACTCTCAAGTGATGTCCCGTTTTTCATACCTCATTTTATTGATTTGCATGTTTCCTATATTGTTCTTTAGAAATCAGACTGGAGGTTAATAAGACTACTTCCTCAACTGGAGGTTAAAAAGATTTTATAGATCTTCTCAAAGTATTTAGCTTTCAGTTTCATTGATTTTTCTCTATTATTTATCTATTCTCATTTTTTTTCTCTTTAGTATTTCCTTCCTTTGTGCTTGCTTTGGGTTTAGTTTTCTCTTTTTTTTCCTGGTTTATGAACATGGAAGCTTAAGTCATTGGTTTGGGACCTCTTCGTTTTTATTTATTTAAAAAAAATTTTATTTAATTATTTATTTGAGAGAGAGAGAGAGAGAGAATGAAAGAGCAGGGGGAGGGGCAAAGGGAGAGGGAAAGAGAGAATCCCAAGCGACTCCGAGCTGAGTGCAGAGCCCTATGCAGGGCTCAATCTCATAACCCTGAGATCATGACCTGAGCTGAAACCAAGAACTGGACACTCTGAGACACCCAGGTGCCCCGAGACCTCTTTGTTTTTAATACAAGCATTTCATGCTATAAATTTCTCTCTTAAGCATTGCTTTAATGTATCCCACATACGCTGATGTTATTTTCATCAATTAAAAATATATTCTAAATTATCTGTGTCTTCTTTAACCTATGAAACATACAGAAATGTGTTGTTAATTTCCAAACATATGGGGATTTCTAGTAATATTTCTGGTTTTAATTAATGATTTAATTCTGTTGTGGCTAGAAAATATACTTTGCATGATTTAAATACTTCTAAATTTGTTGAAGTTTGTTTTACAGCTCAGAGTATTCTTGATCTTGGTGAATGTTCCTTGTGCTCTTAAAAAGAATGTATACTCTGCCGTTATTAGATAGCGTGTTCCATACATGTCAGTTAGGCCAGGTTTATTGATAGGAATATTCAGGTCCTCTGTATTCATATTGATTTTCTGTCTACTTGTTCTGTTGATTAGTGAAAGAGGAATGATGAAATGTACATACAATTGTAGACTTACCTATTTCTTTTTTCAGTTCTATTAGCTTTTATTAAAAAATTTGAAGCTCTATTGGCAGATTTTTATGTCTTTTTGGTGAATTAACTCCTTTTATGAGGTACTTCTCTTTCTCTATGGTATTTTTGTTCTGAAGCCTGTTTTGTCTGAAAAAAACATACCTGCTTAAGCTTAATTTTGATTAGTATTTCCATAGTATCTCTTTCTTTATTACTTTTAACCTTATCTACCTATTTATGTTTAAAAGGGTTTCTTGTAGGTATCACATATTGAAACATGCTGTTTCATCAAGGTGACAGGACAATTTTTCTTCTCCTTGATGCATTTAGACTTTATATCAAACATAATTGTGGATATGATTTGATTATTGGATATTGCTAATTGGTTTTCTTTGTTCTTATTCCTTTGCTCTTGGAATGATATTTCTCATTCCATTTTATTCTTGGCTTACTATTTTGATTTCATTGATTTTGCAAGTTTTGTTGGGGCTTTCATGAAGTTTATAACATACATCTCTAATTAATTGCAGTCTATCTTCACATAATATCATACTCTGATAGTTGCCTTTATAGTTCCCTGAAATTCTCCATCTGTCCACAGTGCACGATGTCCACCATTTTGCAAGAGAGCCTTTAATGTAATGGTTACAGTTATTTAAAATTCTCTGATAGCCCAGCACTGGTTCATATCTACCTGTGTGATTGCTTGGTCTCTTGGAGGTATGTTGTTTCCCTTCTTGTTTCTTTGGAATTTGGTAATGTTTGGTGAAAAGCTGGACATCTTCTGTAGACTAGTAGAGACCCGTGTAAGTAGATCTTATGCCTGGAAATGATCGTGCGCCTTTTTTACTAGGAATTCAGTGTGAGGGACGTGGAGCCAATCTAGTTAGGCTTTCAGCTGGATTTGGGTTTTATTGCTGCTCTGATTGCCTTCAGTACACCACAGACTTTTTCAATTCCTCTTAGCATTAACTTCTATTTATAGTGGGGGCTGGTTTTCCAGAAGGTCTTTCTCAGTGTCTGCTCCATCTTCAGCTTTAGCTCTTCCTTTCTCTTCGTGCCTGTGCCTGAAAATGAGTCTCTTTCTCCACTCTTGTCCTCTTCCAGTAGTCCGTTACTCTCACTTGTTATTTGACTCTTGTTAGCCTTGTAGTAGCGGATGAGGAAGCATCTCTGCTCTAGCCGAGCCTTAGTCTGAGCCATGAGATATGTCTGGGTCTTGAGTATATAGGGTTTTCTCATTTTTCCTCCTCTTCCCTCTCTCTGGATTCTGAGGGAGTGGGTCCAGGATATTTTCCTATCCATTAGCAGGGGTAGGGGAAGTTTTCCTAGTTCATTCCCAAAGATCCAATGGATAGCATCCTTGGCCTGGGGGTCAACAGTTTGCTACCTGCCCCCCACCCCCCCCAGAGCAGTTTAAGGTTTTTCATTCTGCAGGAGATATGGGGCAAAAGATAAGGGCAGGGCTTCGTATCTTTCTCAGAGTGTTTCTGGTCCTTTCCTTAAGTGATTCAGCATCATGGATGCTTCCTCGGCTTTTACCCTGTCTTTAATCTTTCCTATGAGTTCTGTGGAGAAAAGCACATGAGTGTTTGCAGATTTTCTTCAGCTCTGGGGTTCTCTGCCTTCACACCCTACACCCTTGTGCTTATCCTCTAGCGATTTGTTACACATTTTATCTGAATTCGTATTACTGCCTTGTGTGGAGTCCAGCCTCTACCCCAGGCAAACAAGTGCTTGTATTCTGTCTCTTCTTGGAGGCTCCTATCTCTCCTTAGATTTCTGGTCAGTTGGCTTCCCTGCAACTCCAGCTCTTTAATGTGATGCAGAAAATTTTGACTTTGCAGATTACTTGGATTTTTTTTGTGTGAAGGTAGGAATGACACTGTATCTTTCTCTGTCCTAAGCACAAGTTAGAAAAATGGATTTTTAAAACTTTATTGAGGAATAATTGACACAAGGTACCTACCTCAAATGTACCTTGAATGGTATATATTTAAATTACATAATTTGATAAATATGTTTATGCTTATGAAACTAACACCATAATTAAGAAAATGGACCTATCACTCCCTGAAGTTTCTTTATGCCCCTTTGTAATCTCTGCTTCTTGTTCCTTCTCTACCCCTCCCATTCCCAGGAAACCACTGATGCTCTTTCTGTCATATAGGTTAGTTTGCATTTCCTAGTAATTTATGTAAATGAAATCATACAAAATGCCCTGTGTTCTTATTTCTTTCACTCATTATAATTATTATGAAGTATATCTAGGATGTTAGGTATATCAATGGTTCATTCCTTTTATTGCTGAGTAGTATTCGGTTATATGGGTGTATCAGTTTATCCGTCCACCTGCTGATGGACATTTGGATTGTAATCGACAATTCGAATAAAGGTGCTATGAGCATTTGTATATAGGTTTTTGTATGGATATGATTTCATTTCTCTTGGGTCAATAAATGAAGTGGAATGGCTAGATTTTATGGTAAGTGTACATTGAAATTTTAAAGAAACTGCCATATTGTTTTTCAAAGTGGTTGTGCCAGTTTACACCCCCACCAGCAGTGTATGGGAATTCCAGTTCCTCCATATCTTTGCTTTATTTTTAGCTCTTTTTTTTTAAAAAAGATTTTATTTATTATTCATGAGAGACAGAGAGAGAGAGGCAGAGGCAGAGGCAGAGGAAGAAGCAGGCTCCCGATGCAGAGCAGGGAGCCCGATGCAGGACTCCATCCCAGGGCCCTGGGATCATGACCTGAGCCAAAAGGCAGATGCTTAACCAACTGAGCCACCCAGGCACTCCTATTTTTAGCTCTTCTAATAGGTATGTCACTGTGGTTTTGATTTGGCTTTCATAACTAATTATATTGGGTATTTTCATGTGCTTATTTACCATCTTCCAGTGACATGTCTGTTTAAATCTTTGTGAAAAATATCCCCACCAGCAGTGTAGGAGAATTCCAGCTCCTCCATATCTTTGCTTTATTTTTAGCTCTTCTAATAGGTTGATTTTTGAGAGTTCTTTATTTATTCTCGATACAAGTACTTTGTCAAATATATGATTTGCACATATTTTCTCCTAACCTGTAGTTCCTCTTTTCATCCACTTAATGGAGTCTGTTACCGAACAAAAGGTTGTAATTTTGATGAAGTCCAGTTGGTCAATTTTTCCTCTAATGGATTGGGCTTTACATCTTAAAAACTCTTACCCATTCCTAGATCCAGCAGGTTTTCTCCTATGTTTCTGCTGAAAAGTTTTGTAATTTTACATTTCAAATTTAAGACTGTCATCCATTTTGAGGTAATTTTTGTATCAGATTTGATGTTTAGGTTGAGGTTTGGTTTTTGCCCATGGCTGTTCTTTTACTTCAGTCCCATTTGTTGAAAAGACTGTCTTTCCTCCACTAACCTGATTTTTTTTCTCTCCTGTCAAAATTATTTGGCCACATGTGTATGAGTCTTCTTCTGGGTTCTCCATTCTGTTCCATATGTGAGTCCATCCCTCTGCCAAGACCATACAGTTTTGATTACCATAGCTATATAATGATTTGAAATTCAGTACACTGATCTCTCTCAGTTAATTTTTCTTTTCTTTTTTTTTTTTTTTAAAGATTTTATTTGTTTATTTGACAGAGATAGAGACAGCCAGCGAGAGAGGGAACACAAGCAGGGGGAGTGGGAGAGGAAGAAGCAGGCTCATAGCGGAGGAGCCTGACGTGGGGCTCGATCCCATAATGCCGGGATCACGCCCTGAGCCGAAGGCAGAGGCTTAACCGCTGTGCCACCCAGGTGCCCCTAATTTTTCTTTTTTCAAAATTCTTTCAGCTATGTTAGTTCTTCTGCTTTTCCATATAAATTATAAATAATTTTATCTAAATCTACAAAATTACTTGCTGAGATTTTGATAAGTATTGCATTAAACCTGTATATTGTTTTTGGGAGAATTTATGTCTTCCAACGTTGAGTCTACCAATACATGAACACAGTAGCTCTTTATTTATTTAGACCTTTGATTTCTCTGAGTAGCATTTTGTATTTGTATACAAGTCCTGTACTTGTTTTGTTAGATTTATAGCTAAAAATTTCATATTTTAGTGACTACAAATGATACTGTATTTTTAATTTTGGTGTCCACATGTTTTTGTGTATTTATCTTTCGTGATTTTGCTAACTTCACTTCCTAGTTCTAGTAGTATTTTTGTGGATTTCTTGGGATATTCTATGCACACAATCATCTTGTCTGCAAACAAGGGCAGTTGTATTTCTTCCTTTCTAAACTGTATGCCTTTTCTTGCCTTACCGTACTAGTTAGAACTTCCAGCACCATGTGAGTAAGAGTGATGAAAGCTGACATCCTTGCCTTTTTCCTAATCTTAGGGAAAATATATTTAGTCTTTATTGTTAAGTATAATTTCAGCGATAGTATTTTAACAATTGTAATTGTTAAGTATAATTTCAGCTACAGTATTGTAAAAATTGCAGTTGATGCTCTTATCAAGTTGTGCAAGTCTCCTCTATTTCTATTTTTTTTTTAAAGATTTTATTTATTTATTCAACAGAGAGAGAGACAGCCAGCGAGAGAGGGAACACAAGCAGGGGGAGTGGGAGAGGAAGAAGCAGGCTCCCAGCGGAGGAGCCTGATGTGGGACTCGATCCCATAACGCCGGGATCACGCCCTGAGCCGAACAGGCAGACGCTTAACCGCTGTGCCACCCAGGCGCCCCCCCTCTATTTCTATTTTTGAGGGTTTTTAAATCATAAAAGGATGTTTCATTTTGTCAGTTGCTTTCTGCATCAATTACATTATCATGTGAGTTTTTTCTTCAGCCTGTTAAAAGATGGATTATATTGATTGCTTTTTGATTATGAAACACACATCCCATCCCTGGAATAAACCCCCATGTGGCCATGATGTATGATTCTTTTTTATATACTATTTGTTAATAGATTGTTAAATTAGTTTCGTATCTATAGTCTTGTGAGAGCTTGGTGTGTAGTTTTTAAATTGCTTGGTTTTTCCTCTTTTTCTGGTTTTGACTTTAGGATATTACTGGCTTTATAAAATGAATTAGGACATGTTCCTTCCTCTTATTGGGAAGAAATCTTGTAGAATTGGTGTTAATTCTTCTTTAAATATTTGGTAGATTTTTCCAGTAAAACCATCTGCCTGGGCAGATTCCTTTTTTGGGAACTTTTAAATTATGGCTTTGATTTTCTTCATAGCTATTAGGCTATTCATATTATTTATTTCAAATTGGATGAGGTACAGTAGTTTGTATTTTTTGAGGCATTGCCCATATAAGGTAAGTTGTGTAGAGTTCAAACGTACGTGGGTAGAGTTCTTCATGGTATTCCCTTTTATCATTTGTTGTCTGCAGGATCTGTAGTGATATCCCCTGTTTCATTCCTGATGTCAGAAATTTGTGTGTTCCATTTTAAATTTGGCAGTCTTCCTACAGAATTGTCAATTTTATTGATTTTTTTAAAAATGAGCAAGCTCTTTGTCTTACTGATTTTTCTCTATTGCTTTTCTGTTTTTAAGTTCTTTAATTTCTGCTTTTTATCCTTTCTTTTTGTTTTTGGTTTATTTTGCTCTTTTTTCTACGTTCTTGAGATAGGAGCTTACCTTATTGACTTGAGACTTCTCCTCTTTTCTAATACATACATTTTGTGCTGTAAAGTTCCCTCTCACAACTGCTTTAGCTATGTCTCAGAAATATTGATATGTTGTATTTTTACTTTCATTCAGTTCAATGTCTTTTTAAGATTTCCTTGAATCTTCTTCTTTGACCTCTAGATTATTTAGGAGTGTGTGTTTTTTCCCCTTAGCTTTATTGAGGTGTAATTGACAAATAAAAATTGTATATGTTTGGGTTTTACAGTGTAATTTTTTTAAAGGTGTACAATTTGATGACTTAATGTACTTATACATTATGAAACAATTAGCCCAGTCAATTTAGTCAATACATTGTCACCTCACATATCATTTGTGTGGGTGTGTGTGGTAAGAACACTCTGTTAGCATCAAGTACACAATACAGTATTGTTAATTACAATCACCATGCCATACATTAAAACCTCAGAACTTATTTATTTTATAACTGGAAGTTTGTACCATTTGACTAACATCTCATTTCCACTACTCAGAAAACCCCTGGCAACCACCGTTCTGTTCTCTGGTTCTTCAAGTTTGACTAGTTTAGATTCCACACAGAAGTGAGATCACGCTGTATTTGTCATTCCGTGTGGCTTACTTTACCTAGCACCATGTCCTCCAGGTTCACCCAACTTGTTGCAAACAGCTGCAAGTCATTTTTGTGGCTGAATAATATTCCATTATAGATATCCGTATCTGTCTCTCTAATCACAGTTTTAATCTATTCATTTGTCTCTAGACACTTACACAAATAAATTAAATTGTTTCTGTATCTACCTAATATGAATAATGCTGCAGTGGACATGGGAGTGCAGACATCTTTTCAAAATACCAATTTCATTTCATTTGGATATCTGTCCATAAGTGGAATTCCAGTTCATGTGTTATTTCTATTTTTAATTTTTTGAGGAAGATTCATATTGTTTTCCATAATGGTTTACATTCACACCAACAACAATGTCCAAGGATTCCCTTTCTCTACGTCGTTTCCAACACTTATCTCTTGGTGTTTTTTTTTTTTTTTTTTTTTTGATGATAGCCATCTTGACAAGGGTGAGGTGATATTTCATTGTGGTTTTGATTTGGATTTCCCTGATGATGAGTGATGTTGAGCACCTTTTCACATACCTCTTGGCCATTTGTATGTCTTCTTTGGAAAAATATATATTCAGGTGTTTTGCCCACTTCAAAATCAGGTTATTTGTTTTTTTGCCATTGAGTTGTAGGAGTTCATTACATATTTTTTAATATTAACCCCTTAGCAGATGTATGATTTGCTAATATTCTTTTCCCATCCCATAGTTTGCCTTTTTATTTGTTGATTGTTTCTTTTGCTGTATGGAAGCTTTTTAGTTTGTTGCAGTCCTATTTATTTATTTTTGCCTTTGTTGCCTGTGCTTTTGGTGTCACATTCCAAAAAGTATTACCAAGACCAATATCAGGGAGCTTTTCCCCTCTGTTTCCTTCTGGGATTTTTACAGTTTCAGGTCTTACATTTAAGTCTTCAATCCATTTTGAGTTAATTTTTGCATGTGGTATCTGAGGCCAGTTTTATTCTCTTGCATGTGGATATCCAGTTTTCCCAACACCATGTATTGAAGAGACTGTCTTTTTCCTATTATGTATTCTTGGCACCCTTTTCAAAGACTAGTTAACCCTATATGTGTGGGTTATTTCTGGCCTCTCTACTCTGTTCCATTTGCCTATATATCTGTTTTTATGCCAGTACTAAACTGATTTGATTACTATAGTTCTGTAATAAAGTTTGAAATCAGAAAGTGCAGGGCCTCCAGCTTTGTTCTTTCTCATGTTTGCTCTGGCTATTTGGAGTCTTTTGTGGTTCCACATTAATAGAAAAATAGAATTTTTCTATTTCTGTGAAGAATGTCATTGGAATTTTGAGAGGGCTTGAATCTGTAGAATACTCTGAGTGGTATGGATGTTTTAATAATATTAATTTTTCCAATTTATAAACAAGTACAGCTTTCCATTTACTTGCATTTTCTTCAGTTTCTTTCATCAGTGCCTTACAGTTTTCAGTTAAAATTATTCTTAAATATTTTACTGGTTTTGATGCTACTATAAATGAGAGTGTTTTCTTAATTTCCTTTTCACATAGTTTTTTGTTAATTTATAGAAATGTGACTGATTTTTGTATGTTGATTTTGTATCCTACTGCTTTACTAAATTCATTTATCAGATCTAACAGTTTTTTGGTGGACTCCTTAGGGCTTTTTATATATAAGATCATGTCATCTACAGAGACAGTTTAATTTCTTTCTTTCCAATTTGGATGCCTTTATTTTTTTTGCTTGTCTAATTGCTTTGGCTAGGACTTCCACTAGTATGTTGAATGGAAGTATTGAGAATGGGCATCCTTGTCTTGGTCCTGATCTTAAGAGAAAAAGATTTCAGTTTTTCACCATTGAGTATAAAGTTATCTATTGGCTTGTCATATGTGGTCTTTATAATGTTTTGGTACATTCTTTATATTCTTAATTTGCTGAGAATTTTTATCATGAAAGGATGTTGAATTTTTGTTACATCCTTTTTCTGCATCTATTGAGATGATGATTTTTTTAAATGTTTTTTTATTATATTATGTTAGTCACCATACTGTACATCCCTGGTTTTTGATGTAAAGTTCAATGATTCATTAGTTGTGTATAACACCCAGTGCACCATGCAATACGTGAGATGATGATGTTTTTAATTCATTCTGTTAATATGGTGTATCATGTTTATTGACTTACATACGTTGAAACATCCTTGCATCCCAGGGATAAATCACACTTGATCATTGTGTATAATCCCCTTAATGTGATGTTGAATTCAGTTTGCTATTATTTTGTTGAGGTTTTTGCATCGATGTTCATCAAGGATATTGCCTTATGTTTTCCTTGTAGTGCCTTTTTTTGGGCTTTTATATGAGGACAATGGTGGCCTCATAAAATGTGTTTGGAAGTGTTCCCGCTCTTCACTTTTTGCGAGTTCAAGAAGGATTGCATCAATTTTTAAAATATCTCTTATGATTCACCCATGAAGCCCTGGTCCTGGGCTTTTCTTTTTGGGAGGTTTTTGATTACTGATTCAATCTTAAGAGTATGTTTTTAAGTTCCCACATTTGGAGATTTCCTGTTATCTTTCTCTTATTGATTTCTAGTTTGATCCATGTGGTCAGGGAAGAGTGTCTGCATGATTTCAGTTCTTTTAAATTTGATGAGTTTTATTTGATAGCTCAGAATATAGTCTATATTGTTATATGTTCCTCCTGGAAAAGAACGTGTATCCTGCTGTTCGTGGGTGGAATAGTTAATAAATGTGGACTCGATTCTGTTGGCATATAATGTTATTAATTTCTTTTATATCTTCACTGGTTTTTTCGGTCTAATTTTCTAGTAATTGTTGACGGAGAGGTATTGAATTTCCAAGTGTAATTGTGGATTTTCCTGTTTATCCCTTCAGCAAGGTCTATTAGTTTTTGCCTAACACACTTTTCTGCTTTATTGTTTGGTGTGTGTGTATTTAGGATTACTGTGTCTCCTTAGTAGATTGACTGTATTATCACTTTGTAATGACTCTCAGTCTCTGGTAATTTCTTTTGCATTGAAGTCTTCTTAAAAAAAATCTGATATTGATATAGCCACTTCTGCTTTCTTTACTCTTTCCGTGAAAAACCTTTTTCCATTTTTTATTTTCAACCTGCCTATGTCATTGTAATGTGAATGAATTTCTTGTAGTTAGCATATATTTGGTATTTGTTTTTTAATCCACTCTGCTACACCCTGTCTTTGAATTGGAATATTTGGAACATTTATAATTGATGCAGTTAATTAATATGTTAAGGCTTATGTCTGAGCCATGTTATTTTTTTGTTTTTTTGTTTTTTTTGTCATTTTTCTGTTTTTTCTCTCTCTTCCTTGTCAATCCTGTAGGTAACATGGACAGTTTCAAGAATTCCATTTTGATATATCTATTCTGTTTTTGAGTATCTCTTTGTATAACTTTATTAGTGATTGTGGTAGTTGTTAAATTAAATAGATACAACTTGTCACAGACTACTGGTGTCATAATTTTGCCAGTCTGCATCAGAGTATAGAAGCATTATCTCTCTTTACATCCCTTTCTCCTCTCTCACACATACTTGTCTTAGGTATTTTCCCATCACATACTTGAAATCACATCAATATTATCATTGATCTGCAACCCTCGAACATAATTTAGAAAACTCAACCGGAGAAGGAAAGTATTGTGTTTGCCCATACTTTTTGCTTACCATGTGTTTTTCTATCTTCTTGATGTTCCAAGATTCCTCATTTTATCATTTTCCTTTGGGTTAGAGAACTTTGCTTAGCCATTCTTTTAAGGTAGTTGTGCTAGAGAGAAATTCTTAGTTTGCCTTTATTTGAGAATGTTTTGGTTTCTCCTTTATTTCTAATAGATATTTTCACTCAGTACAGAATTCTGGATTGATCTTTTTTTCCCCACTACTTGGACACGTCCCATTTCTTTCTGGTTTCTCTGGTTTCTCATGGGGAATCTGTTACTGTTGAAACTGTTTTCCCCCTTACAATGAGGATGTTAATTCTCTTCCATTGTTTTTAAGATTTTTTCTCTATTTTTAGTTTTCAGAAGTTTGACTCTGATGTGTCTTGATGTAGATATTATTGAGCTTATTCTGTTTAAGATTCATCGATTACTTGAGTCTATAGGTTTATTTCTTTTTCTATATTTTTAGAAGTTTTCAGCCATTATTTTTTTGAGTACTATTTTTTAGTTCACCTTTTTCCTACTTCCCTACAGGACTCCAAGGACACAATTGTTATATACATTTTTTATAGTACTGCTGGGCCCTGAGGCTCCATTTGTCTTTTGCTAGTTTATTTTCTTTCTCTGGTTCAGATTGGGTAATTTCTACTGTTTTTTTTTTTTTTCTTTCTTCCAGTTAACTCTCTGTTCCCTGTATACTACTATTGAGGTGGTCTATTGAGTTTTCAAATTTTAGTTGTTATTTTTTGGTTGATTTATTTATTTATTTATTTATTTATTTATTTATTTACTGAGTATGCTCCATGCCCCAATGTGGGGCCTGAACTCATGAACCTGAGATCAAGACCTGAGTTGAAATTGAGAGTCAGACACTTAAGGGTGCCTGGGTGGCTCAGTTGGTTGGCTCTTGATCTCAGCTACGGTCTTGATCTCAGGGTCATGAGTTCAAGCCCCAGGTTGGGCTCCACACTTGGTGTGTGGCTTACTTAAAAAGAAAAAAAAGAGTCCAACACTTAATCAACTGAGCCATGCAGGCACCCCTGGTTGTAGAATTTTTGATTCTTTTTATATCTTTCATTTCTTTCCTGAGACTCTTTCTTTCTTGAGAATTTTTTTTTTTTTTTAAATATGTTTCAGCCATGTGGGACAATTGCTTGTTGAAACATTTTCAAGACGGCTGCTTTAAATTCCTTGTCAGATAATTCTAACATCTCTGTCATTTTGGTGTGATGTCTATTGATGGTCTTTTTTTAAATCCAAGTTAAAATATTCCTGGTTATTTGTAGGACAAGTGACTTCCTATTGAAACTTGTACAATTTGGGTTTATGATATGAGACTCTGATGTTATTTAAACCTTCTGTTTTAGCTGTTTTCCTCTGACACTACTCTGGCAGGGGAAGTGTAGCGAGTACCACCTTGTTACTGCAAGGTGGAGGTCGAATTCTGTGTTCCATTGATACATGAGAAAGAGGGAACTCTCTTGTTACTGATGAATAAAGGGTAAAAATTCTGCCTCCCCAAAAGGCCTGAAATGATACTTATCTGGCTGATAGAGTTAAAAGTGTCTTATTACTGCTCCCCATGTGGCCTCTGGTAGGTAATGAGTGAAACAGCCCCCGGGGGTGGTTGAAGCCTTAAGTTTCCGTTAGTCCTCCTCTTACATCATCCCGGCATGTAGTGGGTGGTGCACCTCATTGCTACTGAATGTGGGTAAAAATCTGGGCTCCCTTCGTGGTTTCCACTGCCACTGCAGAGGTAGGATTTTATGAGGAAGACTCTGTATCTATCCAGGATGAAATTTTCTGGTTCCCTGCTTGGCCTTCTCTGATGCCACCCTGGTGGGGATGGGGACATGGGAGTTTGAAGTTTCTTGTTGTCTGGGAAGGGTGGAAGTCCAGGCTCTCAGCTTAACTTTTGCAGGCCCAGATAGGGTGGGGCTAAATTTTTTTTTCCTGTGATGTTTGGCTGGAGCAGATTGAATATTATCTGAGAGTTTTCTGTCTTGCTAAGCTGCTCTCCTCTTGTGGGTTATTATTATTATTATTTTTTGATAGAGAAATAGGTTTTTTTCTTAGGGTTTATTTTATCTGTATCTGTTAGCATTTCTAGGTTGCTGACTCCTTCCATTCTAAGTTTGGGATATGAGGCAAAAAGAAAATCCAGGGAAGCCACTACCATGTTGTTCCTGAAAACCGAGGTGTCTAGCTGGTCTGCTTCCTTTTTCCCACCTTTCATAGACTTCTTAGGTTTGTTTTATATAAAGTGTCTATGGATTTTAGTTGTATTCAGCAAAAGGAATAGTTGTACTTAGTGGGAAAATCACATCTACTCCACCTTCCCATAAAGATGGATTAAACATTATGTATTTTCCCAGTGGTCCTATGGCAAAGCAAAAATTGCACAGGAAGAAGTTAAACAGTTAAGAAGGACGTTATTCAAGGCTATTGAAATGGGGGAGAGAGAACAAAAGTTAGAGTTTGTGAAATTAAAAAAAACCCTCAAAACAAATAAATACGCAAGCAAACAAAAAGCAGAATCATACCTGTAAACGCAGAGAACAAACTGATGGTTGCCAGGGGTTGGGGGGATGGGCAAAATGGATGAAGGAGAGTGGGAGATACAGGCTGCTGGTTATGGAATGAGTAAGTCACAGGAATAGAAGACCTGGCATAAGGAGTATAGTCAGTGATAATATAATAGTGTTGTATAAAATACATAAAGTATTTCCTATAGTCAGTGAAAAAACCAGAGCTCAACTTCAGTGAAACAGAGGGCTGGAGAGCTTTTAAGAGCTGGGGTTGGGGGGAGATGGAAGGACATCTGAAGGTGCTAATTGACTTTATACAAGCAAAAGAGAACTTTCTCATATCTTTATGACAGGAGGTATTTGACAACCTGGGGCAAGGCAGTCACTGAAGTTAGCATTCTGTTTTCCTACAGAAACTAGAAGATGGTGATACCATCTTCCTTGATATTCCACCTCAAAGGGATGGCTACAAGTTCCTTCAGAAAGTCATTCCTGGGTTATTAAACTGTCAAGAGGCTTTTAAAAAGATTTACATCTCAGGGGGCAGAGGAAAAATTTATAATTACAAATTTTCTAAAATAAATGTTCTAAGAAAAGGGAAGTCAGAGGTCTACAGTCAGGAAGAGGTCTATGGACAGTTTAGTCAAGTTGAGGGAAATGCTAAGGCTGCTTTGGTCACCTATGGGAGAAAAGTACCAACCACTATCTCGTTAGAGGCATAGCTATTCCTCTTCTGTTTCCCATGTGTCTATTTCATCAATAATGTGCATAAATATCATTATCATGTATTGTCCTTCCTCCATTTGTTGAAAGCTGGGTTGTGTGCCTCTACTCTGCATGCAAGAAGAAATCTGTTATGTATCATACCTAGGCCAATAAAAGGTAGCTACAACAATACAAACATGCAGGCGAATATTTTTCAGAGCCATTTCATTGATCCTCTTTCTATCCCTTGTGATTTCTGGTTTGATTATGTTCCTTTGATGTGTGCTTTCTGATGGGCACATTCAAATGTGTCTGCATTTTCTTGAATGATCTGCTGATGATTCTATGATTCTACTGCCTGACTTGGTCTTGCCCATCACATAATTCAGGGAGTCTGATTCCCTGAATTATCCATATTGAATATCCACAGTGATGAAGTATTACTTTAAATCTGGTCTTTGACGGGACTTTTTTTTTGTAGGAGGAGAAACCAACACAGCCATGTCCACCACCATACCCACTACATGCTAAAGATTAGGAGAGGAGTATCAGTGGCAGAGGACTACTGAGATACTATCATTTGCTTTTTACATTTCTAGACGTAATCTGTATTCTAACAGCCAAGTTTATTTTTCATGGAAGGATGGAATTTGGTAAGCAGTGACCACGTGCTATAAAGTTTTGCAGATCTACTTCTTCATGCAAAGGAAGGAAGCGAAGAACTAGAATATATATATGTATTTCTTATTCAACTTATTATTCAATATGGATATTGGCAGCCTGAAAAAACAAACATCACACATATCTCAGAGGCCATTTTCATCTTTTAGATGCTGAAAAGGATTGCATTGATTTAAAATAACGAGCTTGAGTGGTGTCAAAATTGTTTAGATCTTCTCCCTTTCTTGGACTTCCTTAAGAAGTGAATGATTCCTAGAAGGGCTTCTTCCACAAAGGAAATTTTCATAAACTTATAAGCTCAAAAGCCAACAGTACAAAGCAATACACTTTTGTATTTCAAATGACTCTCATATAGCAATTATTATAAAGACAGAAAAATCTTTATTATGCTTGGAGGTTACAGTATATATTACAGTATTTAAAAGCGGCCTGATAACTGGCATTGCTTTATTCTCTCCTTCCAAAGGACCCCCACCAGGGACACGTAACTTAAAGGTGGTAACTTAAAAGGCCATAGTGTAGTCTTGAAGAAATTGTGCAAAAGATAAAGAAAAGGGATCTGGCTCTTAGTCTAGGTTCTGTCACAATCTTGGTGCACAAACTTAGAAAACTTTTTTTCCTTTAAACTTACTTTATTGTGTTTGGAAAATAATGCACAGAACTTTTATTAGGCTAGTATTGAAGGAAATGATAGACATTTATTTTGTGTTTCAGTCACGCTAAAAGGGTATTTTCTACATATTATATCTTTGACCATGATTTGGTGCCTGATACATTTAAGTCCAAACGAAACAGAACCTAATCTTATTAAAATGGGATTTGGTTAATATGACACTACCCTATCTCACTAGATGGCAGTATGACAAATCAGACCATCTCCATAAAATGTTCTGGATGCAAAATATCCTATATGCAAAGTGATATATAAATTTAAGGCATTCTTTTACAACATTATATGATTTTCTAATCTTAGTACATACATCATTAAGTATATCCAGCACATATTTTGCTATTACTATCCCAAAGTTCACTCAGTCAATAAGTGGTACAACCGAGATTTGGAACAAAACTATCTGCCCACAGAGCCTGAGCACCTTACCTTTCATAAATTATGTGCTCAGCTGGAATGTAGGTTTTGAGTGCAATGAGTCCAAAGATAGAAGAGATCTTTACTAAGGCCTGGAGTAACAGTAAAGTAAAATATGCAATAAGAAAGCATGTTCTAGACAAAGCTGAACCTTAACTGCTACCTAATGTCTAGTTTGTGATTTACAAGTATGAGGTTGAAAATTTAAAAATTTGCCTTCATATTAGGTATTCCAAGATTTTCTCATATATCAATCTTATTTCTCTACAAAAGAGACCGAGGGAGTGAAACTGTGCTATTGATTCGCATATTCTTTTCCTGGCTTCAGTTTTATTATCTACAAATGGAAGAAATTGGAATAAAAGTGTATTGCATTTAGCTTTTCGCATATGTAATGATCTTTATTCTATAATTTTAAAGTATGGGGAACATTCAGTTCATCTAGAAATTGGAATTCCAACTGCTGAAAGCAGTCACAACGTCTAGATTATGAGTGATGAAGAGGAAATGAAGACTTGCAACTCTCTTTTCCTACAGGCACAGGTTTGTGAGTGCTGAGTGTCCTTCCTTCCTTTAAACTTGGTATTCATTGAAGAAGAGACACGCCCAAGTAACTTGCATCCATGGCGTATCAGAAGGATTCTGCTCTGGTGTTGACTCATATATAGATTGCTGTACAGAATCCTGTCGTGAAACCCTTGGGAAAATGTTCAAATGGAATCTGAGAGCCTCATGCCTTCCTTCCACAATTTCTTTCTCTTGTGAATAGGTGTGGTTAAGAGATGATGGCCATGATTCTTGAGCAGAGAACGCCGTATGTCCCTGCTCTTTCCTAAAAACAAGGATGTGTATTCATATGGTGGGGGCACGAATAACATTTTCAAACGTTTTGCTTAAACACAATTTGTTTAGGAATCCTAATTTCTTTCTCTTTTTAATATTGCACATTCATGGATAGATTAGGGGGAAACTTAGCACTTTGTATTCCACATGAGGTGAAAGGAAGTTATTGGATTCTACCAAAAGCCCATGATTGTGCCCTTAAAAAAATATTTACGCTAAAGGGTTAGTAGGACCTCCATTTCGTTAGATGTTGGGCTAGAAGCTAGGGCCAGACCTAGGTCATCAGCCCAATCCCTGGGGAAAGTCTGGTCCCGAATTTAGGAATTTTTGGGTTTTAGAAAATCATCTATTGGGGCAGAGGGCTGGAGGCGGTGCTGAATATTCTAACATCTGGATATTTTTTGATATTGCATGCATTCGATATATAATACAGGGCTTGTGAATGCTTTGACAAACAGCCTTTGATTTTTGGAGCTCTCAATTTTTGCTTCAATGTCACCAAAAGATTTGAAGTCTGATGAGACCTAGAGAAAAGAATGATTCCTAACTTTGGCAAGTCTTACAAAAACTTTGACTCACCTCTGAAACTCTAGGCCTGGAGAACTGGTTCCACTCCTGACCAAGGTTTTTCATACCTCAGTCATTTGCAGATTTACTGGGCAATTTTCTCTTACTTATAAACTAACTGATAGCGAGTTTCTTAATATCTGGGACTCCATTTTTTCATTTGCAAATTAAAAATGATAATACCTGCTGTATCTCTGCAAAGTGAGAGATGTGAGTCCCAGAAAGTGATATATTTGAAAGTGTTTTGGAATAGAGAAGTAGTCATTATATAGTAGAAGTAGTCATTGCAGTAGATATAGTAATTTCAGTGGGAATGCTGGTAGTAGTAGTAGTAGTAGTAGTTATGGTTAAACCCTGTAGGTTAATAGTGCTTGTGAAAGATGTACAATATAGAAAATACTGTGTCTGCACTGGGTGTTATATGCAACTAATTTATCATCGAACTTTACATCGGAAACCAGGGATATACTATATGGTGACTAACATAATATAATAAAAAATCATTAAATAAAAAAAAAAAAAGAAAATACTGTGTCTGTAGATAGATCTGTTGTGTGTCCTATTGCTTTAGTCCTCACTATAGTCAGCTGATATTATTAAATGCTCTCGGGCTCCTAAACCCTGGTATGTTTTGGCTTAACTAAAGATTTGCCAAGAAAAATATCCTACTCTTGGAAGCCAAAGTAGAAGAGAGATTCCCTGCCCAGTTTCACAGAATAGTGGTTTATTAACTTATGAAGTGCTAATGGAAATTTAAACTTTATCGTAAGAATTGTGCTATTTGTCAAATTCTAGAACTTGGGGAAGATACTTGAAACTCAGTTTCTCGCTGCACCTCCACCTTGTTCAAACTCAGTGAAGTTCTCTATCAGTGTCGATTTAACATCCTCTGTCCTCCAGGTCCACCTCTTATATCGTTTTCCTTTGGACTGGCTGTTTCCTGTGCGTCATCTTCTGTTGGCTTTTTGCTGGCCTACATCAACTGAAGAGGGCTTGGTTTTCCTGTCCCTTCTGAGTGATTTGGAAATGGTTTTTAAAAAGTGTGAATTTTTAGATTGTCAAGTACAGTTTTAATTGCATATTGGATTTTCTTAAATGTGGAATAACTTTGTGAGGATGACCCCTGTTGTGTCTAGGTCCCATTAAACACACTTGAGACAGAATTTAGGTTAGTGTTTCTCAAACTTAGACCGTTTGCTTCAGAATCACCTGGAGTATTGGGCCCTAGGACTTGTGAATCAGTGCTGCTTTTTTTTTTTTTAAGATTTTTTTTTTAATTTATTTATTCGACAGAGATAGAGACAGCCAGCGAGAGAGGGAACACAAGCAGGGGGAGTGGGAGAGGAAGAAGCAGGCTCATAGGGGAGGAGCCTGATGTGGGGCTCAATCCCATAACGCCGGGATCACGCCCTGAGCCGAAGGCAGACGCTTAACTGCTGTGCCACCCAGGCGCCCCGAGTGCTGCATTTTTAACAAGCTCTCCCTGCAGTTCTTGTGTGCAAATGAAAATTTGATTAATATTATTGTCAGTGATGGACTCAACCAAGTATTGTGTTTCTAAGAGAACAACAGTATCTTTGTATGTGATTAATATATTAAATCGTACTAGAGTGTGAGCTCCCCAGAGCAGGAGCCATAGCTTATTTGTTTGTGTAGAGAGTAGGTGCTCATTTATGAGTAGGTGCTCAATAAATATTTTTGACCTGAGTATGAAACTTAATCTACCTAGTTGCACCTGAGGCAGCCCAGTGAATTAGGAAATATTAGAGCTGGGTCACAAACTGGAAGCAAACTGTTCACTTCACAGATGAGGAAACTTAGACCTACCATTGCTGAGACTTAGATAAGCTTTCAAAGCTAATTAGCAATGGACCCAGGAGAGAATTTAAGACTTCAATCTTCTAGATTATTCTTCTTCCACTGTAAGCTCTCAGATATGTTTCAATTTTAAAAAAGATTTATTTATTTATTGGAGAGAGAGCGAGAGAGTGTGGGGGGCAGAGGGAGAAGGAGAAAGAAACTTGAATAGACTCTGTGCTGAGTGTGCGATCTCATGACTCTGGGATCCTGACCTGAGCTGAAACCAAGAGTCTCACTACTCTGAGATCACGAACTGAGCCAAAACCAAGAGTTGGATGTTTAACTGTGCCACCCAGGCACCCCAGATACGTTCCATTTTTGATGCTTAATGGAAAGGCACTTACACAATCCTCGTTGAACTAGTTGTTTTTTGTTTGTTTGTTTTTTAGGTGCCAGGATGTATAGTCAGTTATCTAGCTAAAGATGTGCTTGTCTATGAAAAATAAGTCATGTCAATTTTGTGCAGCTGTTGTTTAGTATTTTTAGGTGAGGTTGATATCTGTAAATGGTGGGAAACCCAAGATGAAGGCAAGTGAACAAATGTTTATATGGCCCTTCAGGCAGTCCTCAAAGCCTGTTCCTCCAGCTTGTGGGACCAGCCGCTTACTAGGCTGAGGCTTCTCCTCCCAGCCTCTGTCACTAACCATGCTACCAGTTGTCCCTTATCACTTGGGGAGAGGCAAGCATCCCCTCCAAGCAGCGGTGGATATATAGCTGGTTCTGCCACTTTCTCGTTTTGTGCTTCTGACCTCTTAGTGCCTCAGTTTCCTCTATGATAAAGTGGGGGTTTTAATAGTGCCTGCCTCATAGAACAGTAATGCGCTAATAATGTAAAGCCCTTTAAAACAGAACCAGTTCTATGGCCAGGCACTTAATAAATATCAGCTTTTATTTGCTGGCATAGCACTCCTCTGCTGTTGTTATTCTCCAGAAGTTGAAAGAAAGGAAAGTTAAGATTGGAAGGACGGGTGACTCCTCTCAGGGGAACTTTTACACACAGAGAAACTAATGCTTAGAGATGTTGTCTACATTTCCTGGGACTACACGGTTAGAGACGGAAGTGGCATTAGAAGCTAATTCTCTTTCAGACCCCGTGGAATTTCAGTGGGTGGATGGTGAAGGCTGGAACAAGACTCCTTATCTCCTGCTTCCCTTCCTGCCCTGTCCTGCAGCGAGTATAGCAACTCAGGGCGTCAAAATCGCTTGCATTTGTGTTTTAGGATTACTGGTCAGCTTTGCAGCAGGCATTGATGTCTCCGGTAATATTGTTGGCTCATTTTGAATCTCTTTTGTGGCCTGAAAATGCCCAGTTCTGTGAATTAGGAGAAATACATAATTCTTGACTTAGTGTAATCTTCAAACATGGATGGGGTATTTTTTTTTTCAATTGCATGGAGAAAATATGACAAGAGAGATGAACTGAAAGGTAATTTTAGAGACCTAGGTGAGTCTCTGCAAGTTTCAGAATTCTCAGAAGGACTTAATTCCCACTGCTGAACAGTAGTGATTTCTCACTTGGTGTCTGGAGTCTTTAAAGAGAGTAGAGCTTCTTAGAAATAAACAGGTGGTACTCACAATAGAGCATTAACAGTCGCTGCTGCTTTGTCACAGTTTCTGTTATTGAAGAAAAGTGATCTTCCTCTAGGATTCCTACTCAGTATCTCAAGGATTATGGAAGCAGGGGAGTTTTCTGCATACTTGGCAAAATGCCCTTCAGACTTTTTAAATTTAGTTAGTTTTTTTCTTTCTTCTTTCTTTCCTTCTTTCTTTCTTTCTTTCTTTCTTTCTTTCTTCTTTCTTTCTTTCTTCTTTCTTTTTCTTTTTTAAAGATTATGCTTTTAGAGAGAGCGAACACGAGCATAAGGGGGAAGGGCAGAGGGAGAGAGAGTCTTGCCTGAAGCGGGGCTCGAACTCATCATTCGGAGATCACAACCTGAGCTAAAACCAAGAGTTGTTCCCTTAACTGACTGAGCCACCTGGGAGCCCCTAAATTTAGTTTTTCTGTAAAAATATCAAGAGGGGTTTATTAGGGTTTTATTTAGTAAAATGGGAAATTAATAATATGATGAAACCATCTCGTAATATTTAATAAACGATATTATGACATTCTAGTCTGAATATGGCTTTGGGGAGAGTAAGACAGCACACGCAAAGTGCGCATACTTGAATTGTCAGTTCGCAATAATTGTGGAGGTTACAGCTTGAGAGATGGGCTTCTAGAAAAAAAAATTAAAGCAAGCCGGGCTGCTATGTGAGAATAATTATATCACGTAATTTGTATGCAAATATATTTAAACTGAAGAAATAATTCTAAGTTATTCATAGCATAAGGTTGACTTTGTAGTGCCATTATTCCCTACATAAAAATATATGCTATAAATTATGCTTTTCATGTAGAGAATAGCTGAGGTGAAGATACAGTTTCCTCCGAGATGTACAAAATGCAATTGAATATTCCACGTTGAGAGAGGTAATTCTCAATTACAGCATATTGGAATTACTTGATAATCCATTATATGTAAGTAGTTTAAGCAAAATGTGCCTCTTTACAACAAATTAACTTTACTTCAAAGGATGTATTTCTACTCTTTGTGTAAGGTAATAACTATTTATTTATAAACTATAAAACATATAGCACTGTTATGCCTACAGCCCTCAGAAATTACTAGGCTATATATTCATTAAAGAGAAGTAATTACTTTGCAGATATCTTGCCTACAATCTTTTATTGACCTCATAATGCAGTTGCTATGCTTAATAGATTGATGCAGCTGTTTATGCAGTTCTTGTCACAACATATGAGTTTGCTACACAAGTTCAATAATAATTCAAACAGGCACACCCGCTTAATAAGCGTAACAGACAGGAACACGGAGACTGCAGCACGTACGAAAATATCAGCTGAGAGCCCCAAGGATATGGAAGAGGTGGGCAAAACTGATAAAATGTTTTTATGGCAATTGATTTGTAATTGTTACTGCCCACATTTGGTCTCAGTGGCAAATAACGGGTTTCGGGTGTAGTCACTTAAGAACATTTGAATTCTGATTTGGAGGAGATAGTTTGCAGAGTTGGAATTCGTTTTCTTGAAGATGCCACAAAAATATTCTAGATCACTATGGACATAAAATAGTGGCTGATTTTATCAGGAGCGGTAACACTAACGATGATAATAAAAAAATAATTTCTCCCTCCTTGGAGGGTGGAGAGGTTGTTATCAGCACGCTGTGTATTATGTCACAGGTTTTTCTTTTCTTTTCTAAGATTTTATTTATTTATGTGACAGAGAGAGAGACAGCCAGCGAGAGAGGGAACACAGCAGGGGAGTGGGAGAGGAAGAAGCAGGCTCATAGCCGAGGAGCCCGATGCGGGACTCGATCCCAGAACGCCGGGATCACGCCCTGAGCCGAAGGCAGACGCTTAACGACTGCGCCACCCAGGTGCCCCTGTCACAGGTGTTTCATCCAGTGTTCTTCTGACAAGAAATAGAAGATATTGGTATGAAATAAAAATGAGAATGCAGACTTCACTGTAACAGCGAGTAAAACTGAGGAGGAATTATGTGACGCGGATTCGAATGATTAGAGTTTGGAATGATGACTGCTTTCTACTAACTTTGCAAGTCGTCAGATTTATTAAAAGCAAACATTGGAACCGTCTATGTCAATGTTATGGGTCTCACATCTACCCAAATACATAGTCATAGCTGTGTATGTTACACGTGCACTTTAGGCAAGCAGGATGAAAACTTACAAGGAAATGCCTTTTGAAGTGTATCGTAAAGTTGAAATGATATATAAATTCTCACTTTACTATCTACCGTACAAAACCCACTATTTGTTTAGACGTATGTTATTATTTTAGTCTGTTTATTTCTGCTCATATTTTTACTCTAGATAAAGAACATATTCTGAGACAGGAAACTGTACTGTTTTGATAAAACCTTCTTCAAATACACATGATCTTTATTTTTAGGGAATCTTGAGGGTACAAAGCTAGGTATCCAACTTCTGGTTGTCACGGTTAATGAAAGACAATTCAAGCAACATTTTAAAAGAGTATTTATTAAGATCATGAGGTGATTCAATATAAAACATTGGTATTCAACACCTTGAAAATTGGACTGTAACTTTGGTCAGGAAAATACTAATCAGTGTTCTTTGCTCAATATTAGTATCATATGGTAGTATCATTTTTTATTAACATAATACAAATATCCTGTGCAGTGCTACACCTTTCATTGCTTGCGGCTTCGGAATCAAAATGTCACAGCAAATTTTACTTTCACTAATAGATTGAGACTTGTACATTACATCAGTAAAAGTGAACAGTAGTGTGGTATTATGCCAAAATGGCAAAGGCAGGCACATAGGACAATATCCTAAATTACGGCTCGATTCTCCTTTGTCCCCAAACAATAGCGAAAGGGTGAGAAGTTGGGAAAGTAATTTATTACCTTTTTGGAGAAAAGTTCACCTCTCTGCACCTTCTTTCTCTGCATTGTCAAAATATCACATTATACAATTCACTGGAAGTGAACTTACTGCTAAATACCCATTAGGTTCCCAGGAGATGCCTTACATTAATTGTTTAGTGAAAGCACCCTTAGGCTATCACCAGGGAAGCACATTAAATGCATAAAAAGAGAAGTTGACAGAGATCCCTGTAGAACGAGATGCATCTACCAAGCTCAAGACTTCTCCAGAAGAATCCTGTGAGGCCATGTTGAGAATGGTCATTTGCAGTGGGGGTGTTTTTCTCCCCCCCCCCGCCAAACTTGGTACAAACATAAAATTAGCATGGGAGGAAAAAATGATTCGAGAAAATGATTAGAAAAAGAATGCTCTGGAATTGTAAATAGCAGTAGCTTATGTGTCTTGGTTCTCAGGCATCAAGGCAATTTACAGACAGAAAGGAATTGTAAAAGTTGAGAGGAAGGGTATTATCCACCTAATGAGGGTTATAAGATAGGAATGATAGCAAATAACGGAGAGGGGAGAGATAAGTTTTGAAGTAAATGAGAAGAAAGTAGCAAAGTTTTAGGCTAATGGCTAAATAGGCTGATGAAGGGAAAAAAGTCAAGTCACAAGATGAATGACAGTGAATTCTGGCAAAATATGTTTTCATGGTCTGTCTGCCACATTGCATCCGAAAACGTTTTCCGTTCTGAATATAGCACAGATTTTTATCACTCCCTTGTTTAGTTACAATTGCTGGTGAAACTATTGTACGTCTATTATGCACTATTATGTTTGTTTATTTCACATCATTTTGTTTAGAATGTTTCTAAAAAAGAAATGCAAAAAAGCAAACAAAATATGTGCTCGGTGGCTTAAATCCCCCCACCTCCTTTTTTGGTCTGCATTACTGAGAAAAGTCCACTAGAGGGGGCACTAGTAAAACAAGAAGCAAGATCGAACCAGATTTTAACTTTTTCATTCTTTTCTCTTAGAGGTGGAAAAGACTCACTCGCTTCTTTTCTCATACCTGGACAGGGATATTATGAAGAGGTTACAGGGAGGCAATGAATATGTCATACGGAAGGAAACTTTAGGTCTTTAAAATGCTTCCATTATAGTTTTTAAAAATTTTAATGTTAATGTGCTGTTAATGTTAATTTAATGTTAAAAAATTTTAGCCAAAAGAGCAAAAATTCTTAGTTAAATATAGGTAGGATTTTGTATGTTTGCATTACAATTACTGGAGGCTGAAATCATGAAGAGGTTTCATCCATGTGACTTTTCCTTAGTGACTCTAATCATTGCATAAGCCATTGAAAACTGAGGATTATTCTTTAGTTGCCAGCTTGAATTTACCCAAGGCATAGACATGGTCCTAACTTGAGTTCATCACAGAGAAAAATTTTTAAAAAGGCAATAGAAAAATGTTTGTAATTAATCTTTATTAAATGTCAAAATTTGCCAAGCATTATAAGCTTTCATGCAACTATTGATTTGATGCTGTATTTTATTACTATTATTTCTCTTAAGTCATAGCCACGGAACTCCCCTAGCAACTAACAATGCTAACAAGACAGGGGTACTGTTTGCTGTGAAAAGATGTCGTATCATGGGAGTCAAGGGCACATCCCTGTCTGTTGGTCCACATGGGCTTTGGGATTAGTGAAAGGTCTCTGGAAAGACCTATCCAGAAAGAGCTCAAATTTTTAGGTTTTTCCTAAACTTCAGTACTTCCTAAACTTATAGCATTGAAAAAAATACGTTTTTTCCAGTTTATTTCTCATAAAGTTTGTAAAGTGCCATGTTGTATTGGATCAAATAAAATAAACCATCCTGAATCCTTATCATAACACCAGGCAGAATATGTGTGCTTGATAAATATTAGCAAATTTTATGTTATTTCTATTCCTTCAGCATATCCATTCTTTGTCCCTTAGAATATTTAGTTTGGCTAGATTTTCATGATATGCTACCATTTTTAGTATTCCTATCCCATCTTTTTTCTGACTTAACCTAGCATAGATTTTCTGAAGGAAACTGGCTACTCTTTGCTTGAAGATCTGCTTTCTACTCTGACACATGAAAATGTTATGGATTGGTATTTCTTTTGCCTTGCTTTTGGTAGATTGCCAGTATTTCTTACAAATGTCAGAAGAATATTTTAGAAAATCAATGTCTAAGTTTCCTAGCTATGTAAGTTTCATTGTCACTTAAAAATAGCTCTGAAGAGAATAACCGTCGTGCTATAAATATAGCAGAGTCATTAGAACATTCGATCTGGCATATATTCTTAGAAATTATTTACCCAAATCCCTCGAACAAATGGAACCTGAGGACTAGTGGAGTTAAATGGCTGCCCAAGGTCAAACCGCTAATTGTGAGCTGAGCCATAATGGAAATATTTCTGTCCTCCTTTCTTCAACATTATTTTCCAACCCAAATTACGGAATTGATCATTTTCTTGTTTGACTTGGGGGAAAAAAAGATTCTGTGAGTAGATAGAAGGTGGAGAAATGCCCCAGATCTAACGTACATTTGTGTAGCACTTCGGAGTTGATGAAATCTTGCAAACACGGTTGCCTTTAATGATGCTTTGGTAGGTGAGGGAACTTTCACGTTCCCTTACACTGCAAGAAAACTTTTCTTGTATTTCTTAGCACTTTTTCATTCTGTCTTTATGAATTCTAATGCTCAGCAGAGTAAGGGCTGATGCCCCCATTACGCAAAGCGTTAAGGTTATACGGATGCACTATAATTGCTTTGGAAATGGTTATTTAGAGTACTCAGCTCACTGGTGCTGAATCACATATTTTTTTTTCTCCTCTGCTGTGCTGTTCTGTGACCTCAGGTGTGTAATGGATGAAGAGGGGTGATGGTGTTTGGTGCCTGGGGCAGTGCCACCAACATGGAGAACTGTCATGATCTCTGTATACCTCCTGTCCCCTCCCTCCAGCCTAAAGAAGGGAGGGAGTGGCTGGGCGCAGAGACTTCTTTGATCTCCAATTCCCTGTGGCCAACTTCTTTTCTCCATCTCTGTTTCAGAACATACCTACTGACTTCCTTGGAGAGAGTTGGGTGAATTATAGAATTTTAGTATTAGAAAGAGACTGTGGAGACTTCCTGTTCAACTCCCCCGTTTTATAGGTTCACAGTGATTAAAGTGACTAGCCCAGGGCCATTCCCTCCCTTATCTATTTATTCATTAAACATTTTTTTTTTTAAAGATTCTACCGTGTTGCAAGGGTTGAACATCTAGTGACAGAGAAGGCAATAAAACTCAGTTTTCTTTAGTCAAAGTCTGGTGTTTTCCCCTATCCACAAAGCTTCCCAGAAAACTATTGACAATGTTGTTGTCAATATGAAACCATTAATTCCCTTGTGAGTCCTTGACTTGACTTGACTTGTTCAGTTTTTAAAAGTAGGCTGGAAATTGCATTTTTAGGAGCCGTTTTCCAATGTTCAGGCAAAATGTCTGATTAGTAGTAACAAAAGTGTTCAAAGGAATCCTATTAGTTTGGGGGGGAAGGGGTCTGTGATTCCTTAGAAATACCAGGAGTGGTTTTTTTCCCTCATATTATTAATTTACTCTAAAATAGTTTTCTTTGGGTATATTTTACTCCCCTTTTCCCTCATTCTATTTTACTTTTTTCCTTTCCCCCATTTTAAGCTTGCCTTCTTTTTATTAATTAGGAGAGATGATATTGTCTCAAAAATAATATGTGTTCTTTTTTTGAGCCTAATACAGACGACCAGCCCTATACAGCTGGGTACAGCAAACAGTATATGATGCAATATTAGTAACATTTCCAAATAACTGTCGTGTCCGCTAGTCTCAGTCAGCTTCCGTCGGGAATTTCCATTGTTTCACAAATTCCTTAGCCGAGTTTAGGATACGGATACAGACAAGGGGTAACCCAATGGCGGGGTAACATATTAAGCAGTATTTGGTCATCCAATTAAGTAATTAGGACTGATTGTCACAGGGTGTTTGGTTGGCTGGAAGAGCTTGTTTTGGTAGGGGAAATGAGGGAAGAATTTGAAAATAATACCTGAGGACAGGTGAAACTTTGCATTGGGGCCAGCCGCGGGGCATTATAGTGAAGATAGGAGGCACCAGGGGATGGGGGAAATAACAATTGTCAAAGACCCTGGGGAGATTGTAGAATGAACAAATGGAGGTCCGTTGATTTAAAAAAGCAAAGCAAAACAAACATTAACCCTCCTTCACTTTTTTATGTATTCAGCAATTTTTAATGCCTGTGGTGTGCAAGACGTTATGCTGGTCCTTTAAAATAATGGTGGGTTTGTCTTTCCATGCATTCCCCTAGTATACCAAGTCAGCTGTCTGGGAAACACAACCTCTGAGAAGTAGGTATACAGACTAACCCTGCAGGCAAAATCCACACTGTCTGTTTGCACCTTTGCCTCCGTCTGTCCCTCTTCCCTTCCCTGGCTGTGTTTTCAAGGGACACCATTAGGATGAAAAGAGCAGAAGTTTGGAAGTGGGAATGATGAGCAATTTCCGCCCCCGGAATTGTCAACAGGTATGCACACAGCATCTGCGACTCTGGGAGAGCTGACAGGCTAGAAGCCACCATGGTGCACACTTGAAAATAATAATAATATCCACTTAGGGGTATGGAATTATTTATTACTACTGGTGGAATTTTTGCCAAAGGCAAAAAGTGAAAATATCCAATGAAAAATGTCCTCGGTCCACAGCCCATGATACTCATGCTCCGTAGGAACTGATTAACTCTGTGACCAAGAATAAACTGTACTATAGTTATTACTATTATTATTTTGCTTTCAAAAGACATTGAGAGTTAAGAAATCAGAGCAAACATAGCGCTTCACAGGGTTGGTCGGAGCAGTTTTCATGGCCGAGTTGATACGCATAACTGATGCCTCTGAGGGAGTTTCTTTCCTTCCTACTTTTTAATTTCCTTTATTTTCCCTTCTTCTCCCTACAGTCATTCTGGGGCCCAAGACAAGGATGTGAAGATGGGGCGTGGGGGGAGAGAGACCTACTGGCAGTGTTTTTATGACACGTGCAAGAGGGCGCTCTATGTTTACACGTCGAGTGCATAATTAATACTTATGTGGGGGCTACTTACTGTTAGTTCTGCGCTCAGGTTGTCATATTCACTGTTATCCTGCGGGAGTGTGTATTGTGTGCTATAAACTACTGCAAGGCATAAGTATATATGTGACTGTACACTTGGTGTGAGTTCTTGCCATCTCGACGACTCTGGGAGTGGCTTTTTAACTGGATAAAAAGGTCAAGCAATCTGCTGTCCAGTTTGGGCTGTCTGTGAGCCTGGGCTATTGGTTTTCTCTTTCTGTAAGAGAAGGGACATGTCTGAGGATCTTGTTTCTGTACCAGTATTCAGCCTACATGGATTGTGTTCATGCCTTGTTTTGACTCTGGATCTTATAGGAGACCCCAGCATTAGGTGCTCAGGTTGGGTCTAAGAGCACCCAGCTCTCTCTCTGTTTATGTTGTCCCTTGGATGCAGCCTGCTCGTGTTCTGGGCATCTGGTTGCTTTTGGTAGTGTGGCTTTCACTCATAAATGTCTATTTTGGGTTCCATTTCATCTCACGGATCTGGGCTTTGTTTCCAACGCTGAGCCCCTGTCTGAATTTTCTTGGGTTTTACAAACAGTGCGCCTGTGGGGGATACCCATTCTTCAACTTGATCCTTGAAGACTCAGGTTCAAGGTGCCAGAGCACCACTGTCTCAGAGGGCAATTGGGCTGTCTGTTTTGCTTTCTCCTTTTCTCTTCTTTCATTTATCTTTTCCTTCCTTCACTTTTCTCATTTCTTTTTCCCTTCTCTCTCTTTCTTTGGTTCATATGGGTATGCAAAAAATTCAGAATGGAATATTTGGGACTTGCCTTATTATCAGGGTATATATGATATCATGGATAGGGATTCTAACTGTAGGACTTAAACTTAACCAGAAACTTAACCCGTAAAAAAAAGCCCCATTTTGCTATTTCTTTCCTAAGTAAAATATAATCCTTACAGAAACAAATCTAATATCTAAAGTTAGCCTAACATGCAAGGCCCAGATTTTTGGGATATTCTAGGTTAAGAATAGAAAATTGCTATCTTAAGGAAAAAAAAAAACTTTGGATGAAACCAAATAAATTAGTAAAAATTGTGTTTCTCAAACTTAATACTTAATGTCCTTTTTTGTGTTCATGCACATATCCTTGGGGCTCTGCATTTTATTCTATCAAAATATATTTAATAACAATTTGAAGTTTCAGGTTGTATGCAGACTCTTAAAATATTTTTATAGAAATATGGAAAACATGTATGTAGAATACATTAAATAATTAGACTTATAGTGTAGTGAGTCTTGAAGCAATGAGTCCTATAAATAATATTTTTTTAAAAAACATTGAATAGTATTTTACAGAGAACAGCTTCTAAAATTTTAAAGTCTTTTCTTCAATTTTGTAAGTAATAACTCTTAAAAGAAAAATAGTAAGAAATTTCTAAATACATGTCCATATATCCTTATCTTCAATTCTGAAATCTGAAAGCCTCTGGAAACCCTAAATTTTGAGAAGTTAATTTGGCATAAAAGATTGACCTGAACAGAGGAGGCTGTTTATAGACTTTATTCATCCTAGTTACTGTGAATATTCACATATTTCACTATGGAATTGTTAATGTGTTCATGATGACCCAGCCTTAGGCCCTATGGAAGGTTCTACATAGGATACAGTATATTACTTTTAAACTTTTGCAATATTCTGAATTATAAAATACATCTGGCCCAATGTTTGGGATAAGGGATTGCAGACCTGTATGTGGGTTATATTTCTAAGTAGATTGGAGCTCTTATATGGAATCTAAAGAGAACAGATCATACTCAGAAAAGACATTTGTGGACTGGGCACTGAGAAATATTGAAAACTGGACTTTATCTTCCTGTTCCACACACTAAGTAAAACCATTCTGGTGTGACAGCACATTGTAGCCTTCTTCTCGCCAAGTTGAAAAGTAGATAAATCACCTTCGGTTCACATCCTAGTGAATCATCTTCAAAGAAAAAAGAAAAGGCAAAGCAAAACATCTAAGAAACTTTGATACCTGGTTTGTTTTTCTAAATTCCATTATATATATACGTTCACACACACACACACACACATACACACACGTTTAAATCAAAAGGTGAATATGTGTGTACGGATAATTTTCTTCTCAATATGCAAGGAGCTTCTATTAAGCATGTCTTTTGAAATTTCCTGGGAAGTGTACGTTGCTCTGATCAACTTGGCTCATTTCCTCAGCCACTTGCTAAGGCTATAGGAGTCTTCACATGATTAATCAAGGGTCTCTGTTCACAAAATCCAATGGTGGAAACATTTGACTGCTGCTCATCTGGGGAAACAAGGGGATTTTGATCTCTGTGTGCTCTGCTGAGCTTAATACTTCACTTCAGATACATATCAATACTCAATCCATACTTCTCTTCATATATGTCTGAAGCAATCTAGGGAACAAGAATTTTCATGAGCCTCGGGGCGCCTGGGTGGCACAGCGGTTAAGCATCTGTCTTTGGCTCAGGGCGTGATCCCGGCATTGTGGGATCGAGCCCCACATGAGGCTCCTCTGCTATGAGCTCCTCTGCTCCTTCTTCCTCTCCCACTCCCCCGCTTGTGTTCCCTCTCTCACTGGCTGTCTCTATCTCTGTCAAATAAATAAATAAAATCTTAAAAAAAAAAAAAGAAAAAAAAGAATTTTCATGACCCTAAAAATCACTGTCCTTAACTTTTGGCCGCTCTATGATTACCACGTATTTTATGTATATGAGATGCCACTGCATGTGTAAGTAGAGTTTTCAAAGCAACATTTAAAATTTAAAAGCACAATGTTGCCAATCATGAAAGTTCTGCACACTATTTATGTTCAAGAATCTGCCTCATGTAGATATTTTAATATATTCTTTAATTTTCATTTAATGCTTCTAAATATTACAATTGTTTAGAAAACTCTCCAAAATAAAATATTTACAAGAATCTTTTTTTTTTGGTCCAAAGATCTTAATTAACATGAAGAATGATTTTTATGTGTGATATCTGGAGATATACCTTTGGATATGTATGTTGCCAGTAAGTATGTAAGTATGTAATACACATCCATCCTTATTTGAGAAATTACTGTCATGATGCATTAAGTTTTGTAAATTATATTCTTCACTTCATTCTCTTTTCCAAAATGCCTATTGGTACATTCTCCTAGATACACAAAAGAAAACATGCACAAAGGAATTCAGAGAGCAAAGTGCTTTCAATGAATGTCATGGGGGATCCAGTGGTTTCTGTCAACCACCTTTAACTCTCATTTGCATCTCCTCTCTTCACGACTTCTTTTTTTTCTTTTAAGATTTTACTTATTTATTGACAGAGAGAGAGAGACAGCCAGCGAGAGAGGGAGCACAAGCAGGGGAAGTGGGAGAGGAAGAAGCCGGCTCCCAGCAGAGCAGGGAGCCCAACGCGGGACCCGAATCCAGGACTCTGGGATCACGCCCTGAGCAGAAGGCAGACGCTTAATGACTGAGCCACCCAGGCGCCCCTCTTCATGACTTCTTATAGTACGCCCAGGTTTAACTTTTCTGACCATGGCTTTTGTAATCTAGACATCTGGTCCTCCTGCTTCTCTCGGCCTTAATGCAGCCCACCTGGTCCAGCGGGATCTCCCACATGGTTCTTCTCTCTCTTCTGACCCCCTGCTGCACTGCCTTTCACCTCAGCTGAGGACACCTCAGTTTATACAGATAAGTGTTGGCTAAGGTAGGAGTGAAGGCTCTCTGTCTAAAGCTACGTCATTTATCATTACCATCAGGGTATCTTTAAATAACAGGAATTTGTTTCAGAAGGTGAAACTATTGTTTCCCAGTGGTTTATTTTTACTGTTTGACTCTTTAAGAGAAAAAGACTTCTGGGGCGCCTGGGTGGCATAGCGGTTAAGCGTCTGCCTTCGGCTCAGGGCGTGATCCCAGCGTTGTGGGATCGAGCCCCATATCAGGCTCCTCCGCTGTGAGCCTGCTTCTTCCTTTCCCACTCCCCCTGCTTGTGTTCCCTCTCTCGCTGGCTGTCTCTATCTCTGTCGAATAAATAAATAAAATCTTTAAAAAAAAAAAAAAAAAAGAGAAAAAGACTTCAGAGAATCAATACGGTTTTATTTCAACCATGAGAGAGTTTCCTTTAGGAGAACAGCACGTCGAGTAACTGTTGCTTTGGAGACCCAGTGAGGTCTCGTTCTATGAACAATGACGTCAGTTTTATTTTTCTGAGATAAAGGGGCACACTGAGGCTTTTCCCAGCAGCTGGGAAATTATGCCATGATACAAAAATAAATAAATAAATAAAGGCATTCTGTTTCCAGGATGAGATTCCCTCCGGGACTTCCATTCGGGCTGTGATTACGGGAGGAGCGATGACGGTTTTGAGCCTGTGGTGCGTTTACTCCTACGTGCACTGTGCGTCTGTCCGATGCCCAGCCTTTCCCTATTCATATCCTTGGAACGATGCACTGTGAAGCCGTATTCTAGACCTGATTCATTAGAAAATACAAAAGTTAGGCCATACCAGGCCACGCTGGGAACAAGGCAGAGGAGTGTGTCTCCTAGCTGTGAGGAATAGCTGTAACTAGAAGTGTGGGTATTCTGGGGACTCTGCGAAAGACGGGTCAGCATGAACGCGTGTTCTTAGTGCCTTAGCTTTCAGCCGGTGTTCTTCTCACAGAGGGGCTGTTTTCAGTTTGGATCATCAGTGTAGAACTGTATATAACTACCCCACCAGGGCCATACAGGAAAACCAAGACAGAGAGGCAGAGACGGGAAATAAACTCCTTGAAAACTCTTCTGAGCATCTGCTTGCTACTACTAGTAACTATTACGGCGACTATTACTACCACCACTGCCACCGAAAAGGCTTCGTTCTTTTAGTTGGGAGTTTGGTTTTGAAAGTCCCCAAATAACTTGCAGATTTTCCATGAAATTTCTTAGAAACCTCGAAAAAGTATGGCCAGAAGGAAGTTCTTTGCCTTCAGAAGGGGTATGTTACTGATTCCTTCCAAGTGGGGAGGACTACGCTCCGGAAGCCTGGCTGTCATTCAGTCCCTAGAGAGGTGAGGCTTTTGCACAACACCTCACAGCGTGCCAGGGAGATAATGGCATCCGCGCCCCACAGCTTGGGAGATCTCAGTTGTCTGTTTTCTTTGAGTCCCTAAGAAGTCAGGTTGCTGCAGCTTCACGGAGCCGAGGCAGCTTCCCTGCCCGTTTTAATCTGAGCAACACGACAGATCCCTAGTTCAAAAAATACCAGGTTGTAGATATCAGCCTTAAGAGGTTTGTGTGTTTATGACCATGGTGTTGCTGGGCATTCATTAAATAATCACTAAATAATCATTTACTCTACTGATGCTGCAGGATGCCCAAAGTTGCCAGTGTGACATGAAAAATGTTTTAAACTTTTCAGATGAACAAAAGAATTTTTAATTAGCAAAATATTCTGGAAAATTCAGAATTTCTGTTCTTTGGTTAAATTTATTTGGCAGGGCTATAGAGCATCTAGTATCTCTTCCCTCATAATCTCTATCTGGAGACATCCTTGGACCTGTTTTTCCAACACGAAAACTCAGAAAGAGGCCTAAGTCACTTGTCCAGTGAGTCAGAGGAAGGGGCCTCTATATCCTAGAACTGATTTTCAATGTTTTTTCCCCAATATTTAATTAATTAATTAATTAATTTATTTATTTATTTATTTTGAGAGAGAGAAAGAGACCACATATGAACATGAGCTGGGGGAGGGGCAGAGGGAGAGGGAAGCCTGACCAGGGGCTCAGCTCAATCTCTAGGACCCTGAGATCGTGACCTGAGCCAAAGGCAGGTGCTTAACTGACTGAGCCATCTGAGTGTCCCTGATTTTCAGTGTTTTACATGTTAGGTTTTTCCTCCACCCAGATATTTTGAGAATAGACATATATCTTAATCCATGCTACCTGGAATTTATTTAGTACCTTCTATAAGTAACTCCTGTCTCCCTGCTAATTTCATTAAGTAGTGGTATACTTGACTAGACATTTTAATGAAATATCATGAGTTGCTATAACCCCACTCAACTCCATTTGAGAATTTATGTCTCCGTGTAAAAGTGAAAATACTGACTTTCCCTTGAAAAATCTCTAATCTTAACTATCCTTCAGACATTGGTTGTAGTGTGGTAGAGATTACACATAGAATTTTTGTTCTGGGCAGGTTGATCATCAAAAATACATTCTGTCCCGGGGCGCCTGGGTGGCACAGCGGTTAAGCGTCTGCCTTCGGCTCAGGGCGTGATCCTGGTGTTATGGGATCGAGCCCCACATCAGGCTCTTCCTCTATGAGCCTGCTTCTTCCTCTCCCACTCCCCCTGCTTGTGTTCCCTCTCTCCCTGGCTGTCTCTATCTCTGTCGAATAAATAAATAAAATCTTTAAAAGAAAATACATTCTGTCCCCAAATAACTTCCCAGAATAACCCGAGTTTATTCCTCTTTAGCTCTGAAAGTCAACTGATCCCTTAGGAAAGAAATCTCAAAATCCATCCACACTCAAGTTCTGGAAAGCTTAGAAAAGAAATCACATATTCCACACTTGCAGATCAGACTCTGCAAAATATCTTGACTGCTAGAGAATCCTTCAGGATATCATATACTAGAAAATATATTCCAATGCAATGCTCTCTCCCGAGGAGGGTGAACCACACACTGACTCTCAAATCCTGAAAATAGGACACTCCCCTGGCACTGCTCCTGAAAAAGAGCTACTTGTTGGAGGAGAGGGGCCGGGGGGAATAACCCTGCAATTATCCAACACACCAGACAACTTCTCGAATCCAGCTCACCTAAGCTATTTTTTCCTCCTACTCTGAGAGCAAAATGAATGCTGCAAGCAGTCAGAGTACTAATGGTCTTTTTTTTTTTTCCCCCACATTGTTTCCCTTCCTCCCCCCTGAAACCAGAAGCAAGGGACTGAAGAGACTTCAGGAGCCTCTTCACGCTATCACTTCACAGGCTAGAAGGTGACAGCTTCGCCAGGGACTAATGCAGTCCGACATAATTGAATGTGGCCTGGAGCAAGGCAGCTGCCTGCAGCCACTCTTGATTGTAGCTGTCATGGGTAGCTTCTGCTGCAGGAAAATACATTCCAGTGGAGCGCCGGCCCACCACTCAGCCCCGTGGTGATAGCTTATTTACCCTGACGCTGCGACCACAGTTTTGTAGTTAATAATTGTCAGGATCACACTGCTGAGTGAGTGTGGGCGCCGGGCCTTTGAATTATCAATAATCTGTTTAGTGATCTCTCTTTCTCACTCTTTCTCTTTTCCTCTCTGGCTCTCTTCCTTGTGAAATTGAATCATACCCTGGAATTCTGTGTATACACCAGAATTTGACCTGATTCAAAAGTACGACTCCCTCCAATTTTGACTTTGTTTCATTTAATGGATTCAGTGTTTCTTGGCACACACAACAACAGTACTTCTCTATTTTCTGTTTCTGTATTGAAACAGCTCAGAAAATTATCTGCCAAATGAAGTTTTATGAGTAGTGCTGAAAGTATTTGGCATTTTTGGGTTTCTCTTTAAGTGATTTAAAAGCTCCTTAAATGCAAATGAATGATGATTCAAAGTATTATATTTCTTCTTCCAACTAGATAGACATAGATTTTAGGGGGTCAGGTCAAATTCTATGCAAGTAATTTAACATGAGGGCAAACATTTTATATGCAAATAAAATAACGTGCAATAAAATAAACATAACTATATTTAGTATTTGTGTCTCACATGAAAAGGTACAATTGAGGTACAAGTGAATTGAAGATGGAAAAAAAATCTGGTTTGGATTTTGACGATTTGATTTTATTTTGTATTTATTCTTAATATTTCAGTGTTTTAAAATCATGTATTTATGATTTATTTGTGTCCATTTGACCTTGACGTAAGAATTAAATTTCTCTTATGATGTTTTCTGCAATTAATCTTTAGTTATAATTAAATCCAAATGACTAGATTGTGGTGTGAGCTTTATTTTACAGGCAGGTAAGTCGAGATGCTGGGTATTTCTAAGGCTGACGCAAGCATACAGATGTCAGATGGAAATGTTAAAAAAAAAAAAGATTTGGATTCTTGAAACCAACTTTAAATGATAAAATGTACACTTTTCTTGGAAAGTTCTATGGTTTTTCACTACCACGCCCCCACCCAAATATCTAGTTTCTTGCATCAAATCTTGTGCATATCTGTCTCATGGTATCAATACCTTTCCCAACCCTCCCTCTCCCCAAATTGGGTTCTGTGTTGCAGTCACGAAGGTATTCAATAAAATATTCAAATGAGTGGCAAAGGTTATATCTGCATGACCAGGTTCAAATGCAGCCGGACTAGTATTTTATTGAGACACTAGGACCAATATTGTTGTCTTCGCTATAAAGGTGAGTCATGGCTAGTCCCATATATTCACGTTCTTAAACTTAACCAAAGAGGTTTTAAAAAGTTTAACTCTCATCTATTGAATTCTAATGACAGACAATAAAAAGATAATAATGCTGGGCTTTTCACATTCTAAAATGCCCCTTTAAGGTCCATATCATTGAGCTATACTCCCTATATTGTTTGCATTTCTTGAGAGAGCTACTCATCTCTTTATTTATGGATTATTTTTTTCTCTCTTAGAAATAAAAAAGGAAGAGAAAGTCATAGTTATGAGTTCACTGTGTGTTTCTTAGAGATTTTCACATGTTTTATTTTCTTTGATGCTCTCAATAGCCCTTCAATGAAACCTATGCTGCTTAGTTGTATTAAATTAGAAGGTAGGTAGGGTTAAGCCCTGAGGTTCAGAATTTCCTGTGGTTACTAGCAAAGCCGTAGTATCTTGAGGCTGACATATTTCAGGAACAGATTCTACATCAGTATAAAATTTTACTATTAAAGTAACTTGCTACAAATAAGCGTATTGTAATATTTTGCATGGCGGTTTCTCCCCCCCGCCCCCGAATGAGTTTCCTGCTTGCCCCTTTCTGTGGATGGTACACTGTAGATAGTTCTGTGAGCTAAGGTGTAAGGTAAATCCTTCAATAATTTCATTCTCTGGAAGGCTACTGTGGAAAGATGGGGGTGGGGCGAATATTTGATGTGCATGAAGGTATTGATTGCTCTGATTTGCACAGGCCATTTCTGTAATCGAAAATGTAACGACTAATCCCTTCAACCTGGAGATGTGCAGAGGGGCAGCGGCTGAGATTTAAATGCTGAGGTGTCGTTTTCGATAGAAGTAGCTTCCAAAGTGGACCAAGTGGACTCTGGATAAAATTAGCTTTGAGGTGGAAATACTGAAATTTAATGGGTGTGTACAATGCTGAAGACAGACATCTTCAGAGTTAAAACTCACTTCTGATTAATAAATGGTAAATCACCAAAGTGCCCTTTCCTACTCACCCCAGAAACAAATAAAAAGGTAATGTTATGACCCTCCATCCCAGTTCTGCTATTAACCTGATCATTTAGAACCAGTAGAGAGAGTCAACACTGAAATTCCACCTGTCTCCAGAAGCTCGGTTTCGTGAGCTGTTGTTCATAGACTATTTTACTTTGTCTGAAAATACATAATGGAAATCTGTGATTGTCTTCTAGATATTAATATGCATCTCTTTATCTGGGCATAAATATAAATATACATGTAATTATATAAGCATTTCTCAATGAGAGGATAAGAAATTAAATTAGTAAATGAGCCCCAAGTGTAGGAGGAAGAGATAGTGGTAGCTAGCATTTGATTTGGAAACATTCTGGCACTAGAAATGTTTTTTCATGTGGTCTACACAGAGATAGAAGAAGTGGTCCCCAAACATTCTTTTGGTTTAACAATTTTAGCTATGATGCCTCAACACTGCACTGTAATATCAACCACATTGTTTCATAGATTCTCTCTTTGCCAGGGTCTGTTCATTTCTAGTCACAGTCAAAAATCATTTGCTAATGCTTCTTCTACTCTAATTTTAAAATATTGAGTTTGTATTCTATCACATGTGCTGGTCAACAGTAGCCCCTCTTCCCCCTTTTTTTTTAATGAATGAGGACTCTGTATGTTTACTTTGTGGGTTAGGTATAGGCGGTCTGTGTTTCTTCTGTATTTTGCTTTAAAATTGATCACCTTTCACCTGTCAGTGATCAGTTATATGGCTATTAATTAAGATAACAAATACCACCAGCAGCTGTAGCTCTTTTTTTACTTATCTCCCATTATTTAGTAACTTCAACAGTATTTGGCAGTGGAGTTATACTGAAGTCCTTTCAGGTAGTTAGCTCAGAAGTTTTACTCTAAAAGAGCGAAATAGCCGTAAGCCACAAGCAGACTTGTTCACCATCATACACTATTTAAGATGGATTTTTTAAAATAATATCAGGACTACTGAAAATGGGGGGAAAGGCATTGGGCAGAAACATCTTAGCGTCTTTGAGAAATAGGACCTCCGTGGGGGGTAGCTAGCTGTCTCGGTGAGCAAGGGGAAGGAGAGGCTTTTGCCCGGCGCTGGCTCCGCCGCTGCCGAAAATGAGATTGTTCTCCTAGGATTCCACGCTCCATCACTGCGAGTGAGACCCAAGTTTGCTGTATTTCTGTGAACACGAAAAAGTATATTTTTAGGAGTCGGCCAGCTATGACTAGTCAGCTGTCGGATTGTATTTAGATTTGGGGAAGGCTCTGAGAGGATTGAAACCACTTGTTTCTCCCTCTCTCTGTCTCTCCTTGTCACTGCAATGAAGTTGGCTCTGGCTCCAGGGAGCCCTTGGTAAAGTACAATGCCCAGGGCTATGGGAGACACGGGCCTCAATAACTGATATGAAAGGTCCTTAATTAAGCACTTAGCATTTCAAGGCAGTCATCACGGCTCGCCCACAGCCCGAGCTGGCAGTCCGTCACCACCGATAGCCCACCTCGAAGACTAACGTGAGTTGAGTCGAGTCTTTTGTACTTGAGGCGAGCCGCCCGGAGGCACAGGCTGATCCGGTGACCCTCCCAGATACACTTTCTCTGCCGGAAGGAACAGGATATCGGATGTGACAACACCGCAGCCGGGAAAGGATTCCCCTCCCCGCCGTCCACCCCACACCCTCTGCAAGATCAGGGATTTGAGGAGAAAGTTAGAATGACAGTGGCACTTTCTTGGCTCAGCAGATTAGTACGGATATAACCAAATCCGGTGAATGAATAATGATGAATGTATTATGAAGCAAAAGGGAACCCCTCCACCATTGTAAAATGTCAATTATTTTGCAATTACCCAAGGCCTCGAAAAAGTTAACTAGGGAAGAAACATTTCCTTTTTTTTTTTTGGCCCCCTCCCTCCCCACAGCGTATGATTCTCTGGGCATGAGAAACCAGAATAAACATCAATGTTTGGGGAAGTTTATCTTTATATTAAGGAGCTGGGAGACTTGGCAGCATTAAAATGGAAAGGGTTAATGGAATGAACTATAGATTAAATTGTAAAGCAATCAAAGAAAACCAAACAGTTTATAGCAGACAAGCATCTTCTGGTGTTTGGGTCTGTGTCAAGCCATGGATGTGGAAAATTAAAGCCATACTGAGAAAGGAAATGAACCATGTCTAATACATCCCCAGCAATAAAATGTTTTCACTAGGACTGTAAAACTGTGGCTTACATTAGGAAAAAGAAAATCAAACTATATGTCAATTCCACATCATGGGACATGAAGTGTCCACAAAAATTTATATTACTATTTAGAAGTGTTTCATTCTGGTGTTTTATTGTGATTGGATGCGCCCTCCTCAGTATCTTTTGACTGGTATGAAAATGATTTGAACTACTTTTTTAGCATTTATTTTACATCTATTACCTGTTCTATTACTTTTTATTATTTTATTGTGCTTGTGTAGAGGATTTTGCACAGTTTTCATTATAATGTAACATTAAGTCAATTTATTTGTGTATTACATGCTGTATAATTGCACCTTTTTCTAGAACAATTTGGATTTCATTATCTAACAAATCAGCACTGTTACATTTCTAAAAGCTCTTGTTAGAAATCAAGTGCGTTTTCAAAGTAGGACAACAGAGGTCAAGTTTGCACCAAAAAGATTCCTCAGTAATGTTGGAACTATTTGAACATCAGGTGAAGGTCATATTGAAAAGAAGGAAAGAGTTGTTTCTTTGAGGAAATATTTAATTATTCACTATTGTACTAGGTTAAGATCAATAAGGATCAATATTGCAAGAAAAGGAATCTTGTAGAACAAAGGGTTCTGACATGGAACAGATAACAGTGAGATATAGATCACGGAACGAACAAATTAATCCAGGAAAAATGTCAATTGTAACTGTGTTTGGTTTATTATTATAAAGGATATCAAGATACCATTTGGATGCTTAGTTTACAAGGGCTATAAATTGCAAAACTACCAGGCACGATGAAGTGTACATATGTTTTTCCATAGCGATTTTCATAAACTGATGCATAACACAGAGGTGGCATAAATGATTTCAGCAGTCATATAGGTAAAGTGCAAAACAGTAAAACAAAACAAAATCACCCCCGCAATCACTAAGAAATTGATTAAGCTGTGAAATCATTAACAGAATGTGGATTGATGTTTTATAGGCATAATTATATTGTACATCTTCAATGAGTAAGGATGTAGAGATGCCAAGTTCTTTGACACTACGTTTTCTAGATGGCATACTTGGTATTTATCCCATGTTATTTTGGCTTGTTTGTTAACTTCTCATGAAATTTGCCTTTTTGTTTGTATTAAACTCTTAGCAGCCTCAGGATAGTGGCCATCTGATACTTAATACATTTCCACAACCTGTGACCGGGAAAGAGAATAGTAATATTGACTTAATACTACTAATAGCAGTAAACATCAAGAAATATGATTCCATTAGTTAAGACAATAAGTCACTCATTTTATTTAGTTTCCATGAGATGGGTTACCAATGCCATTTTCCCCCCCTAAAGAATATATGGTATATGGGAACTTTAGAAATCTAGAGAAAATTCCAATTTCATTTGTAGGGTCAATATGGAATTCTGTTTTGATGAATTTGGTGATGTATTTACCAAATAAAGGTGTTTTGATTTCCGAGTTCATTATAAAAAGGAAATATATTTTATTCAACTTGACAGTTTTACCTGTTATTGGAATTTCACCCACAATATTTTCAAAATTGTTAAGTAATATCTCTTGGTGAGAGGTTTTATACTCTCCCCCTGCACAGAGACTGCAGGGAATGTGGGAGAGGATCCTGTAGGAAAAATTTTCGCACAGCTTTTGGACATGTGAATAATATCATTTCGTTAAATATTAGCCTTTTTTTTTTAAGATTTATTTATTTATTTATTTATTCGACAGAGATAGAGACAGCCAGCGAGAGAGGGAACACAAGCAGGGGGAGTGGGAGAGGAAGAAGCACGCTCATAGCAGAAGAGCCTGATGTGGGGCTTGATCCCAGATCGCCGGGATCACGCCCTGAGCCGAAGGCAGACGCTTAACCGCTGTGCCACCCAGGCGCCCCAAATATTAGCCTTTTTAAAAACTAAATTGTTATCTTTAGAAATAATATCTTTTAATAACGTTTCTGTGATGTGCTGCTTTGTGACTCTTACATCATAGCAAGTCAGGTTGTTGGGGAAAACAACAAACAACAAACAATAATAATAAAATGCATCCATGCATTTAATGGCTCAAGTAAGCTTGCACGTATGAACTTCTTTTGTCCTTTTCTGTTTCCTCAATTTTCCTTTTTTATACTTTCTGCTTCTTTTTTAAAAGATTTTATTTATTTGTTTGATAGAGAGAGAAAGAGCACAACCAGAGGGAGCAGCAGGCAGAGGGAGAGGGAGAAGCAGGCTCTCCACTGAGCAGGGAGCCCGATGCAGGACTCGATCCCAAGACCCTGGGATCATGACCTTAGCCAAATGCTTAACCAACTGAGCCACCCAGGTGTCCCTATACTTTCTGCTTCTTGAAAGGCTTTCTATCATTTTGTGATTTATTTCTACCCTTGGATTTTAGATAATATGCTAGTGATAGGAAAGTCAAGGTATTTATTGGCCTCTACTTTAATCAGATCTTTATTCCTTTGCGGAAACTTCCTCGTGCTGGCAGCCAAAAGCTTTCAGGCTAATAGCCATGCATTTCTGCTTCCACCAGTTGAGATATATGGTTACTGAAAGTTAGTTCTATTCCCCCAAATTTGTACTTTCCATTATAATTATACAGTCTAAGTGTTATATCAACCAATAAGCTCTATGTTAAATATTTGTCTCTATGACAACTGTTGAATACTTTAAGAATACTTGATAAAATAAATTGCAGTAAAAGATTTTAAGCCCTCATGTGAATGAGAGAAAAGAAGTCAACATTTTCAGTTCTTAGATCTCATCGAGATACTCAATTCTAAAGAAATCCAAACTAAAAATACTAGACAATACTTTGTGGGCATGCTGTTTGCTTTAAAAATGGTAACTCCAATCAGGAGATCCATACAAAGAAAAAATCTGGGCTCTACCTCAAAGTTTGATGGCGAATGAATGGATATTAATATTTAATAAGTTAAAATGAATTTTAAATGGATGCATCATTTTGAGCCCCTTGATAATAGCGCTAAACATAGTGCTAGTTGATCTTATGCAGTCTAGCTGGTTGAGCTTTCTAGGGTTCCTAGCAACTATGTTGATACTAAAGATCAATTTAGGTATATGCCACAGCCGATACCCAACTATCTAGATTTATATGTATCATCCAAATATATAACCAAGCAAAGCAAAACGTAACTGTTCATGGAAAAAGTGAGCTAATATTTATATTTCTCATACTGAGAAATTAACAGACACTGTCTCAATTTCCTGGTTAAACTGAGAGAAAAGAATTGAATATAATTTTTAAAAGGTAAAAAATAATCACTTAAAAAACCCAAATGAACAACAAAATCTATATTTTGAAAATTTTAAAGGAGAAATTAAAGAATAAAGACCTACTGCCAAAGATAAGAAAAATAAACTACTTACAATAGAAATAAAATGACAAATATAAGACAGAACACAAAAAGTATATAGGATAACGTGTATGTTAAATATCATATGAAATTATCTTACATATATTTTGGGATAAATATAGTTAAAAAAAAAGGAATATGAAATTGGGTTAAGAACAAAAGTGATTACCACTCAAAACAAAACAAAACAAAACAAAACACCACTTCGGTTTATAGTAGAAATATAAGAAATATGAACAAACCAGATAATAATCAGTAATGAAGTTATTTTAAGTTGAGTTCAAGTTAAAAGCTTAAAATGTAAGGGGGAAAAACCCAACCATGTTAAAAGTAATGATAAAAAGTACGACCAAAGAAAAATCACATCAAGTGTAATGAACTCAACATGTTTTAGATTATGTAGCAGAGAAATATTTGGAACTATGTTCTGATATTCTAAGAAGAATTGAATGTACGGTGATAATGGTGGTAAATATTAATATACTCTTGATTTCTTGATGAATTTGGAACACAAATTATAAGTGATGCTATAGATATTTTAAATTTAGTTAATAGAATTAATATCATTAATCTAATAAGCATGTTAAAATTCTGTCATGTAGAAATTCTGTCATGTAGAAAACACAACTTTTTTACATGTCTATGAAACTTTTTTTTAAAGGACCATATATTAGGTCACAAAAGGAGTCTTAATAAAAGCAGAAATGTTACAAACATTTATCTGTTGCAAACAATTATCTGTATATAAATAGAGTAGATGTAAGTATCAAATTGGGAAACAGTTGAAAACTTCTCAATCATTTGGAAGCCCCCCCTCTGTTCACTCAACTATTCTAAAAAATCTTTTGTCAAACTTCAGTTTATCAGGGGCAGTTTTCCTTAGGGTGTTCAAGGACCACTATATTTAAATAAATGTGGGAGTGTCTGTTAAAAAAAATGAACATTCTTGGCACGAATGCAGTCACTCCAAACCAGTCTGTAAGGGTGGTGCCTGGAGATCTGGCTTAGCATCTAGGGAATTTCAGACCAACAGTGATCTGGAAAATTAGTGATATTAGCTCTAAACTTAGTTTGGCAAGAAAAACAGAGACCCCTCTTGGAAGAGGAGGGATAGAGCACACAGTTATCTCTCTGCCTCTAAAGACCCCTCTGAAAAGCTAGAGAAGGGATAAACATGTAAATTTATAGAAGTAGGTAATAGCAGATAAATTAGATAATACTAGATAAAAGCTGAGGAAGAAGAAAGTGTGCTTTAGGCATCAAGAAGTTTCAGTAGATCTGGAAGATGAAAAGCAGAGATAGAGAAAGAGCGCAACCAGAGGGAGCAGCAAGAGAAAAACAAAGGGGAAGAAATTATTAAAGGAATAATAGAAGAGGGGCGCCTGGGTGGCAGCTTTGGTTAAGCATCCAACTCTTGATTTTGGCTCAGGTCATAATTTCGGGGTCATAGGATTGAGCCCTGCGTTGGGCTCCCTGCTCAATGCAGAGTCTGCTTGGAATTCTCTCTCTTCCTCTGCCCCTCCCCTCCGATAAATAAATAAAACCTTAAAAAAATATAAAGAAATAATAGAAGAAATTTTCCCAGCCCTGAAGGGTAACAAGGCTCTAGCTCTGTGCTGCCCAATATGGTAGCCAGTTGCTGCAAACAGTTCCAAACATATACTCAAAATAGCATCAAAATATGTTCTCTATAAAGCAACATGAATCACACAGACACAGATTTTCCAAAATAAGCCAGGAAACTTGAAGTTAATGAGACAAAACCTTCCAAGTTCCAAGGGAAATGATTTTTAACCTTAAAATCTAAAATCAGACAAATGCTCTATCAAACCATTTTTAAATATGGAGAAAGAGTATTTTCTGACTACCAACAGTAAGAAAATTTACTTCCAATGTATTCTGTCATAGGTAGCTACTTGTGGATGTGTTCCAGCAAAATCTAGTAGTAAACCAAGAAATAGGAGGATATGGGAACCAGAGAAATACGGGTTCAGCCCAGAACACCAGGTAAACAAAGTTGCAAGGTGAATTCCCCCCCAATCTCCCTAATGCAGATTACATGAAAAATTCATCTATCCCTGTTTCAGAGCTTTGATTCTATTTCTTGCAAATTGGATTATGGTGTTAAACTTACTGTTATCCTGCCTTGGGTTACATTGCGAAGCATCCCTGTTACAGACCCAGGTCTGAACTGTTTTTCTTTAATTCGGATGCTTTCCCCATTATTAGGTGAGGAGGTGGAAATGTTTATTATAATATATATCTTGTTGTGTCTGTGCAGAAAGGTGTCCAAAAGAAAATAATCTTTTTTAAAAAATTGTGTTTTTTGAAAGATTTTATTTATTTACTTGAGAGAGAGAGAGAGCGCGAGCATGAGCCGGGGAGGGGCAGAGGGAGAGGGAGAGAATCTCAAGCCAGCTCACCCCCTTAGTGCAGAATCCGACACGAGGCTTCATCTCTTGACTCTGAGATCATGACCTGAGCCGAAGACAGATACTTAACTGACTGAGCTACTCAGGTGCCCCTAAACAATTGTTTTATGTGGACTCTGGGTGCTGGGACTTTGGGAGAATTAATTTTTCTCTTTTCTCTTTATTGGTTGAATTTTGTGCATGTTAGATAATACATTATAAATTCGCAGGGAATAGTGAAAGATTGGAAATAACTTAAATGACCATAAGTGGGGGGACTGGTTAAATAAATCTGGTATATCAGTGCAATGTAAGATTTTTAAGTACAGATGTATTAAGTAAAAAAACCCAGTGTGACTGCCTCAGTGTGTAAAGTAAGGTACCATTTGTGTAAAAAGTATAAAACAAAAATATGTGCATCTATTCATTTATGTGCAAATATCTCTGATAAGATATATAAAAGCAGGCAGCATTTGTCTCAAAGGAACCAGTGATTTGAGGAGAGAGTAAGAAGAAGAATTTTCACTATATGCCCTTTTATAGCTTCTGAATTTTGTTTATTTATTTATTTATTTATTTTTTAAAGATTTTATTTTATTTATTTGACACAGAGAGAGAGACAGCCAGCGAGAGAGGGAACACAAGCAGGGAGAGTGGGAGAGGAAGAAGCAGGCTCCCAGCAGAGGAGCCTGATGTGGGGCTCGATCCTAGAACACCAGGATCATGCCCTCTTGCCAAAGGCAGACGCTTAACGACTGAGCCATGCAGGCGCCCCTATAACTTCTGAATTTTGAACTCTTTGCATGTACTACTATAAGTGATACTTAAAAAATTACAAGTATATCCTATTTGTAAGGTCGGATGATGTTCAAAATGCCTTTCTCCCAAATTTCAGACTAGAAAACTCCTAGTTATAAGACTCACTTAAAGGGTTATTTCTCTGAAGATTTTCTCTTTTTTTGATGACTACTTTTTTCCGTTCAGAAGGTGACATTAGCATCCCTCCTGTCTTCTGCCAGAGGACCCTGTGTATAAATCTGCTCTAGTCCCTAGAATATTGTATCACACCCTTTCAATTCATCCTATCTCAAAGAACAGCATCTCCAATTATCTACCTAGCCTTCGTTAATTTATTCATCTCCCATCCTTTATTTTTCATCTATTGCCAAGAGCTATGAATTTAGTTTTTTATATTTAATTTTACTTTTCTCTATTGTTTCTACCACCAGATATTTCCGATAACTCATCAATTATTACCTGTATTACTGCAATCGGTGCCTAATTTTCTTCCCACTTCCAAGTCTGTAATTATCATGTGATCTTTCTAAAATACAGATTAGATCACCTTACTTTTTAACACTGGTCTTCCAGAAAACGGGGAGTGAAGCAAGCATTGAAAGGATAATCTGGGGGCCTGGGTGGCTCAGTCAATTAAATGTCTGATTCTTGATTTTGGCTCAGGTCATGATCTCAGCATCATGAGATTGAGCCCCACATCAGGCTCCACATGCAGCAGGGGGTCTGCTTGAGATTCTCTCTCTCTCTCTGTCCCTCCCCCCATCTCTCTCTCTAAAATAAATAAATAAAATCTTAAAAAAAAAAAAAAGGGTAATCCATGTGAGAGGTGCCAACCAATGGTGGAAAGAGAAAGAAGAAAGGACAGTAACCAAGAGAAGCTGTGAAGCGTCAAAATGCCCCAATACAAAGTAATCAGCTAGGATTAGATACACAAATTGTTCTGGGTTTGGTTCATTAGGAGAAAGGAAAAAGGGGGGAATTTTAACTGCCCAGTTTTCCTGCCTCCCATTATTTGATGTTCATTCCTTGAAAAGCCAATTCCCTTGCACTCAGGGGCTTTTTCATTCAGAAACTTTGTGGTTGATTCGGATTCAGAAACCATTGCCAGATTCCATGGCTTGCAAGGTATTGTTTTCATCCAAGTTAGGAAGTGGCAGAAAGTACTGGAAACTGATGGTGCAGCATTCCTAGGACAAGAGGCCGCTCTGTCCTTGATGGAGGGGACCCTGTCTAGCAGTCAGCCAACACCTTCAAAATGAAGCAGTTACAAGATATTTGCATCTGATACAGCTGTCAAATTAAAATGGCTTCCGGGGCGCTTGGGTGGCTCAGCCGGTTAAGCGTCCCGCTCTTGATTTCGGCTCAGGTCATGATCTCAGCGTCCTGGGATCCAGCCCCACATCAGGCTCCCCACTGAGCAGGGTGTCTGCTTCCTCCTTCTCCCTCTCCCTCTGCCTCTCCCCCTTCTTTCACTCTCTCACATACATGAATAAATAAATAAAAATAAATAAAATGGCTTCAGTGGCTCCCACATTTTCTTTATCATAATATTCAGTCTCCTTAGCAGACCTTATCTTCTGGCAAACTTCTCTCCGAATTCCTTTTTTCCAGCCATGCTGAACTTCTTGTGTCACCTCTCCCACAGGCCACACTCTCAGGTTTCTGTTCTATTCATCTGTTCTTTTGTTGGTTCTCGATTATTTCCTTCCTTCGTTGGCTCACTCCAGGTCATCCTTCAGAACTAACTGGCCATTAGGGACTTCATGAGGCCTTTCCTGAAGCCACCAGTTTTTGTTTAAGAGGTGGTCCAGCATGCTCACCTCCTGTATTTACTTTGCTCTGGGCATTTATGATTTTCCCCATTAGAGGGTGAGTTCCTCAAAAACAGATTTTTTGTCTCTTACCACTGCATTCATCATGTTAAGGTGGGTTGGGTTCTTTTAATAAGGCTCTTTGTGTATTAGGACCAGAAGCCCACTCAGCCTTGCTCAAGTGAGGTGGGACTTATCATAAGGATACAAGGCAGTTTACAGACCTTGGGAATGATGCATTACCCATACCTCACAGAAATGGAGTTGGAGATGAAACTGTCTCTCTTTTTCTCCCTCTCTCTCTCACTCAGTGATTTACTTCGCATCTCTCACCAGTTTCCAAGCGACACATCAACATGGTCTTCTCACCTTTGCTTTCTCTCTCCCTCCTTTTCTTTAGACAAAACACAGAGGAATCTGTTGTTTTTGCCCAAACCCCCTTCCCCTTAATAACGGAGCTCTATTTTTTTCTTTTTGGGCAACTGTTTGCCTTCTGAAAATAGCTAGTGTCCCTCAGTTTACAAGGGATTGTCATATGACTCAAACTAGACCATAATATTCTATTTTCCTAGGGATCTGAATTTGGAGCAATACTCTAAATGTGATTAAAGCTGATAATTTTTTCTGACAGTATATGTATATGTATATATATATATGTATATATATATATATATATATATATATATATATATATAAATTTTTTTTTTTGAGAGGAAGAGAGAGAAGAAGGGGACAGAAGGAAAGAGAGACTCTTAAGCAGGCTCCACCCCCAGCACACAGCCTGAAGCAGGGCTTGATCTCACAACCCTGAGATCACGACCTGAGCTGAAATTAAGAGGCAGACGTGTAACTGAATGAGCCAACGAGGCACCCCTCTGACAGTAATGTTATAGGGGGACCTGAGTCCTTATTTAGAGAGACCTCAGAGCTGCTTCAGTTCTTTCTTTTGATTCTGTGAAGTAACCAGTCCCCTTACAACAAATTCTCTTTGGACAGTAATTTAGTCAGTTTCTGTGGCTAACACCATAGAATACGTACTGATACTCTGGTTTTTTCTGCTTGCACATGGCCAACAACCGGAGTTCATTACCTTCCAAGGCCCTTTGTTCAAGTTCCAATAAGAGCATCTGGTCCCTGGTTATCAGTGTACTGAATGCATGCTTATTTCTGTCCACTGTGGCCAGGTGTGGTGAGGCTTCCTAGGGCTAGTCCTGAAACTAGGGCAATGGACAAGAAGAGATACTCTGAGACAATATGTGTGTATATTTTGGCAAATAGACCTGCTGACTCTCCTTTCCTGCACCCTTTAAAGTCTCTGCACAACCTGAGGGCCACTAGCAAGATAGGTGATAATGTGTGGATGTGCAGAGTTATTTAAAGATTCAGTTTATTTACTTATATTCTGGGGCCAGAATCCCCGAGTTTGAATCTCAGCTCTACCGCTCAAGAGCTGTCTGACCATTGGAAAGTTATTTAACTCCTTTGAGCCTCAATCCTCTCATCTCTAAAATGAGGATAATAAAACTACTGGGTTGTGGGAGGATCAAATGAGTTAATCAGTATAAATTGTTTAAAACAGTGCCTGATGGGGGTGCCTGGGTGGCTAGGCTGGTTAAGCATCTGCCTTCAGCTCTGGTCATGATCCCGGGGTCCTGGGATCCAGCTCTCCCTAGGGCTTCCTGCTCAGCGGGGAGTCTGCACCTGCCCCTCTGCACCTTCCCCCCACTCCCCGCCCCGCTCGTGCTCTCTCTCTCTCTTAAATAAATAAGTAAAATTTTTAAAAAGCCAATTTTTAATTTATTCATTTGAGAGAGGGCCTGATGGATACTAGTTTCCAAGTGGATGTTACCTAGTATTACTGATTATTTTTGTCATTACGATTATTATGTTTGGGTTGACATCATTGGAAGAAAGAGCAGAAGTGAATTTTGTGCAGTCCTGTGAGCTTCATATTTGGGGAAGAAGAAGAATTTGAAGGAGTTTTAGTTGAATAATTAATTTGCATGCCGTTTTCTTCATTCATTATAATGTTACAGCATCAGGAAGAATTTCCGTATCTGGGGCAGGAGCACTTTTTCTCAGTCTGTTTTTCATCATTTTTCAGCCCCAAATAAGTCAGACTCCAGCTCCTCTCTGCCCTGTTCCATTGTTGTGATTTCAAGAATGTAGGATCTTCAGTTTCTTCTACCATGTTTTACTTGTGTCTTCATATAACTTATACATGATAGCAACATATAGCATATATAATATTTCTATTAAAATGACAGTTTCCAAAATATAAACCACATATTTTGGCCCATATCATCTTTGAACTCATAGTTTATGTGTTTATTATTAATCATCTATTTTTCCTCATCTAGTTTCATGGAAATAATTAATTCATTATGTAAACTATTGTATGTAGGTAGGTATACAACATGATGATTTGATCTGCATATGCCCAGTAAAATGATTACTGTATTCAAGCTAATTAACATGTCACCTCATGTAGTTACCATTTTTTTGTGATGAGAGCACCCTGAAATCTACTCTTAGCACATTACAAATATTCAATATGGTATTATTAACTGTAGTCACCATGTTGTACAATAGTTCTCTAGACTTTTTCATCCTACATTCCCACCCCACCCCAGCCCCTCTTTATCATTATCATCATTCTACTTTCTGCTTCTATGAGTTTGACTTTGTTTTTCTTTTAAAGATTCTACACACAAGTAAGGTCATACAATATTTGTCTTTCTCTGGCTTTGCCACTTACCATAATTCCCTCCAGATTCATCCAAGTCGTCACAAATGGCAGGATTTCCTTCTTTCTCATAGCTAAAAACATATTCCATTGTGTATGTATATACCTCATTTTATCTATTCATCCATTGACAGATACTGAGTTGTTTCCATATCTTGGCTACTATGAATAATGTTGTGATGAACATAGGAGTGAAGATATCTCTTTGAGACACTGATTTCATTTCCTTTGGGTATATACCTAGAAGTGGAATTGCTGAATCATATGATAGTCCTATTTCTGATTTTTTAAAGGAATCTCCATACTCTTCCATAATTTTCATTCTCACCATCAGTGGACAGAGTGTGGAATTTCTTTTTGATCAATACTACTCATTGTGATATTTAGCTAGCTGATGCTTATATAATGAATCTACTTGGAATTTCCCATCATGTTTCTCCTCTCCCTGGTCTAACTACATTAAAATTCATCAAGTCATCGTGCTCTTCCATACTTTTCCACCTTACACGTTTGGTTTCCCCCTCCTGGAATGCTGTATTCCCATCCACTTTCTCCCTGGCCATCCCATGTTTATTCTTTAAGACTAGAATACAATGCCATTTCTCTCCGAATAGTGAAAGTNNCTCTTCCGAGGCCACACTCCCACTTCTGGAATGAATTTGGTGATTCTGAATCATAGTAAATGATCAAGGTCATCTGCGAGGCATGTTGCTTCAATTATTGTATGAAAATATTGTAATTTGCATATGAAATTTTTAACATAGAAGTCAGACTTTTCACTCTTTGCCCTCTTTTCATCATGGGTAATGGAGGTGCCTGCTTTAGTTATTCTTGTACCAGATGGACTCTTTCTACAACCTGGATAGCTGCAAGAACAGAAAAGTGTAGATAAATGCCAAAGCACATGGCCTTACGCGGGTCCTACCATTGGCAAGGGTAATGTCATCCCCTTTCCTAAGACTGAATGCAGATCAGCTCTGCAGGACATTACAGGAAATGCCACTTCTGCCTAATTCTTTGGAACTTAGTATTCCCCATGTTTTTAAAGATCTTTATACAGACCATGCTGTTTACATAAATTCATGGTTTTACTTCTGTTGTTTCCTTTGCTTGGAATGACTTTCTCTCTCTTTGTCCCCTACAAACTCATCTTTGATTCTGTGAAGTACCAGTACTATGAAGTACCCATCTCAGATACCATCTGCAAAAGAAAACCGGTCCCTTATAGGCCAGGTTTGTCTATTTGCTATTCTTTGAACTCTCTTAGCAACTTGGCATATGCTCATAATTAAGGTTACCAATTTACAAAAATAAGAATTCTATTTATTTTTTTGTTTGAGTTTTGTTTATCTTCAAGACCCATTGAAGGAAAGGGGCATTTATAAAGTAAGAGCAGGAAATCTGAAAGGGGTGAACAACGCAAAGGTGAACGCATGGTCCTGGAGAGGAGCCTTCACGTGTGTGCATGCGTTTCCCGATGAGGTTGAGAACTGAGGATGTATGCTGACACCTATCTGCCTTCTCTCCAGTGAGAAAAATGGAAGCTGACATCTCAGGGCAATTCTTTGTCAGAAATATACATCTGCATGAAGAGAAGAGAGTTAAAAATTTAATCTGCAAAGCTATTTAGAGAGTGGATAGGCCTTGACAGGCCTCCCAAATGTATTACAAGAACAAGAAGAGTGGAGTTATGGAAAAAAAAAAGCTGTTGCAGCAAACAGAATGAAACTAAGCTTTCTTGACAGAATCAGTTTGCCAAATGACTTTAAAATCGCACTTGTCCTTTTTTTATTCTTATGTATACTCTAATTTAAATGTCTAAGAGAAATTTTTAGAATATGTGTGGTACCGCTAAAGAACTCTAAGGTAAAGATACCACGGTAATGCACATTGTGTTATTTGGAAGAAGGGTGTGTGAAACCAAATTAAAACCTGTCAACCCCCTAACCAGTCACAAAAAAGTAATGAGGATTCTGGAGGCATCTATGATAATCTGACTGATAAATTTTCAAGCTATCACCTTATGTTTAAAATACTGCTTGACATGAATGAATAGAGTAAACCATTGCCAGTGAACTTCCAAAAAATATGACAGTTTGATGTCAGTTTGTGTTCTATGTTCATTTCCTTTTACCTACTGCTGCAGGAAGTTTACCCTTACAGACCAGCCCACATTTCATCATTATTATAGGGAGAAGTACTGTTCTACTTTCTGACTTACACTTAGCATTAACTTTTTTTCTTTTAAATTCATAGTTATCGACCTGAATGCTAAAATAAAGAAACATACACTTTTTTTTTGTTTAATTGGTAATACTTGGGATAGATAGATCACCATTACCAAATAGTTAAGAAAATAAAGGTATAAAATCATGTGATCTTTTCAAAAGTTATAGAAACAACTGTGTAATAAAATTCAAGATTTACTGAATGAGTTTAATGTTTCAACTAAGTTCTGGACTCCATTGCTATTTTTACAGTCCTAATTTTCTTTATCTGACCAGGCCTCAGATTAGGCAAAAGCACACTACTTACTCTAGCAATATCCTGACTATTAATATTGTAGAAATTTTTTTTTCCATTAAAGTCTTAACTATTGAAGCATAACTTTCAAGTCCTAAGATGTAAGTTTATCTTAAAATGTTCCTTTAAATCTTTAATATCTACGGCTTACTGATGGTTACATTTCTACTTTTCTTAACCTCCCATGTTCGTTGTTAGTGGGTTCTGAGGTAACCTGCACTCTGTTCAGATATAGCTAACTTAATGGAGGGATTCAGATTTATCACATTGTAGTAATCATGAGACATATTTATAAATCTATTCTTTCTTCTCCTTTTTTTTTTTTTTAAAGATTTTATTTACTTATTTGACAGAGAGAGACAGCATGAGAGAGCATAAGCAAGGGGAGAAACAGAGGGAGAGGGAGAAGCAGGCTCCCCACTGAGCAGGGAGCCCAATGTGGGGCTCAATCCCAGGGTCCTGGGATCATGACCTGACCCGAAGTCGATGCTTAACCAACAGAGCCACCCAGGTGCCCCTCTACTCCTTCTGAATATATGGTAGCTTTGTATTTCTCCAGAATATTTGAACTGTGGTCACGTGCCTTACTTTGGCCAATATGTGAGCAGAAGTGATGTGTGTCACTTCTGAGAAGAAGCCATATGAGCCAGGACATGATGTTCATGGTTCCCTATACTTCTCTGGAAATGTTGGAAACATATTAAGATGAATCTTCTGTTGGACTTGGCTTTCACTTGGACAAGCACCAAGTGAATATAGTTCTCCTCTGTTCCCCAATCCCTGCTGATGACACCTGTTGGCCATTCAGTATGAACCAAAAATAAATTTTTGCTGTGTTAAGCCACTGAAATTTTGGGCTTTTCTGTTACTAGAGAATAACTTATTCAATCTTAATTGATGTATCATCTTTTTGGTTGCATGGAATCTGGATTAGAGAGACAAATTTTAAAAGATAATTTTAAAATCATTTATTAGATACTGAATTTTGTCATCTATCTTTTGTGAATGTATTTTTTTCTTTTATTTTCTTAATGTGATAAACTATATTGACTGATTTTTTAACAGTTTTATTGGAATATTATTTACATACCATATAATTCACTTCTCTTACGTGTACAATTCAGTGATTTTTAATAAACTTACAGTGTTGGACAATCATCACCACAATCAATTTCAGAACATTCCATCCTCCTAAAAAAAAATCAAATGGTTATTTGCTCTTATTCCCTACTCCTACTTCTAGTCCTAGGCAGCCACTCATCTGTTTTCCGTCTTTGCAGATTTGCCTTTTCTGGACATTTTATATAAGTGAGTCATACAGTATGTTGTATTTTTGTGCCTGGCTTATTTCATTTAGCATCATGTCTTCATGGTTCATCCATATTGCAGGATACATCAGTTCCTTATTCCTTTTCATGGATGAGTAATATTCCACTGTATGGTTATACCACATTTTGTTCATCCCTTCCCTGGCTGATGAGCATTGGATTGTTTCCAGTTTTTGTTTATTACAAACAGTGTAGCTATGACAATATGAATACAAGGCTTTATGTCGATGAACTCATTCATTTCTCTTGGCTGGGTACGTAGGAGTGGAAATTTATGTCAACCCATCCCTGTCACTGTCAGATCCTTTGCATCTTAAAGGCCCTTATGTATCAGTGAAAAAATATTCAGGAAATAAATCAGAATATTCTGTCTTTCCTTTTTAACTCATACATACTCACGTGCACATAGATTCTTCATGGAGAATGAATACCAGTATGTTCTGGCTGGTTAATGATTCCTGGTAGAAGAATAGCCATTAGAATTTCCATTTGTTCCTGAGCATTTCATTTACTGAGTCTTGTATGGGATATAATTCTTAAAGGGATTGAGGTTTCTGTTGGAACAAAGTCTGGCATGCAGTAGGTAACATTGCTTCTCTCAGATTCCTGTTACACATTCTGACTTAGCCGTGATGCTTTAAGTGTTGAAAAATCATCTGTCCTGCATGATTTTATTTTTATCATGTGCATACATGACTGTGCCTAAAACAACAAAGAGCCAGCTTTTAATAGTATGTAAATATAAATGGCTTGGTTATGTTTCTTTCAAGTCATTTAAGGAGAAACCCCACCTGTTTTGTCATCTACTTACTTAATCTTTTCCTTTGTTGTTAATTTTCATTTAAGGTGACCAAAGGTATTTTTTGTTTGTTTCAAATAAATATCCTAAATATTTATATAATTAAATATATAAAAAATATAAATATTTAATATATAATATATAAAAATATATAAATATAATTAAATATAAAAATAAAATATAAATATTTTATTTATATAAAAATATAAAATATTTTTAACAGAAGATACTAGGACCAAGCCTAAAGCTGAGACCTAAATTGTAATGTTTTCTGTGTAACCCAAACAGGTGGCCATGTACACATTGACTGTGTACAGTCTCTTCTGTTTTCTTTTCTTCTAAGATTTTAATTATTTATTTTATTTTAGAGAGAGAGAGAACATTCACAAACGAGGGGAGGGGCAGAGGGACAGAATCTCAAGCTGACTCCATGCAGAGTACGGAGCTGTATGGGGTCTCAATCTCACAACCCTGAGATCACTACCTGAGCCTAAGCCAAGAGCTAGACCCTCAACTACCTGAGCCACTCAGGCACCCCAGAGTCTTTTCTGTTTTCTTAAAAGTGAAATAGTTACAATTTAAATCTATAAAAACTTCACAAGGACTTAAACTGGATAGAGGATATAGTTAGATCTTACTGAATTTTAACTTTCACAGAAACTATATAAGATTAAAGATCATGGGCCCAAACTGTACTTTTATCTGAGAAGTTTTGATGTCTATAGTCATTTAGAATGATTTCCTAACTGTCTAGTTGTGTTTGAGGGACTAGACAAACTTAGCATCCCCCGACTCGTCCGCCATCTTAACTCCTCCTCCCCGTCTTCAGTCATTTAAACATGCCTTATTTTATAGGACGAGCATGTGATTTATTGTCCAAACTACAACACCTTAGAGGGTGGAAGGAGCTCTACGTATAATTATGCTGGGGAACATGGGTAAGTTGAGGCAGTCCCAGGCTCACTTAGAGCATGTTGTCACCTGATGTGTAGTGAAAGACCTCACTCTGCACTCACTCATTTGGAAATACGTTTTGCTTGTTTTCTTTTTTAACAGAAGATAAATTTGTATTTATCTCACACTTGTAGGCAAGAATACATGTATATATATATGCTGTTCCAAGTTTTTTTTTTTTATTTCAAGATACTTTATTCTAAAAACAGGTCAGAACCCGAAGCTTGTGGCCCATTCTGCCAGTGTACAAACTACAAATGCTTGCTCAGAAGCTGAGGGGCACTCCTTGGTAGCATGTTTGAAAAGTGAATAAAAATCCATATGAAACAGGGGCGCACGGGTGGCGCAGTCGTTAAGCGTCTGCCTTCGGCTCAGAGCGTGATCCTGGCGTTCCAGGATCGAGCCCCACATCAGGCTCCTCCACTATGAGCCTGCTTCTTCCTCTCCCACTCCCCCTGCTTGTGTTCCCTCTCTCGCTGGCTGTCTCTCTCCGTCACATAGATAGATAAAATCTTTTAAAAAAAATCCATACGAAACAAATATTCAAATAGTTCCCATAGGAACACAGATAAGTGGCCCCATCTCCTCGTGTTCCATATTATTGCATCTGTGCCAACCCTATTTACAAAGACATTTCAAGAAAACTAGCAGTACTTAAATTAAACGGTCCCCCCCAAATTCCGTAATTCAAGCTAACCTGGCGGTTAACAGCTGTAGGAGTGGTACCTACACGGTAATGCTCGCTGAAGCAAGGCAGCAGGGGACACTTCACCCCACTTCATCCCATTCTCCCAGGGGGAGCACAGGATACAGGCAGGGGGCTGCCGTCCTGCTCCTCTCCTTCCAGCAGGAAGTCATGGCCCTGGACCTGCGTGTGAGTTGCCATGTTGGCCCCGCGTGTGAGTTGCCATGTTGGCCCCAACGTCACATAGTGGATCATCAGCCTCTGGAACCCTTTGAAAGTAGAAGCAGCGGCAGCAGTGGAAGCACCCGTGTTTTCAAAGAGCGTCCACTCCCCCACATGCATCTTGGGCAAGTCACTACACTCAACAGTGCAATTGAGGCTGTCACATGTTGGTCCCCATATGCTGGTCAAATAACACTTCTAATCTGGTTTGGGTCTCTTCTGCACGAGGGGCTTCATGTGTACATGATCATAAATGATGCAATTAAATGATCCATATACCCCATCATTCACGTAATACCTAAAGGTTTGTTCACTCGACTGGTCGTCATCATTAGAGCCGGTCTGTTCCTTTACTATGAGGTTTTTTTGGTGGTGCTGTTAACTGCAAGTGTGAAAGCTGATGCAACATATTATCTGCTGGGCTCAGCTATGATTCTCATTCCCAAGTGTGCTGGAAAACACTTGTCCAGTGCTGGGTTGATAACACTGGTGATCTCTTCAAATTTAAGCTTTACGTCTTCAGATCCAAGAAAGCCACCTTTGATATCAAGCAGATACCGTGTTGAAACCCGCCTCAGCTCCCATGACAAAGACACAGCCAGTATCAGAGATGGTGTGCACGAGGGTCTCTGTACAGCCACTTCCCACATGGAAGCTGACACCGATGATATCAATATATAGCTCTTTTGCAGCAAAAAAGAACCCTCCTGGTTTTGAGCGTGGCACCAAATTTAACACTGAGGCAACAAACTGCTTTGAAATCATCAGTGGCAGTCCGCAAAACCAGCTTCGCCTTTGGATGTGCCCTGGCAACTTTGATCAGTTGGACTTCACGATCAGAAGTTATCATCTGGACTGCATTATTGACAGCGTCCTTAATCTGAGACACTTGCTGGGATTTGCATAGATAATCCTTTCTGGAGGCAGCCGTAGACTCGGCACCAATTGTATTTCAGTCTTGCTGGTGAAGTCAAATCCTGTCCCAATGGCAGCTAGGGTCTTCGCTGTGCTTTGGTGTTCATTGCATTTGACGGCATCAAAGGGGGTGACCTGAGGAAGGGCTTTGAATCATCTCGGATGTTTCTTTAGAATGTCTCCCCGGTCTGCAACATAGAAGGCATCCTTATCACCAGAAGACGAAACTTCTTTAATATTTTGGGCCAGGCTGTCCTTGGCAGTAAAGTCTTCAGAGAGGAAATGGCAGTCAAACTCTGTATTAACTAAAATTGTTCATGGTTTCTTGGTGTTTCCATGGAAAACAGATGGAAATTAGAGAAATTATGGCCAGCATTTCACAAAGGCAATTCCCGGGAATTCCAGGTCCCACTGAAGATGCGTGTGCCCTCGGTGCAGCAGTGGAGATGTTCTCATGAGCACAGAATCTGCTGTCTTAGAGCACACGGGGCGCCGAGGGCCAGCCCCATGGAGAGTGTGCAGGCAGGCCTGCTGCACCGCCACCCTGGTCAGCCGCCCCCCCTGCGGCCCCGCTCCCTTACCCGGGGGCCGCCAGCTGGGAGATCTGGCTTAGAGGCCAGTGGGCACTGACCTGTTGTTCCCTCAGAACAGAGCCAAGATAACTGATGCACACAAGAAATGAACCCTAGCTGTCCTAGTAGGCTGTGTTGTTTTTCCAGCTAAACTAAAGTGGACTGCATCATGCAATTTACCTTTTATATAAAATGTCTACATTTTAAAGATTTTGTGGTCTCTATATCATGTTTTTGGATTCTTACAGCTCCCTCCCCCAAGAGTGCCTATTACTGTGTTAGGCATATAAATGTTGCCTCCTCCTCCAAGATACATTAAAGAAATAATTCATGCCAGAGTGCTTAGTATCATGGAAATGTGCAAGGGGGTCTGTCTGCCTTTCAGGGCTTGCGGTTTCTAAAACAGATTCTCCCAGGCAAATTCTCTTTTCCGAATCTTTTTTTCACATTCCCTTTCCATTCTGCTTCTCTGCTAACCAGCCAACCACACTGACCCCAACATCCTCAACAGTATTGGCTCTTGAAAACATAACAACTGTCCTATTAATTGGAATTCTGATTTCAGGGAACATACAGTGTCAATTTAACAACTTAAAAAGCTAGAGTCTTGCAAAGTGTCACCAGGAGAATGACAGAGAGGCACCTGTTCCTGGCCCAGGAGAGAAGTCCTGAATACCACAGTCTTGCCCCACCTCACCCTCTCGGGGAGTTACCTTTGCCAGCAGCACGAACCAAGTCATAGCCATTAAAGAACAAACAACTGTGTGAGAAAAGCAAGCTGAGAGAGAGGAAAACAATGCTATCTACCTTAACCCACAGGAGGGTTCTTCAAGAACATTTGAGTTGCATGGAAGGTTGACCCTCAAACGGTTGCCTAGGTCAGCAGGACCTGAGGCGGTCCCAGGGGTGAAGACTGGTCAGGTAAGTTAAAGCTGCCTTCAGGGCACTTTCAACTTAGGCACCAATTTCCTCAAGACTGAGGATAGGACAGCCACACTGTTGGAGTTCAACTTTCTCCTTCACTCCCCCCCCCCCCACCCCGGCTCCTGTTTCCTTTGTTCCTGTGAGTCCAGTGTATCCAAGAGTGACTTCCAATGGCAGGGAAAATTCTTTATAAGGATGTTGCCTCCTGGTCTGATCTGGACTTCACTTTTTAGCAGTCCTAACTCATTTTCTAGGCTCCAGGCATGACTGCGCAGAATTTTTTTAAAACACATTTTTACTTCCAACCCCCTAAGTTCTAGGTTCCCTTTCACCATGAATTCTCCAGACCTTTTCTCAGTACCAAGTTAGGTGTCGGGGCACAGTTGCTGTTTCTCGTTACCGTTTTATTTCCCAGCTTTCAGCTTGCCTCTTGTTGGTTTTCTTCCAGATATCCTTGAAACTGCCTTATGTCTCTTTGGGCTGATCTCATTCCTGGCTTGACAAATTCAAAACACGGTGGTTTGTTTTTTTTTTCCCCAGACAGAAATTGTTCTACTTTTATTAATTGTCAAACTAGGATATTAATGGAAATACTCTTTATTTCATGTATACTACATTATAATATTATATATATCATACTATTTATGTATATATATTTTAATCTCATGTTTCCATCATTGAAGAACAAAAATACTCTGTGGTTTTACTTCTACTACCATTAACAAGGCTAATCAGAACTTTGCCTTGAATAAGATTTGGTGATCTTACGTACTCGCTAGATCTCTGCTGAATTTGAAAGTCATTAATCATTTTTTTTTCCTTAGAAATTTTCCACTTTTTGGCTTTTATGACACTGCCATTTGCTGATTCCCTTCATAATCCTCTGGCTATTTTTCCTTTATCCGATGGCTTCTTTTTCTCAACGTATTTCACAGTTCTGTCCTTGGGCCCTGTGCTTCTCACTCTATACAACAGAATAACGTATTCTGCAGCGGTCAGACAAAAACTGCTTCTAGGTCAGTTACCCAGGAAAATCTTCTAAGAAGGTACCACACTGGAAGCCAGTATAGCATATATTATCTTTTCCTCTAATATTGAAACTCCAGTTCCGACTGAGGTTCAGATGTAGTTGTGTTTACCCTCAAGGACCATGCCGTATGACACGTAAGTAATTTTAAAGATAAGCATCCTTTCTAACAAGGCAGGATATCTATCACAGCTCAGGAATATGGGGACTGAGACTGAAGGAGGGTATATTTCTTTTGGAATGGCAGGTGGAGTCGCTGCACTTACTGACTTGTGATCTGTTTTGCAAAGCATGTGCAGTTCAACTTGTAGGAGTGAAATGTGTATGTGATCAAGCTTTGTTACTCTCCTAGGGTGATCCTGTCTGTGCTCACCATTTCATGTGCCATCTCTGTGTATATGTGTGTATATATGTGGAAGCTGTTAGTATTAATATTAGTATTAATTTAATTTTATTTTCCTGACTGACTATGGTAGGTTCCGAGGCCACGAAAACATGGGAATCAGTTATGGCTAACTGCTCCTTGATACATGTAATTTTCCCATTCTTTCAACAATTATTCATTCAACTCACTGTGTAGCAGACTCTATGTTAGGTATTAGTGATACTAGGGCAAATAAGCAATTCCTGCTTAACAGACTCTTATAAAGAGTGGTGAGTGCATTCATTCATTTTGATTGATTAATTTACTATGTATTAGGTATTGTGTAGCAACCTGTCAATATAAAGAAGTGTAGTTCCTGATTTCTGGGGGCTCCCAATTTAGGGTTAGTACAGGAACAGAAAGAAATAGACACATAAGATGGTCATTATGATACAGTAGAGCCATGCTGATAGTTACGCGGTATTAGAGAAGGACAATATTATTGCAATAAACTAACCTGTATCAGGGAGAAGTAAAATGAAATCTTGACCCAAGATTTCTCTTATTTGTGTAATATAACTATTGATATCATTGATTTGTTCTTTCAGGACTGGTCACTTCTAAAAGAAAACCACTGCAGAGGATTTGGTGCCTGGTGGATGACTTTATACAAGAAGTAGCACTTTGTTTGGGGCTTGAATACCATTGTTATTTTAAATGTGGGGACACAGTTAGGAACAGTGGGCACTGTAGCCTGGAGGACGACTACATAAAACATAAAGCCAAAACATAAAGTAGAAATCATAAGCCATAACATAAAGCTAAGTAACATGAGTAATGTATGTTATTAATAAGGTGAATCATGGCTTCCCTGACTGCACAAGGGCTGTGTGTGATGGGGAAGGTAAAAACAAGGTGGGGTGGTTGCAATGAGGATAGCTTATGGGATTACTTATAGCGTAAGCTGGTAGAAGAGTATGTACTTGGTGCAATATCCAGTTTTCCATCCATTGCCCCATCCCAGAAGTTTTTACCAAGTGCTTACATTGTACTTATGATGCGGTGTTCTGAAAATATGTTAAAGAAGAACAAAGAAAGAAAAAAAGACAGGATTTGCTTCCAAATGTATAGTTTATCTATTTTTTTTTGAATATTTTTTTATTATAGTATGTTAGTCACCGTACAGTACATCCCTGGTTTTTGATGTAAAGTTCGATGATTCATTAGTTGCATATAACACCCAGTGCACCATGCAATACATGCCCTCCTTACTACCCATCACCAGTCTATCCCATTCCCCCACCCCCCTCCCCTCTGAGGCCCTCAGTTTGTTTCTCAGAGTCCATAGTCTCTCATGCTTCATTCCCCCTTCTGATTACCCCCCCCTTTCTTTATCCCTTTCTTCTCCTACCGATCTTCCTAGTTCTTATGTTCCATAGATGAGAGAAACCATATGATAATTGTCTTTCTCTGCTTGACTTAGCAAATGTATAGTTTAATTTAAAAATGGAGAAGCAAAGTAAGAAATACAATGCAATCTTGTAACTGGTATAACATGAAAATATACAAAGAAAAATTTCAGGAATCTGCCTGGGAGAGTTAAGGAAAGCTGTACCTATTTGGTCACCTTGAATCATATAACGAAGGAGGGGTAAGTAAGATGTTAAGGTTGAGGGCTGCAGACAGAAGGAACAACAAAGACTGAAAGGGATATCACAGAGTGACTTTCTGGGAGAAACTGTGTATAGTTCTAAAACGCTACAATTTAAAATGTTTCTCTCTTTGGAAAGAGAAAGGGATCAGTGCGGGTGGGAAGTGAAAATGATCAGGGGCTGTTGAGCTTTATCCTCCAGCTTTGCTGTGCTCTGGATGGGATTAACGTGGTGGATTATTCCACTCAAATGTGTACTTTACAGATTTAACTATAGACAAAATGTGGAAGGTATTTTGTAGTGATAACGCTAGAAATGAAGCCTGTCTGCAGGGGGACTAGTTAGGAGGCTCTGTACCAAGTGTGGTAGCAGAAACGGAGATGTAAGAGACATAAAGTAAGTAACCAGACTTGAAGACTGAACATATATCTAGGATTTGGAAGTAGAGGGCACACAAGAAACTCACATAGTTTCTGTCATAGGTAACTAAGTAGATAGTGGCACCACTGGCTAGCCTAACAAGTGATCTAGCCAGGCTGCATCAGGGACTCCAAAGCTATGAAGTTACAGGATACCTCTTCCCCATAAATGTATTTGGTGTGAGTGGATAGGCAGAGATAGGGCTATTTCCCTGATTGGAGAGACAAGATCTGGAGCTGTGTCTTCCAAAAAGAGAATAATGAATCATCGAGCCTTACATCGAAAACCGGGGATGTACTGTATGGTGACTAACATAATATAATAAAAAATTATTATATAAAAAAAAAAGAATAAGAAGTTAAGGGCAGTGAAGAAGATGGCATGAAGCTGAGACCACTGGAAGAGATTGCAAGTATTTATGACTATATTCTCCGTGCCTATTACAAATTCAAGAAGACCTAGGAGAGCAATAGTGAGGAGATTCAACCACAGATTTGGAAAACCCATTCCTCCCTACAGAAAAAGATAAGCAATAGGTCTTTATATAATTTTTTAAAATATTTATTTATTTGAGAGAGGGAGAGAGAGAGAGAGACAGCGCACGTGAGCACCAGTGGGGGAAGGGGCAGAGGGAGAGAATCCCAGGCAGATTCCCTGCTGAATGGGGAGCCCAACATAGGGTCTCATCTTAGGACCCAAGAGATCATGACCTGAGCTGAAATCACTAGTTGGACACTCAACTGACTGAGCCACCCACGCACCCCAGGCTTAGTAAATTTTATAAGCATGAATTTTTCAAAATATTTGTTGATATTTAGAGTATACAAATTTTTAATTATTCCATTTTATAAAGAACAGCTGCCTTTTTCCAAACGTGGCTTTGCAACAAGAATTTTCATTCAGATTCTGAAGAGATACTCTGAAATATTCGATATGATTTGATTTTATAGGGAAATTGTAAAAATAGGCAAAAGATGCAGATGTGTACACAAGAAATAATTCATCCCAGTATATTTAAAGAAAAGAACTCCCATGAATCACCATCATTTATCTTCTGTTAATAAGAAGTCAAACATGGAGAAAGGCTTTGAATTTGATATGCATTTAAATTGCAAAAAGAATTTGAGCTTGTTTTTATTTGAAATGTAGAAATGTGTTTTTGTTTTTGTAGAGTGAGTTATGTACTTTTTTGATGTTTTCAAGGTTTTATTAAAACATGAAACAAAAACAATCATCAATGCAATTAGGGAAAAGTCTTTGCTCCGAACATCTGTTGGTTTTGCCAGTCAGCATCCATACAACCTTTTTTGGTAAAAATTTCCTTTGGGAAACTGCCCTTCCTTTTACTTTTGACAGTAAGATTGAATGGTACTAAACCACATCTTGCTCTCAGGATGTGTCCTGATTGGAATAATGAAATCAGCAGAACGCATCAGTAGAGCCCTGAATACAGTGATCAATCCGTTCACCAATGAGGAGGCTCCCGCTCCAAAAGCAGAGCAGATCAGCTGGATCTTTGTGACAATGTTGAGTTCCGTTTTCCTGTGTTTCCTAATATGTTAGCTAATATGTTAGCTAATTTAGGTAAGAATCAACCTTCTGTTGGTACTTCATGGGAGTCATGGAGACATAAGTAACTTCCAAGTTTAATAACTCATGGTAGTTTATCCACTAATTCAGACATATCATGCCCATAATTATCAGATCACTAAGATTCTGAATATGAAAGAATTATTAGGGGTGCCATCTTAATACTGTAATTGAGGTTATTAATGGGAGTGCTTTTATAGGAAATTTGATTGAATTAAGCTATATTCAGTTTGTAAGAGGGAGGAAGAGTCAGCATGTGTCTTTGAATATATAACTAAAGCCCTGCAACTTTGAAAGCTGATGTACTCTACTTTAGAGAATTTCCTGTGTCAGGACACCTGGGTGGCTCGATCGGTTAAGCATCTGCCTTTGGCTCAGGTTGTGATCTTGGGGTCCTGGGATCAAGCCCCGCATCAGGCTCCCTGCTCAGTGCGGAGTCTGCTTCTCCTTCTCCCTCTGCCCCTCACCACCTTTCTGTTTGTGCTCTCCGTTCCTGCTGTGCTCTCTGTTCTCTCTCATGCTCTCTCACTCTCAAATAAATAAAATCTTAAAAAAAAGAAAAAATTTCCTGTGTCTAATTTTACAATTTTCCCAACTGTCAAGACATAGGAAGTGGAGCAAAAAAGGGTGAATGTCATGACTTTTTATAAAGTCCCTTTCTTGCTCAAAAGAACAAAATAAAGAACTAATCATTTAGAGTCATATGACAGGAGAACTCAGGAAGGGTCAAGAGTAATAGATCCTTATAGAACTTTAGATGAGTGTTCCATCTCATTGGCTCTAAAGTGTTTACATAGAGTGAGCATGAGTTTTATCCCAAGTTAGAAAGATACTTGTGACTCATTTCTGGGATATCAGAGGCTTCTGTGTATTTAGACCATTGGGTGGTTATGTTGGGGCAGCTCTGCTGGGCAGTGTGCTTGGGTCATAGACAGCAGTAGAATGTGTGGTAATGTCAGGAGGAGAAGTAAGACACAGAATTTTCAGAAACAAATCATTGACTATCATATACCAGGCAGCAAAGATACAAAGTCAATTCCAAAGTCATGTTTCATCTGGAAACTGTACCCAGGTCTATTACCTGAGAACAGTGACTCTTGATCTATCAGACTTAACCTCCCCTTTTCATAATAAATGTTTTGTAATCTTCTCTTTGCTGTCCTTGAATGAAAATCATAGAGAATATAAATTAACTATGCATGTAATTAAAGGATGATGGTGTAACTGTAATATCCAAGAAAAATTATACAAAAATAATATATATATTTTTCAATATATGAAGGCTTAGACTCCACTGCCCTACATGATACAGTGAGGTAGTCAAATGCTACATCTGTACATAGAATCGTGAATACAGAAGCTACAGAGAAAGGTAATGATGTGATTTATTGGTAACTGACATATCAGACTAGTGATGCGCTCTTCAAAACACTGAATAACTCTAGAGAATTTTCAAACCAGACAAAGTTTAATCTTTGCTGGATTTGCATTCTTGGAAAATTTAAGATATTAAAATCCAGGGGCGCCTGGGTGGCACAGCGGTTAAGCGTCTGCCTTTGGCTCAGGGCGTGATCCCGGCGTTATGGGATCGAGCCCCACATCAGGCTCCTCTGCTATGAGCCTGCTTCTTCCTCTCCCACTTCCCCTGCTTGTGTTCCCTCTCTCGCTGGCTGTCTCTCTCTCTGTCAAATAAATAAATAAATAAAATCTTAAAAAAAAAAAGATTTTAAAATCCAGTATATTAAAGTTGCAAAAATTTTATATTTACAAATGAAAGGGAATTAGGTTCTAGATACACATATTCATAAAATGATTTTACCCTGGTCCATTATATGTGATTTGTAACAGATGCCGGACAAATTATCTTTGTGTAAACGCATTGTACCCGCCCGCTGCCAGTAGCATCCCATAATCATTGTGATAACCCCAAAACACCCCTAACCTGTTTCAAAACTGCCCATAGATAGCTGTAGTGTTCCCTTTGATAATCAGTGCTTTACAAGTTCATAGTGACCCAAACCATAAATCACGATGAAGGGCAAAACTGTACATAAACTGTATTATGCACAAGGCCAAGTGGGAATGCAGAATAAGGATTTTGCTTGGCTAGTTCACAAACATATAATTGTACATGGATACGTATAAACTGTATACGGACAGATATCAATGTATCCATATAATATACCATTTAAATGATTCCCATATAAATATACATACCTTGTCCCTAAAAGAAGTTTTTATTTTCTTACTCCAAAATAAAAGAATCAAATGAGAAGTAAATAGTAAGTACTTAAGGTCATACTTGGCATTTCAAAGAAAAATTTTATTTTGAAACTAAAGTGTCTCTTCTCTTTGCGTGTTTTATGTTTGGTGTAGGGCCTGGAGTATGGTTGGATTCAAACATACAACTCCAGGAATGGCTTTTATTTTGGAAGTGGGTTGTACAGAGTCCATTACTGCCCGTGTGGTATGCCAGCCCGATCAATAGCCTGATGAGGCATGTGTGGCCTGCACTGCCCAGCCCCACTATTTTCAACCTAATTAGCAGCTGCTCAAAGATGGGAAACAGGTGCAGATCCAGGGCCAGACCAGGGAAGTCTGCCTGTAATTAACAAGGAAAAAAGGGTCAGATATTGGGAAGAATATCAAATCGGCCCACTGGGGTTAGCATGCTGGCCTCAAAGGCATAGTCACCTGAGATCTTAAGCATGCTAATGTAAATTATGCAAGCTTTCAAACAACGTGGCTGCATAATCAGTTGGCAGAGAGGAAAATGATTTTTTCTTTCTTTCTTTCTTTTTTTTTAATAGAGTAGGAAAAAAGGGCATCTACAAACTTATTTTTTTCTCACCATGTTGTGGACTTGCCCATCCCGTAGTGACATTTTCTGAGAAGCAATCATGAGTCCTTAAAAGAAGTTGTTAACCAATTACAACTCTTGTAGAAATAGGTGAAGTTTGGAGGAAAATCTAATAAGCAGGTTGTTGAGAGAATTATGGGTTAACAGATATTGGGAAGCAGACACCGTATGCACATGTGGTTCTGTCTAGTAAATTGATTTTGGTCGTTGGCAACTTTTTGAATCACTCCATAAAGTGAGGTCCATTTAAGATTCAAAGGACTTGCCAAGGGCCAGGCTAAGTTTGGAGAAGGAGGAAGAGCAAATTTTTGAGCAAAAAATGAAGGACAGGTCGCACGCCTAGTTCACATTCTGGCTTTCATAGTCAAGCTGTCAGTACTAAAGCATTCTTTCTATTCCAATTCATGAAGCTTACAGTTCACTCTAGGCTGAGAAGACTTTACTCCTTACCCTTTTTAGCATTTAGCATTTAGTCTCCCCTAAACTGTCACCTACCTGGTGCCAGATTTCCTAGGCTCAAAGGGAGTTTTATATTTCTGGTTGAGCAATTGGTGGCAGTCCCATTCAACCTAGCCAAATTCACATCATGGTAAAGAAAAATCCCTAAACCTCAATACTTACCAAAGGTTTGTTTCTGGCTCTCAGTGCATGTCTTGTGGATTGACTATGGCTTCGTATTGACTTCATTACAAATCTTCAGTGGAAGGAACAGAGTCTCTCTGGGGCATGGCCTATCTTTGTGACAGAGAGGATACGACATGGCAGAACCTTGGAAGTGGTTTTCATCCTTTCCACTTACACATCGCTTGATTTCCTATGACATCAATGAGGTGGGATGTATGCTCCTCCCTTGAGGAGGGGTGGTAAGTACTTTGGATAATGATAAAATCAACTACAGTGAGTTGAACTAAATCTATATACATTTTTAGAGAGCTAGTCCTTATTGTGGTGTGAATACAAGTACCAATGTGTCTAAAACAGTGAATATTTTAAAATCAGAGTCATATGAAATGATACTAGCTGCCTTATTTTTGTTTTCAAATATGCACTATGTGCCAGGCACTTTATAATTTTATCTTTCATGCCTTGGAATCTTGGAGTTATCCCCATTTTATCGAAACTGTGGCTCAGAAACTTTCAGTGACTTGCTCAAGTCTCTTTAGCTAAAAAAGTGGTAGCATGGGGGTTCTACCCCAGCCCTGTCATCAAACACACTCTTCTGAACGTACCACGCGGCCTCAGAAGATGTGGCAGGTCTGGCAGGCACCTTATCTCATGGGCTCATAACACAATCTGTTGCATCTGTCGCATTCTGATTGCAAGATGACTGGGGGCATGAGAGGGTGCCTGTGTGGTCTGGAGAGCATCCGGCAGGAGCTCTGGGCTCAGTGCAGTGAGCTTCAGTACTAAGCAGAGGACACACACTTTCAAGATTGAAGTCAAGGTGACTGAAATCTTTTTAGGGTCCCTTCACTCCAGTATCTTTATATTAGGGTTCCTCAATTTTACATTGTTGTATTTTTTTGCACTGGATAGTTTTTTGCTATCTCTCTGTACGTGTATGTGGGCTGTTCTTAGGATGTTTAGAAGCATGTCCAGCCTCTCCTTACTAGATGTCCCAATGACAACTTTCCCCTAATGGTGAAAAACAAAAATTGCCAGATGTCCTTGGGGTGTGTGTGTGTGTGTATGTGTGTGTATGTGTACAGAAACACCCCTAGTTATAGGAACCACTGCTTTACATCCAAATGATAAGTGTGGCATAGAATTCAAAGTAATATTACTGATACTGAACTCAATTTTATATGAAATCTAATCCTCTTGTATAGTATGATAATTATCCATTCTTTAAACAGCAGTAATTGATCACTTATTACGTTCAGGTACTCTGCTAGCTTGGATGGGGGAAGAGGTAATACGATAATGAGCGAGACCAGTCAGGTCTTCACTAGATGATGTGCTTTGTAATTCTGCATTTATAAAGGAGCTAAGAAAAATAATGAAAAGTTAGATTGAAGTTCTTTACATGGACAAGAAAAGACCGAGGGTTTTTAAATATAGCAAAATACGGTGAAGAATTTTGGGGATTTGATAGGAAAGAATGCAGGAAAGAAAATAATGCAGTTAACCATCCCTCTCTCTCCCCAGGATCAACTCTGACCACCTGTTTTTGAGACACATCTCAGAGCCTAAAATGTCTTTAAATAAATCCCCTGCTCTCAACAGATTCAGGGCTTTATGATGCTAAATTGAGAAAGAACTTTAGCCCCATCTAAACCCTGGGGCTGAGACCTGCCGGGAAAGATGGTAAGATGAATGAAAAAGTCTCTTCTTAGTCTTAGGAAGATAATGAATCTTCTTCATTAGCGTCCTATCATTTGCTTATGATACTAATTATATCTTAAACAGGCGTGCTCTGGAACTTGTTTTAGTTGGAGACCAAGGCCCATGAAACATTAAGAACCATATCTGACTGCATTACCTTGCATGTCGGAGCCGCTTTATGAATACTGGTTGGTTGAGAGATTGATCCTACAGAAATTGAAGTCCCATATATGGTTAAGGTTGCTCTCGTGGTCTAAAATTCCTGTTGTGATGCTTGTTTTTGTTTAAGTCCAAGGCATTATTTTTAACTACAAGACATTCAAATTTAATAGTTGGGTGAGCAAGGAAATAAGCCATTTTATCTCTATTTAACAGATGAAAAAACTTAAGTCTAGACACTACAGTGTTTTATTTAAAGTCACATGGTAAGTAAATTTAAGCTGAGACTCTGTTTCTAGGAAATCATGAATTACCCAACCACAACCACTTTCTTAGCCTTATATCTAACAAACACCAGGCTAAAACATGTCCCCTGTAGATCTAAAATGGCAGCATGGGGCCCTACGTCCTAGTACATATTGTTAAGACTGGGGGAAAATGGCCATATCTTATAAATTAGAAGGAAATAGAGTCGCATCATTAGATATTTCAGTCAAGTTCAACAGCTGGCCTCAATTCTTCTTTTAAAATGCAGAGTCTCAAAATAGACAGGCTAAGATTTATAAAAATAGATTTGTCTGTCACTTCTCATTTTACATTTTGCAAACAAGTTGTGCTTCCATGAAAATTTGCAGATAGATTGAGCATCTGGCAAAAGGAAGATTGTCATGATTTTCATGGTTTGGATTCACACTACAAAAGATAATTGGTAAAGATAATCTTTTGTTTGAATAGCCTAAGTGATTTTACCTCACTAACCCTGACGACAGATGGTGAATATAGTTATTATCAATTCATTTTTGTGAAAGGAAGGGGACTGAAGGACCAAAGCACAGAAACCCTCCTCACTGTAGCATTGTGGAATGAGGTTCTAGCCTAGGTTTGCAAGCCTAGGTTTGTCACTCACTGGCTTTGTGAGTTGGACCTGTCTCTGAATAGCTGGAGTTTTCTGTCCTCAGCTGCAATAGGACAGAGTCGATTAGACCTCCCTCTACTCAAAGTGTGGTCCACGGACCAGCAACGTTGTCACTACCTGGAAGCTCATTAGACTCTCAGGTCTCACCGCAAACCTACGGAATCAGAATGCACATTTGAAATAGATCCCAGTGATTTCTGTGAACACTGCCCCTCCAGAAGCCCTGGGTTTAAGGCGCTTAAGGCTTCCTTCTAGTCGAAACACTTTTATTTTGAGCACAGGGATAGTGGTGACTGGCTACCACCCTAGTAGAGTCCTTGGCATAGGACACAGTATGGGATGAATAGACAACTGAAAGGGAAAGGTATTGTCAACCAGTCAAACTTCAAAGACGAGTCATTTTGACCAACAAGTGCTTGAAATCTCAGAAAGCTCCTTTTGTAAGTTGTGCCAATTGTTTCCCCCACATAGAAGCACGAGAAGCCTGTGTTCTCATATACATTTCTTCCTTTTAAACAAAAGGATTTTACTTTCACATTAAAAAAATAGTTGCTCCTCACCTGGATGGCTCAGTAGGTTAAGCATCTGCTTTTGGCTTGGGTCCTGATCTCAGGGTCCTGGGATCAAGCCCCGGGTCAGGCACCCTGCTCAGTGGGGAGTCTGCTTTTCGCTCTGCCTCTCTCTCTGCCCCTCTCCCCCTGCTCATGGTCTCTCTGTCTCAAATAAATAAAATCTTTAAAAAAAAATAGTTGCCCCAACCTCTCTCTGAATGTACTGATTCTAACTGGTACAAACACCAAACCAATCTGTCCTTTTCCTTGAAGCTGCTTTCTTTCCCTTTCTCAGCCCACCTGCTCGGGCATCACATTACTGCCAGGCCATTTGCACCATCTGCTCATTTAAGTGTCCGTTGATGGGAGGACAGAGGACACCTGGTGACCATGAAGTCGGCCCAATACACCGAAGGAAGTCAGCAAAGTGGTAAAAAGGCACGAAATGAAACAGACCTTGGGAATCCAGAGGGTTGAGTTTCTGAGGGAGGAGGGACGAGCAAAGCGGGTGGAGCTTCTGAGGCTCTAGGCAGTCTTAATTTCCTGACCTTTTGCTTGCTGAGCACTGCCCTGTGAAAGGAGAGACATTGCTAAGGAAGCAAGAGCACATTCATTTTCTGCCGAGCAGCTGCTTTCTGCAAAGCACATTGTACGTGGTGAGTCTGCTCTGGGTACCTGTTGGAGTAAAGGTTGGTACTTCTCTGGAGGACCACCCGTTGTCCAAGCTGCTAGCTAGGTCATTGCTTCAATTCTGCAAAGCATCCATAGTCAACTGTTCATCATTTCTGAAAGCAGATTCAAATGGGAAAACTAGATATAACCTGCAGAAATATGGCCAGAAGGCTCCTGGAAGATGAGGCCTCAGAGAACCAGGCAAAGGGCCCCAGGCCAAAGTAAGGACACACAATCCTAGACATAACTCCTAGGAGCCTCAACAGTCTGTCACATGGCTCTTTCTCGGCCCAGAGTTACTGAAAACCAACAGTCACAAGTTTAGGTCATGGTTTCAATTCTTAACAGAAATCTTTACCCGGCAGTATGCAAGTTCATGAAAAGCATTAGCAGTGGTGGGCGTGAGGGTATTTCTGTCTCTGAACCTTAACAGAATCACTTCAGAATTTTGTAAATGGTTAATCAGAGCCATGTGTACAGAAGAAGTGTAGTGATGAAGAGAGTCGTCTCTGGGAATAGAATCCTGACTTCATAATTTACTTGTATGACGACGGGAGGATTCCTGTTTTTCTGTCTTAGTTTCCTGACCTATAAAATGGGATGGTGGTGGTAACCTAACTCACAGGGCTGTTGTAAAGACCGTGTGTTCCATGGAAAGAACTAGTCTGACACATAGTTAAGTGTTAACACAGTTCGCTATTATTTGAGAAGAGAGACTGTTCTGACACTTGTTTTTTTTTCTTACCCACAGAAAATTGAAGCTGATTATGGAAACGGTTAGGATCAGTGTTCTGCGTGGATTCCAGGTGATACAACTCTTCCATCCTTCCACTTCCTGTCAGGCCTTGTTTCCCGTTACCTTAGTATTTGACTCCTAGCTCTGTCAGAGAAAATACGAGAAAAGAAATCTATCGAATGATTCTCTCCTATAGTGTCTTCCTTGTCAGCATCTGCTCCATCACTAGTGAGAAATTGATGTATTGAAGGTTCCCTCAAGCTTGTTCAAACAGGGAATTAACTTTAAATCTCAGTAATGAGAGAGGGCTTAATTGGAGCCAAAGTATCTTGATGCCCTTAGAACTAAGTCCAGGCCCTCACAATGGGGTGAGTCAAGAATCTCAAACTCAAATGCCCACAGGGGCCTGAAAGAGGGAAGTGCCATCAGCCTCTCTTCTGTTGCTCACTTTGGACAAAGATAGGGTGACAGAGAGATATGGCCCTACTTGGAGGCAGATAATTGTGTAAGAGCAGGATCAACAGCCGTACACACTCGCTCTTAGTTTGGGAGAAATTAACAAGGGGTGAGCCCTGTGGAAAAATGGCACCCATTTGAGCTCAAGAGGGAAGTTGCTGCTCGGCTCATTTGAGCCCCAAGGTTCTCTATTTTCTGATCTTTAAAGAGAAGCCTCAAATGTGGAATTTTTTTTTTCCAAGTAAAATCTCCAGATCTTTTATCAGCTGAAAATCTGAGATGTCAGAACGTGGAGGAGGACAAATAAAGCATGTTTACCAGGTGAACCTAGTCTGTTGGCTTCAAGTTTGGGTTAAGTTACATGCACTTAGATTCCTCTCTGTGCCAGCCAGTAAGGATAAGAAACTGCATGTGCCTAGTAGAGGGCTGGGTGCTGTGGGGAGAGAGAAAATCTTAATTTTGGTCAGGAGATAGGAGTCTCATGCATGAGGGCTTTTCCCCTTTTTTCCTTTAACTTTTTATTTTGAAATAATTTCAGATATACAGAAAATTTGCAAAAGTAGTGCAAAGACTCAATAGATCAGTCACCTAGATTCTCTAAATATGACTAATATTTTATCATATTTACTCTCTGAATCTCTTTGTCTTGTTCTTTCCTTATTGCTCTTTCTCCTTTTTGGGTTTATCTGTGTGTGTGTGTGTGTGTGTGTGTGTGTGTGTGAGTGTGTGCGCGTGCTTCTGTGCACTTGTGCGATTTTCCTGAAAAATTTGATAAGTTGAAGAATCAGCGTCCTTTTATTTCCAAATGGTTTCATGTATTTCCTAAAATCGAGAATATCTTCATACATACCACAGTGTAATAGTCAGATGAAGAAATTAACATTAATGCAGTGTTATTATCTGATCTTTAAAGATCATTCAAATTTCATGCCCCAATTTCTTTATAACAAAAGAAGAATTTCGGGTCCAGAATGCAACAGTATCTATGTTGTCTCTTCATAGCCTTGTTGGCGGGGGTGGGGTGGGGAAGCAGTTTCTCTTTGTCGTTCATAAGAAAAGACAAATCTCTTTTGTCTTTTATAACATTAATATTTTAGAAGAGTACAGGCGATTCCTCAATATTTTAGAAGAGAAGAGGTTATCTTTCATTTTGGGTTTGTTTAGTATTTCCTAACAATTAGATTCAGGTCATGCGTTTTTGTCAGGGATACCAAGAAGTGATGTTGAGCTCTTCTCAATGTGAGAAAGACACAATGGGAGTATTTGAGGAAGACCGTCTGTTTTGGGAAGAGAAGCATTAACTGTACAAAATGCTACAACAATAGCATTTTGCTATTTTTTTTTTATTATTTTAGCCTTGTTATTAGATGATCCTATTCAAATTCTTTCAGTCTACATAAAGTTTGCTCCTCTTCTCCCGCTCTATGTTTGTTTTCATCAAGAGATATCCAGATTCTTTGGATCCATTTGGTATTGAGATTATATATAAACCTGTTCAGTGTAATGAATCAGTAGCTAAAATGACAGCAAAATAAACCAGACGGGACTCACTATTGAATTTGGTAGCAGGAGCCTTTCCCCCTCCTTGGGCTCCCAGAAGCTTTAAATACGAAGCAAGAAGCAGACTATGGGTTATGTAGAGTGTAGAGATGCCTAATACTTCATCCTCACTTTAATGAAAGAAGTAATTCCTGGCATTTATACCATTTTGAAAAATTCTCAAAACTTTGTCATATTTATTGTTTCTTTTTTATAAGAGAAAATAGTATACAGGTGAAGATTTTAAAATATTAGCCTAAGATCGTCCTGCGCTGGAATCTTAGTTTTGTTCCTTGGAACAATCATTCTGTGGAAATGCTTTGTGAAGTTCCTAAATTTGAGTAGCACCAGAGAGCAGCAGCAAAGCATAGGCTTTTGAACTCACAGGTTCTAGTTGAAGCTTCAGATCTATCATCCAGTATTCGTGGAATCGTAGACAATTTGCTCTGTGGAGCTCAGTTTCCTCATTTGTGAAATGGAGGATTATCTTGCCGGCCTTTCACAAGGATTAACAAGATAAACAAAAGAAACTCAGTGCGCTTGGGAGATAGTACAATCCAATAAAGGTGAATTTTCTTCCATATTCCATTTTATCTAGGCACCTTCAAGGGTTACGAATTCCCACTTTGCTACAAAGTCCATTGGGAGGAATTTCAGTACCTAGTAATACTGAAAAAGATGTGGTAAGAAAGAGGCACAGAATTTAAAAAAAAATTAACAACCTGGCATGATGGACATGTGGACGCCCTACGCTCCTAAAATCGTGAAAGCAAATACCAATGATGGGGAAGTTTTTACATGAATGTGGTACGTGTAACCGAAATATTTGCAGAATCAATTTGACAGGCACAAAGAGGAAGCCTCTGGATCCTGGTTCTATGTAGAAATTCCCTTTTGGTAATTTAGGCAGTTCCTTACAATTAGAACTCAAGAATTACTGTGACAAAGTAGGTGACAACATCTTTCATGTGTTGAAAGGACAGAAGGAACACGGTCCCATGTAGAGGATGTCGTCCCTCTCAAGTGGTTTGACTCCCTGGTGGAGTGACGGTGTGCTTGTAAGCCCTGACTTGGGCTTCAGTGGCTCACAGGTCCACTTTTGTTCACTTTAGATTTTTGCAGGCACATGACATCATAGTCCAGGTAAAGATGAAACACTCTTGAATTTCTATTTTCTCACCTTTATAGGAAGTTACTCGTTGTACAGCTGTTTCTGCTTTTCTTCTACGTATGTAAGGGAGTAAGTCATCAGAAATAGGGTAGGGAGGGTGGAAGGTATAGATTGGAGCATTGGGTACTTCTCTGTTGAAGAAGGGAAACAATAGTGTCATCATCCACTTTTATTTTTTTTAAACATTGCTTATATTTGGAATGACCATATGATTGATTACCCAAATGATACTGTCCAGTGATTATCCAATGACCATATGACTGATTATCCACTATTACTTTTGAGAGAGAAAGAGGGTGTTATTAGTAATTTTACTGAGACAAAATAAGTAAACTGAGACTGACCCAGGTAAACCAGGGTATATGCTCATGATCTCCTTGACGACTTATGTAATTAAAATACTAGGCAGGTTAGACTTGAGGAGAATGGTTAAATAAATAAAACTGCCAATGGGCACGAATTGCCCTTACCGCTACCCCCATCTCTGTCCAGGGCCCACCTTCTCCAGGCCGGTTAGGGCTCTCCATTTCAGGCATGTCACTATGATTCAGACTTCAACTGGCTTTTCTAGAAGAATGTATGTGGCTGGTGCCCCCATTCTCATGACCCATTTCAGAGAACTGAAGATTTATCTTTGAAACTCCTTCACGTTAAAAGGTCTATTTGTGGTGATCTTAGTGCAGTGGTCTTTTTTGAGCAAAAGAATTCGTGGTCACAAGCAACAGGGGAAATCTGGTGCTAACGTATTTGGAAAGTGACTGCTTTTGTTTTAGGGAGAGGGTTTTTGTTTGTTTTTTTTTTTGCCATGGAGGCAGAAGCCTTCTTCCTGTTCACTTTACAATCTTGTGCACTTGTGAGGCGCGAGCGCCTGTAGCCTTTTCATGAGCCTTTGCTCAGTTGTCCCTCTCCACAGGCGGAGTGTGCGGTGTCTGTAGGGTGGCTTCATTATGGAGCACAGGCTTCCCGTTCTTTCTTTCTTTCTTTCTTTCTTTCTTTCTTTCTTTCTTTCTTTCTTTCTTTCTTTCTTTCTTTCTTTCTTTTTAATAAAGATTTTATTTATTTATTTGCCAGAGAGAGAGAGAGCAAGAGAGCACAAGCAGGGTGAGTGGCCGCAGAGGGAGAGGGAGATGCAGGCCTCCCCTCCCTCCCCAGCAGGGAGCCGGAAGTGGGGCTTCATCCCAGACCCAGAGATCAAGACCTGAGCTGAAGGCAGACATTTAACCCACTGAGCCACCCAGGTGGCCCAGGCTTCGCATTCTAAAGAGCGGTACCAATGAGATCTAGAGAAGCAAAGTGAGATGCTTGCTGTCACAGCAAACATTCACTGTGTGTGTGTATATATTTATATATATTTATATATATTTGTATATATATATATATAAATATTTGTATTTATTTATACACACACACACACACACACACACACACATGGTTTTTCTGACCTAAATAAATTTGGGTCCAGTTGATGGAGTAGTCACAGGGACTTCTGAATTAATAATAGGGATAATATAATAATAATAATAGCAAAATCATAATGTGTGTACAATGTCCAAGGCATTGTTCTTTTTTTTTTTTATAATGATTTTTTATTATATTATGTTAGTCACCATACAGTATATCCCCGGTTTTCGATGTAAGGCTCGATGATTCATTAGTTGTGTATAACACCCAGTGCACCATGCAATATGTGCCCTCCTTACTACCCATCACCGGCCTATCCCATTCCCCCACCCCCCTCCCCTCTGTAGCCCTCAGTTTGTTTCTCATAGTCCATAGTCTCTCATGTTTCATTCCCCCTTCTGATTACCCCCCCTTTCTTTATCCCTTTCTTCCCCTACTGATCATTCTAGTTCTTATGTTCCATAGATGAGAGAAATCATATGACAGTTGTCTTTCTCTGCTTGACTTATTTCACTTAGCATTATCTCCTCCAGTGCCGTCCATGTTGTAGCAAATGTTGAGAACTCGTTCTTTCTGATTGCTGAGTAATATTCCATTGTATATATGGACCACAACTTCTTAATCCAGTCATCTGTTGCAGGGCATCTCGGCTCCTTCCACGATTTAGCTATTGTGGACATTGCTGCTATGAACATTGGGGTGCATATGGCCCTTCTCTTCACTACGTCTGTATCTTTGGGGTAAACACCCAGTAGTGCAATGGCTGGATCATAGGGTAGCTCAATTTTTAAGTTTTTAAGGGACCTCCACACTGTTTTCCAGAGTGGCTGTACCAACTTGCATTCCCACCAACAATGTAGGAGGGATCCCCTTTCTCCACATCCTCTCCAACAATTGTTGTTTCTTGCCTTGTCTATTTTTGCCATTCTAACTGGCGTAAGGTGGTATCTCAGTGTGGTTTTGATTTGAATTTCCTTGATGGCTAATGATTTTGAACATTTTTTCATGTGTCTGTTAGCCATTTGTATGTCTTCATTGGAAAAGTGTCTGTTCATATCTTCTGCCCATTTTTTGATTTGTTTATTTGTTTCTCGTGTATTGAGTTTGAGAAGTTCTTTGTAGATCTTGGATACCAGTCCTTTATCTGTAGTGTCATTTGCAAATATCTTCTCCCATTCCGTGGGCTGCCAAGGCATTGTTCTAAGAGCCTAATGCATGCTACCACTTATACCTAACATTTTAATCCATATTTAAAATTTTTCCCTAATGGTAAGTGCAAAATTTAGACTTTTTTTCCCTTCATGGGGAATAGAATTAATTGTTTGCTGCACGTGAGCCCTGTTTTGTTTATTTGCCAAGAAAGCTTTAGATAGATAGTTTTTCTCATGTAACTGAGTGCTTTTAGCTCTTTCCTTGTACGTTAGATGAGTGTTTTTCAGCACGCATCTTGCTGCTTTTGGTTCCACGCTGAATGTGGCTTTGTCTTGCAATGTTTATATTTGTGCTGAAATAGTGTGGACTCGTAAGATTAGGTAAGGTTTGTTGCTGGAGGCAATATTATGCAATTGCTTAAAATCTTACTTAGTTCGGATGGTTAACAGTCTTCAGTGGCATTTAACTCCTCCTTCGTGTTTATTTGTATTCAAGTACTTTAAGACAGGAGTTTAGTTAGCTTCCTGGGGTGACTTTCTACCTGATATTATTATTTAAGTGACATCTCAAATATGGGGGGGGGGTGGAAGGAAAAAAGGAAATAGAAGAGAAAAAACATGGGACACATTGTCATTCATTACCCATTAAATGTTTAGGAAGTATTGTTTTCCTCAATACTAACCAGAGATACAATTAGCCTGAAGGGCATCACTTTCTATGTAAATCCAAGGGGAAGTCTCTCTGGGAGTGTTGGAGTTGGGTGTGGTTGGCTATTGGCTTTTCACTGTCCAGTTCAGGTCTCAGTGATTTTTCCAGGAGTCACAGCACCGAGTTGGGCACTTAGTTAATGCTCCATATATAATAAACTGGAGGGATCAAGACTGAAGGAGAGAACTGAAATAGAGTAGATTGTTAGAGGGGGTTATTTTACTGTGTTGAAAGATGCCAGGATGGGCTTTACTGTGGATTATAAAAATGAAAGAAAGGTTGATAATTACTTATGGTAGGTGTTGAGCGGGAAGACCCAAGTACCCTTCCCAAGTGAGGACTCCCGCCCCTGCCGGCGAGCGAAGATCAGAACACAGCCAACCGTTAGCAGTAGGAGCACACAGACCTCCACCCACTGCCTCATGTAGGCTTCAGAGTCCCCGAGGAGAACTCAGCACACGAGGAAGTGGTCAGAAGAGTATGCTACGAAGGGAAAGAAGAAATGCAGCAAGATTAGTGTCTGTAGTATGGCCAACAGGTCCCTCTGATAGCCATTCAGGGGAGTGGACTGAACACAGGACTCTGATGATTCTGGCAAAGACCCGGTTCTCTTCCTCTGGAGGCAGATGGACTGGTGGGGCTGGTTGGCTGTTGCAGGACCCACAGGCTTATGCAATACGGGGACATTCACTTGTGTTGAGTTGTATTGGTTGTATTGGGTAGCACTGAGTTGTATTGGGTTGAGTACCCAGAACAGGGGAAAGGTTTCTCCTCACGGGGAAGAATCTGGAGCTCTATGACAACTCCTGCCAAGCTTCCACATAGGTGAAAGTTTCAGGCCCAGAACACGGGTGGGTAACCCTGACTGCCAAGTTGCAAGGTAGCCGTGTCCACAACATAAGGAAGAGGCAGAGGGGAGTGAAGGCTCCAACTAGAAATGTGCCCCTGGAAAATGAAAACTTTGTATGGTTATCTTCATCCCTCCCTTCAATTTTATGAGCGGCAGACATTACTTATCAGTCATGGAAATTTTTCCAGATAAATTGGGAAACTGAATCCTTTTGCTTTTTATCTTCAGACTCCTTCTTAACAAATCATTTCATGTGGCCACTGTCAACTACAGGGAGTTAGTGTATGATTTAAAATGTAATTATTAGAGGACTGTAGATCTTGTGAAATTAAAGACATGTCAGCTCTGAGGTGGGAAGAGAGCGGAGAACAGGTATCTGTATTGAAACGGGCCTGGGAAAGGGTGTCAGAGGAAGAAGAGAAGATCCCAGTAGGGGAGAAATGGATCTTACAAACTCAACGGGGTTGGCATGGATGGATGAATGAATGAATAAATAATGAGGGGTACATTTGAATTAGTCAGAGTGTCTGTGTTCCCCTCATGGCATTTCCTTCATTTTTAAACAACCCTGGGCAAGCCCCATATGTCGTATATTTCCTAACAAAACAAAGATTGGAAGTGTGGCAATATCCTGATAATTCAGGCAAAACCTCCACTTCTGCTTGGAGTACAGAAAATACCACTGGGAAAGAGAATAAAAACATGTTTTTCTTTTATAACAGCATGTCATTACCATCTTTGTGAATTTATATGACATCTTTTACTTAGGAAAGTAAATGGAATTCCATTAATGTTTATAAACGACTACTGAAGAACTAAGCAGTGTAGGGTAACATTACGATCCAATACCCGTGTGAGGGGATTGGAGATCTTATTCCTGAGTGATTAGGCTAAACTCTCAATCACTCATATTTTGACTATTCCAATAAGTGAACAATTTTCTAAATTGAATATTGAAGACCAAAACATGCAACCAACAGAGAATACCTTCATTTTGTAGTTTCCTAAAGTTATTTGGAGTTATGTTCCTATAGTTTCAACCACATATCTTGGTGTACTTAATGATGTGGGGCTCAGGGGCGCCTGGGTGGCACAGCGGTTAAGCGTCTGCCTTCGGCTCAGGGCGTGATCCCTGCGTTATGGGATCGAGCCCCACATCAGGCTCCTCTGCTATGAGCCTGCTTCTTCCTCTCCCACTCCCCCTGCTTGTGTTCCCTCTCTCGCTGGCTGTCTCTCTCTGTCAAATAAATAAATAAAATCTTTAAAAAAAAAATGATGTGGGGCTCATGATTTTACTTCTCTGCTCTTGCTGTAGATTACCTATATATCTTCACTTCCTTTTGATCTGTTCGATGTAAATTAAGAAGATATTATATTACATGCATTTTAATTGTCAAAAACTAAAAATATGTAAAATTCTACAGCCTAAAGCAACCCCTGTTAATATTTTGGTGATATATACCTTTTAAAAACACACAAGAGATTATTTTTATACATTCTTTTATGAAATGACTTTGTCCTGGGGCACCTGCGTGGCTCAGTCCGTTAAGCATCTGACTCTTGGTTTCAGATCGCATCATGTTCTCAGGGTTGCGAGACTGACCCCCATCTCAGGCTCTGTACTCAGTGCAGAGTCTGCTTGAAATTCTCTCCCTTCCCCTCAAGTCACCCCCTCCCTGCTTGCATGTGCTTTCTCTCTCTATCTCAAACAAATAAATAAAATTTTTAAAAAAATTAAAAATGTAGAATGACTTTGTATTACTTCTAGTATGTTGTGTGATAAATATCTTCTTTCTATATCAATAAATTTATATTTATGTAAGACAGATGTATCATTTTTCATGGTTGCCTAGTGTTCTGTGGGTTTAACACAAGCTACTTAACCAATTCTTATTTTTGGATATAACATTTATTTCTAAATTTTACGATAATGTAAAGAAATAAGATAATATCCCGAAGTTAAGGATGGAAGCTGCTATCCATCCTTAATATTTTATTGGGAATAAACCTTGGACGTGCTATTGCAGGGACAAAGAATGGGCCCGTTGTTAGAACTTCTGCTGTAGCTTGATGATTGTCTTCCAGAAAGGTCATAGGAGTTTTCACTTTGAATGGCTGCATGTGGAAGTCCAAGAAGCCTTGGTATTATCCTTTTTCTTTCTTTTTCATCTCTGCCAGTCTGGTAAATTGTGCTACTGTATCTCATTTTAATTTGATATTTTAAATTTTACTCGTGAGTTTGAACATATGTTTACTGGCCATTTGTATTATTTGATTTGTGCATCACATATACAGGCTTTAATTATTATTTTTTCCATATGTATTGTCTTTCTGGTTGATTAAAAAATAACTATGAAGTATGCAAACCCATGGCACTGTCTGAATTTCATAATTTTAATAGATTTCAAAATATTCTATATCAGGATTTTGAATTATAAGTGAGAATCCACACTCATCCCTGCTTTCTTAAACTGTTCTCACTGCAATGACCATTAGCAAAAATGTGATATTGAACTTGGCAGAAACTGTTCTGAACCACCCTCTTAATGGTCTTTAATAATAATGAACTAAATTGTAACTGAGCAGAGAATAAAACTTAGTCCGTTCCAAAGTCAAATAGAAAATGGAATCAATTATCTATACTTTTCAGCTAATGGCAAGATCATGTTTTTTTCATTTTCTAAATATTTTAGGCGAAAGTAGATTTTCTCATGGACTTTTTTGGGGGCGCAGAAGGCGGGGGTGCCGATTTGCCAGATAACTTCTTCCTTTCTGCATTGCTTAATAATGCTGGTGTGGACAGAGCCAGAGCGTTAATGATCTGAGGACCTAAACTTCAGATGAAACAAAGATCACAGATCAAAGTGATTTTGCCTTGCGGGGACTTGCATCCAGGGTCAAGTGCAGGCTCTTGGTAGGTGATTCAGGGAGGATGGTCCGAGGAGGAGATAGGGTGGCAGGTTCTCAATCAGCTCAGCTGCAAAGCACTTTCTGAGTGTGACCCCCATGCTTAAGAATCATCACACTACATCGTGAGTCTCCACCAAGCTCAAATCTGAGAGCTTCATCTTTGATTCAGCTGGTACAGTGGGACGGATATTCATATCTTTATAGACATGTTGGCTTCCCACCCCTAATTTTTTTTCCTCGTGGTGTTTGGTGTTAGGGTGAAGGGCGAAGGCCACATTTGAACATAAGTCAGGTTTTTTTTATATTTTATGTGGGGGAAAGCCGGGGGCGTTTGCAGAACTTAAAACAGAAATCAAACCTTTAAAGGTCGACTGTATATGTCCTGCCACTCATATTCTCTTCTGGCTCCTAACTTTCCTTAGGCTTAAAATACATCTGGAGTTGCTGCTTCCTTTGTTCTTCAGAGAGTTCATTTCTTATTCTTTAAAAAAAGCACACACACACACACACACCAAAAAACATTTTTTTTAAAAAGGGCAACAAACAAATAAAGTTTCTGTTGATCATAATTTCAAAGCCTTGTTGCTGACAATTCAGTAGAACGAAACAAACCTGCTGTTATTTCACAGAGCGCCATGCTGTACCCTAACTTGGGAGGCTTCTCAGTGGGCAGTTCCTCAGCTGAGTGGTTTACTGACTGTGAAATTAGGAGGAATTGGGGCAGGAGAGACAGCCACTGCATTTTGAAATGAAGACAGGTGAGGAAGTGGATCCAGAAAGAATGCTAATTTAATATGCCCCAATACAAGCGTACCTTGGAGGTACGGCGGGTTTGGTTCCAGACCACGGCAAGAGAGTAAATATTGCAATGAAGTCAGTCACCTGCATTTTTTTGGTTTCCCTGTGCATGGGAAAGTTGTGGTTACACCGTACTGTGGTCTGTTAAAGTGTGCAATACCGTTATGTCTTTAAGAAAAATACATACCTTAATTTAAAAATATTGTTAAAAGACGCTAGCTATCCTATCATCTTAGCTTTGAGCAAGTTGTTATCACTGATCAAAGATCACCACAACATATAATAATAGTGATGAAGTTTGAAACACTCTAAGAATTATCCAATGTGACACAGACACAAAGTGACCAAATGCTGTTGGAAAAATGGCGCCGACAGATTTGCTGGACGCGGGGTTGCCATAAACCTTCAATTTGTAGAAAACATAGTATCTGCGAAGTGCAGTCAAGTACAATAAAACGAAGTAAGACTGTATCTTTAATAAAAAGTTTGGCATCAAATCTGCTTCTAATCATACCTCTTAGTGTTATATCAATATAAATACTATAGGTGCAAGTTTATAGTTCATTAAAACAGTTGGTTGAGTGCCAGGAATGCTGTTTAGGGATTCCAGCCACGTTCAGAATGTATCATGATTGATGAGAATAACTAAATCCTTGACTTGTTTCTTATTGTACAATATACATATAGTCTTATCTTTATCACATGTGTTTCGCTTTAATGTTTAAATAACAAAGATGTCCCAGGCTACTGTGAGGAAAAATATAGGATAACAAGGTGAGTACGTTTTCTGCATAAAATAGACTTGTGCTTTCATTTTGGTAGCAACTTTTGATGAAGTGAACATGTTGGTGTATTCAGTCTTAGAGAAATGTATATTCTTATTTCTGCCCACTTACCGGTTTTTCCTCCCCTGCCTAGAGATTCCCATCTCTCTCTTCTTGTCTGTCCCATATTCCTAATCCTACTCATGGAACTCTTGACCTTTCTCATGAATTCCTTCTCTGTGGTATATTCTGGGAAGAGAACAAGACAAGAACCCTGTTGTCCTTGAGTTTATAATCTAAAGAAATCTTCCTTGATTTTCTCTTTTTGCAGCTGCTTCTGTTCCAGTTAGAACTGCTTGCTTTCCTTTCTATTAGGCTTTGAAGCTTAAACCTTTATCATAGTTATTTCTCTGCTTTACTGAGGTTAAAGGGCTGATCAATTAAATTGTAACCCTTCTTCCCACCTGAGTTCTGAACCAATAAAGATCAAACAGTAAGGTGAATGGGATATAAAATATATTTATTTTGATAAAGCTCAAAATGGGCGGTAGGCGGCTGGGATCCCTGATACTGAACTCCAACATTAGACGATTACTTCATAGTAAAAAAAAAAAACCCTAGAAAAAGCAAACACTGCCATGTGTCAACTCTGCTAGGTGTGGTACAATATGAGAATGAACTTCCAGCAAATCCTAAAACTTAAAAGGTGAAGGGACTGGAAACGGGGTGTCTATGCATGCCCAGTTTATCTTCTCAAGCTAGACATGAGTGAATAAAAAGTGTGGATTAGGCCAGTTGTGGGCTCCCTCCACATCTGGATGGGGAAGAAGTGTTCCCATCCCCACATACTCTGCATATTTCCCTACCAGTGGGTCCTTTCTGAATTTATTTTTTAATGCTGTGGAGTGCATTTGCAAAATCGTAAATAAGTTTATTAAAAGATAAACACATTTCATGGATTTACTCCAAAATAGAGAAAAAATCAATGTTCTTGGACTAAGGAAATTCTAGTATTTACTACCTTGTAAATGGTGTATTCTATCTTATGTGTATTTTCATGATATTTGCACTGTCAAGATAAAACCTTTAATCGTTATATTCAACCATATCCAGTCTTGTATACTTACTGAGGCAAAAACATGAACATGAGTATCTAAAAAAATTCTCAGTGAATATGGTGGCAATAAAAACTTCAGATCACTGTAGACTGAATTCTGTGAAAAAGGTCTGAGAAGACCTCACTGTGATTCAAAGAGCTTTTTAGAAATTTTGAAACTTTACAAAAGCATCTGAAACTGAAATCTGAGCTGTGGTAGAAGAGATATTCAGGAGATAGGGACACCTTGGCACTAAGCTTAGGAAAGTCTGATGCTATTTCAGCCATACATTTTAAATATTAATTAATGTATGTCCCCATCCACCAACCATGTGATGTCAGTCTTTGCTGATAACAGAACATCCGCTGACTTGGTCAGGGAAGCAGCCCTTCATTCTGTTGGGCGATATGGTCTGATTTTCCTAACAGCAAAGTTTGCCTTAGGGTTTATCGTTAATTAATTGTGTCTAAATATTAACTGACATCCATTCTAGGGTGTGAGCAAAACTCCCCTCCAGGGCACATCCTAGGTAGAAAATTTAACATTTCCATTATGAGAGCCAAGAGGATGAAATACTTTTAGAAATGTGGCTGTTGAGTGCAAAGGAGGAGGCAAATATCTCTTACCAGTTGAGGAAAGAGCAAAGAAAGAGAAAGAAGAATGGCTTCAGGGAAGGGGATGGTTAGAGAACTGATTCATGCCAGCTTTCAAAGAAATGGGAATAAAAAGAAGGAAGATGGCAGGTTTGCTGAGGAATCTTCCTGTATTAGAGCTGTACAGTCCAAGGAGCCAGGGGGTTGTGATGGACAGGAAGAGGAACTCTTATGAGAACTTCACCTTGGAAATTCTTTCCTTCCACAGGGGAGAGGGTTGTCTGCAAGAATAACGAAAAGCTGATGGTCTTGGGTCATATAGAAGAATTGTATCAAGTCTGTCGTCCTTTTATTTCAAGAGAACTGACTTTAGTTTGAGATCAAATTACAAAGTTATGGAAGCTTTTTGCCTCATGTTCAAGAACTAAATAATGTGTTAGATCTGATGCTGCAATTTCTTATTCCTCACAAGAAATGATTTTGTCCTGAGGAAATGATTCAAGCAGGATCTTTTCCCCTTTTGGACATCTCTGAAAACCAGACCCTCTGTGTCAACATAACTGTTTGTGCTTAAAATTTTTTAGCCAGAATGTTCAGACTGCAGACCAATAAGTAACTTTACTCTTTGCCTCAGGATTTTCTTGTACACCATTTTGTCCAGGAAAATGTCGGCTTATCTGGGAAAATAGCTATGGAAACAGGACGATAGGTTTCTCTCATGGACTAAAAGCAGCACTGAGCTCATCAAGACCTGCTGCAAGATCCTTGCCCACGATGTCACAGACTTTGCCCAGTCCAAGCTATGACCTCTCGAAAGACCCATCTTTAATCATTTGACCCCAGATCCTGAAATTTTACAAAAACCCTTCAATTTCTTCCTTCAATTTGGGAGGCAATTAAGACTCTATACCGAAGTAGCATTTCCCCATCCTGCAGGAAGTTTAATAAACTCAGCTCTGTTTGACCCACAAAATTTGGTGGTCTTCTAGGCAATCGAGGATCTGTCTAGTACGGAGGTAGAAGCATCCACACGGACACTAAACACTCTCAGGATGTCATCCAGATTTTTGACTTGAGTGTAGAAGAAATTAGGTATCAGAGTTGTCAGTGAAATTGGGGAATAAGTGACTTAGTGAAGAGACAAAGGAGGTGCTATACTTGAATAAGAAGAGCCTCAGGGGAGCAGGTTTTGAGACATTAGAAGAAAATTAATAGTCTGTAGAAGTGGAAACCAATAACCAGTCTCTTCTCTTGACTATGAGGTCCACGCTTTGTGGAAGAAATGAGATTCCCCCTCAGATTTCCAAGGAGACATCTAGGTTTTGTTTAGGATCCAATAGTGGTAAATAATTATCTTATTCTATATCCATGAGGGACCTAGATGTATAGGGGAAAGTTTTCATAGAGCAATTAGTGAGTCCTTAGAAAAGGAGACCTGAATAGGATTTGGCAATAATAACTCAGCCACTGGACCTTTTTAGGACTTGGAACTCTCTTATTTCTGAAGATGTAATACACACTTCCAATTCTCTGACCACATGCCTCGTATTTGCAGCTGCCTCAATTTCTTCTGTCTCATCATACCTGATATTTTATGTGGTTGATATCTCAGCTCTTTTGTTTGTTTGATCAGCTCTCTGCAGTCTTGTATTATTTTATTTTTGGCCTAGGATCCACTGCTTCTAATGCTTACCAAAATTCTCAACTTCATCTCTTTTATCATTCCAATAATCCATTTCTGGATGGATCCTACTGACTGCCTCTCTAGCTTCTTTGTCTGGGGGCTAATTTTTCCAAGTACTGCTGGGGAATAGCCATCACATATAAATCCATGATCTCTAACTGCAGTTGGGCCCTTGCCCCTGCCTAGGAAGTTTCCTACAGCTTCTTGAAGCACTGCCTCACTAATTCCCCACAGCTAAATTTCGCAGTCTTCCCTGTTCTCCAAAGGGCAACTATCCATCTGTCTCCCTTTCACTCTCAACATTAGGAACAAACAAACAAAACCAACACTACCACCGCCAACAAAAATCGCATCAACTACAGCAATAATAAGCAGGTAGGGGAGTTTCTTAATGTCTTCAACTTCCAGTAATTATTTTTTAGAGTTGTATTTGACATACAACATATTGTAAGTTTAAGGTGTACAACATATTGATTGATACATGTATATTGCAATCTGATTGCCATTGTAGCTTTAGCTAACACCTCCGTCGCATCCCATAATTATCCTTCCCTCTAGTGTTGGGAACAGTTAAGATCTAGTCTCTTAGCAAGTGTGATGTTTATAATACAGTTTTGTTGTTTATAATCACTGTACTCTGTAGTAGGTCTCCAGGACTTACTTACCTCCTAGTTGCAAGCATATGCCTTTAAACAGCCTCTCCCATTCCTCCACATTGCCCAGCCCCCGCCCTCATCTAGCCCTGGTGGTTACATTTGTCTTCATCTTCTAAAATAATGGAAATCGTGTGTATTCCTGAGACTGAACCCCCTCGTGAGTGTTCTAGCTCTAATCCATTTCCACCTTTTCAGGTGTTTGGTCCATCTGTGAACTTATGCCTGTCTCTCCAGTTTCTTCTCTGCTGTCTTTTTTGAATTAGTCTTTAACTAGACTCAATTGTTTTCAGTTTTCAAAAAGAAAAGCTCTCCTTCCACAACCTATGCTCTTCTCTAGCTCACACTCACATTTCCTCCCTTCAGTCCTTCATGATGTTTTTGAGCTGTACTTGCATCTTTAGTTTCCGGTCTTTCACTCACTTCTCAACCTGCCTTCTAGCTCTTCCCTCTGAAATGGTACTGAACGGGTCTGGCAGAGGTCACCAGTGAGCTTTTCCTGACTTCATTCTTTAGGAGTTTTTCCATCTCTATTTTTTAAATTTTATCTGCAGGATTTTATGTTATTGAACAAGGAAAGCCTCAGAGAAGAGTGAAGATAGACATTCCAGGCAAGGGATTATGCCATAAATAAGGGAGGGTGTCATAGAACTAAAGGAGACCGTGAAAAGATATTCGGGGCAAGGCACAAGCTTTCTATAGAATAAGGGGAATGGGGAAGAAAGTATGTTGGTATTAGATTGTTGGAAGAGCCCCTAAAGACCGTGTCAAGGAATTCAGTCAGAATTCTACAGTGACCAAGGTTTCTTTTCTCAAACCATTGGAAAAGAGAACAATGCATGGTATGAGGTGTCCGTTATCATTTATCTGTCACTGTGTTTCAAACAAGATGACTCAGGCTTCCTTAGGCTGATGGCATAAGTCATGGGCAATTGAGGTAAGGAAAACATAAGGAATACTTTTGCTCTGAGTTTGCGGCTGGGCAAAAATTTCTGTGAGATCCAGGAAGGCATTTGAAGATGTAGGACTAGCCCTGCAGAAAGGACAGCACAGACATGCAGATGAAGGAGTTATTCCTGGAGAAATGAGCGCTCAAGTATTCATCAAGATCTTTGTTGAGACAAGCAAACCATTCTCAAGATAGTCCCTTCCTTCCCTTCAATTTGATTTTTTTTTTTTTTTTTTGGCACTCAGAAAATTCCTTGCAGTACATTTGTACAGAGTTCCATTTTATCTTACATTTAAAACTGTTGTCATTCATAGATGATACCGTTTTTGTTACACTGATAGGTCCGTTAGTGACTGTTGGATAAGGCACATTTTTCCTTTTGACAGTTGGCTTGCAATTTTTTTTTCTGTATATGCTGAATTGCTTTCTTGCTCTTACAAATATATTCAACATCACAGTTCTGCCACATGACAGACAGAGAAGGCCCTGGCAGATTCCAACCCCAGGAAGAAATTATGTCTGTTTCTATAGTACTATCAAGAGATCCATGCCTGTATGTCAGGAGACACCTTTGTGCTTGCAGTGTGCTTCCAGGAAGTGAAAGGCAAATGATGTAATATTCTTTGATGTCATTTTAACCAATTGAATCATTGTGTTTTAAATTAATTGTTAGAGTTGATTAAAAATTGGACTCCATGTGCTTTTTATATGATTTCAAAAATATGTTTTAAAGTAAAAGGTAAGGGTTGATGCTTGGATTTGATGTATTTCCTGTGAAGTTTGGGATCTATAAACAGACAGTTGTACAGTTCTAAGTATTAATGACCAAATACCAAGTTTCTGATGATGTAGATATACAAGTAGATAAAAACTAGGATGTTTGAAACAGTCAATAAAGTCTGCAACAGTTTCTGATCTATTTTTGTTGCAATTTATGCAGAGATACTAATCCTCCTTTGGTATTGTGTGACATCTTCAGTTAGAATTCATCATGATTACAGTACACTAGATTTGTCACTGTTTCTTTCTGGGAATGTTGTATTTGTCAAAAACTCTTTCAATGTTCATTCTGAGAAATTTTGCCCAGTGTAATGCGTGTGTACATACCTATACACATATGTAATATACATAATATTATATTCAGCACCTACTTAATATCCTTCAGATGTCAGTTACTGCAGGATTTTTGAGAGTAGGGCTAGGCTTTTCTCAACATCTCACCTCTGCACCACATGCAGTCCTTTGTACGTAGTGGTTATACAATTGTTGTTTGTATTACGGTTTCTATTCCCTATTTACTCCCTCATCTCTATTATCTATTGATGACATTTTGTGTGCATATATCTGTTTGCTAAATTCTATACCAAGACTTTGGATAATGAATATTGCCACAATATAATTGTTATATTATTATTTTAATTTTGGGAGGAAAAAAGGCAGCTCAATGATGTCACCTTTCTTTGCATTCAGACAAATCCTAATGATGCAGTTGGCTCAAAGTCCAAGAAGTTTTCACATTGTGTTGGAAAGCAAATGATCTATAGCTCTTAGCAATCATTTCAGAATAGCCATATCCTACCTGTCTAGTGAAGGGCACTTTGGTTTCTGAATAGATGGAATTGTTCTAGCTATGTGATTATAGGGCCCTACTATCTCGGTATCTCAGATCCTATGTTCTTTTTGCAGCATTGTACCTGGGCATTTCAGGGCAGGGTCCATTTTTTCGTGAGAGGAGATGTGTTGGGGTGGGATGATCTGCCAGACTGAAAGGTCTAGAGCAGTGGTTCTCAGAGTGTGCTCCCCTGACCAGCAGTGTTGGCGTCACCAGGGAGGTCATCAAAATAAAAACTCTTTGGCTTATGGAATGAGAAGGTTTGGGGGTGGAACCAGCAGTATGTGTTTTAATCAGCCCCCCTAGGTGATTCTGATACACAGAAAAGTTAGAGAGTTGCTGGTCTAGAGAGCAGTTGAGCACTTAAAGAGGCCATTCAACTTGGACAATGTATGACTTAGAGGATGTGGTTCCTACTTTCCTTCCTGCACCAGTTGAGTTTGTAACTTTGAGCCATTGGTTTCCCAGTTATAAAATGAGGGGTTATAGTTACAAAGTTATAGTTACTTTATCTTACTAACTCTAAACTCTGATAGTGGGGCCGCCTTCCCAAGGAGGAAGTTGGCTGTAGTTAGTCATGTGGCTACAACGTGGTAAATAATTTCTGCTTCCCCTTTCAGTCACCTGACTTGGTATTCAGAGTAAGATTAAGCTAAATGAAACAAAGTAACTTTGTAACTGAATGCTTGATTGATTCTTATATTTCAATGGCCTTTTATAGTGAGATTCCTACTGTGAGTCTTAGCCCCGCAGTCAGCATACTCGGGTGAGGCTATGGGACCGACTCCTGGTTTCAACCTGCCAATCCAAGATGTTCCAGCAGATAAGATGGTGGGGTATAAGTGTTCCTCATAAAATTTATCTCTTATTTTCCTTTCTCCTATATATTATCAGAGAACAAAGGATGGGAGTGTCTAGAACAAGCTAGGCATTTGCTGTCTTATAAAATTAGCATATTAAGTATTAAAGTTTGTAGTCTAGATGTGATTGCCTAAAATGAGTTTTAATGGATAAATTCAAACTTTTATAACAGCTCTAAAACAAATACAGCTATTCTTCTTGTCATCCGGCTATACAAACTCAAATAATTCATCTCTTTTTTTATACCAATGGTCATTATATACTGTCCTTGCAAATCATTTTTCATTTATGATATTTTGAATTCATAATGTCCTCTAGATTTTCGCTACTGCTGCCATTGACCTCAGAGCCTCTGCGTGAGGTTTTGTAATCATGCCTCCACTACAACAACGGCTTCTTAGTTGGGTTTGGCTACATGGTCCTCAAACCTTAACATGAGACATAAACTTGACATTTCCAATAAACTATTTTCGACAAGTGAGATTTAAGTTTTAAAATAAATGTCATACATTTTCTTGAACAAACAGAAGGAAATGGTTTATTCTTCCTCAGATGCTGTCTATACAGGATGAATCTAATTCCAGGGATCACTCTAGTGGAGATTTTAATTGACTCTTTCCATTTTGTGCTAATAGCATATATGAATACTTGACTTCAGTGTCTCAGACTGTCTGTCTGTCAGTCTGGCACTTTCTCTAAACAAAATATTATTTTCAGGAAAAGAAAGTCTGAGACCCAAAATAGAATAGGACTGATAAAATTGTGTTCCAGTTTGTGTAAATGATATAACCTCCTTTTAGTCACCTGGGTCTGGAATGGCTGTTTTAGCAAATTTCTTACTCCATCACCTTGTTAAAAATACAGACGGTTGTATAACTTTGTCTAAGCTCATGCATTATTGAGCTGATAAATCATAGTGGCTTTGAAAGAGCCAATATGCCCCAGCTGCCTCTCATGCAAATTAACTGCATGTGCTAAAACTCCTTATGGAAATTTCAATGGCTAAAAATATTACACACAATCAAAACCCAATGTTATTTTTGCTTTTCCTCTACAATATTTTCTCAGTTAGTAGACATTTTAAGAGGTTTTCAATTGTGATAACTTCTGGATTTCGTTTTATTTTAAAGAAAGACCCCCCCCACCACACACACAAATATACATATATATGCATATATATGTGTGTATATATATATACACAACCAAGTCTCATTATTAGCAGTAATTATGTTCTACGAAGTCACCATAAATGCTGAATTAGCAAATGCTGAACCNNNGCTCCTAGGGGCAATAACAGGGTTAGGTTCCTGTGAGCCTCTGCTCACATTTTGGTTAACTAGTCAATACACAACCTTGTTTTATGTGTTTCTGTTTAAAGACATTTTATATAATATCTATCATTGATTTGGTAGCACTGAATATGGCCCAGAGTACTACAGCTTATGTCTGAATGAAGCTTGGCTAATACACAGTTTTCTCTGTTAGGAATATCACAGGCTCCTTGTGCATAGGAACACTAGATAACTAGTTGAGGACCATTTTAAACAGTGAAATCCCCTTGGGCTTCTAGGTGGCTCAGGCCATTAAGCGTCTGCCTTTGGCTCAGGTCATGATCAGGGTCCTGGGATTGAGTCCTGCCTTGGGCTCCCTGCTTAGCAGAGAGTCTGCTGCTTCCTCCCTCTGCTTCTGTGGGCACTCTGTCTCTCTCAAATAAAGAAATAAAATCTTAAATAAGCAGTGAAATCCCCAACAAAAGGCACAGAAATGCAAAAAATATGGCAGTAAATATACTACTAACAGGACACTTGTTTATAGTCTGAATGCTAAAACAAAAAGGCAGGTTGGGTGTGAGTCAGAAGATTCAAAATTTTTGTCACTGCGCATATGTTTGCAAATGACCATGAAAACAGCTGTGAGTATTGACTGATTGGGGGTTACAAATAAATTTTAGCAAGTAGGCAGATTTGTAAACACAGGATCTGTGAAAAATGAGGATCAATTGTATGATAATTAGATGCGAATGGAATGTGTTAAAAACTTAGAACTCTAAACTCAAAATAACACAATAAATCTACAAGTATGTTCTTAAAAGTTTCAAGGTACCCATTCTGAGAGCTCCTATTCAACGAAATTGAATTTATCTACAAGTATAGTTTCTTCTCTCATATTCTGACCATATTTTGTCTCTGCTACTTTTCTTTCTGTATACATGGCTTATTATTTTGATGACCAGGATTGGTTACTTTTCCTTGGTTCTTTGTTTCTTAGCTAGTGATGTGATTGATTAGTTATATCTGGTTAGACTGGTATTGATTAGTTAATACCTAGTTAGAATGCTAACAGTCAAAAGACATTGCATGATCTCATTGAGCCATAGTTTATGAGTTGCCCGTGAGTTTTTACATGAATTGAATATTTATGTTATGTAAGTAGACTGACTTGTTTTCCTCTTCAACGCATTCACCAGTCCAATGTCCTATTAAAACAAAGTTACTTCTTGTCTGCTTTGAGTTTCCCTTCTTTGTCTCTAAATGCAGCCTTTAAAAGAATATAAACTGGAAAAATAAAGTAACTTTCTAATTCCTTTTATTCATAAGCTGTTTCCCTTTAGATGCGTATTACTTATTATAATTACTATTTTTAATTAAAAGTGTTATCCCTTATTTTGAAGTTCTCCAGGTTTGCTTTGGAAGGATGAAATCTTTGTTTCCTATATATTACTCTAATTTATTGTGATGAAAGTATACAAACATGCTATTTTTAATGTTAATTTCATATCTTCAAATAGGAATACAAGAATAGGAATATAAATGAATTCAACCAAAGTGAATTATATACATACTGAATATCATATACCTTTTTTCCCCACTTGATAGCTTCCAAGTGGATAAAATGTTCAGATATACTAAGAAATTACTAGCATTTCTATATCAGAATATATTTCAAGTTTGGTTGAAACTAGTTTTGTTGTTATGGAAGACTAATTTTGTTGTTTTCTTCAGAAGAAGCTGGATTTTGGTATAGATATACATTTTTCATCAGCAAATGCGGTATCTAGAATGGAACCTACTTAAGAATGTTCCATGTGAATTCGAGAAGAGCATTTTCTGAGCTCCATAGACCAACCTGGGTATTAACAATGCAGTACTTATGGTGTCATGTTTATTAATGACTCAATAGGAGGGGCAGACGTGAAGCAAGTATAGATGTAATTCACTCCTCATACCATCTTGGTACTGTAACAAACCAACAGGATGAAAATATTTGTATAAAGGATGTGCCCTCTCTGATGTGTACTTTTAAAATTGTCTTGGAAACCTCCAGATTTTTAAAAAATATTTACTATTGTTATATTTTAGGCAAGGCAAACACCTTTTCTATGTTTATGTGATATACTTCCCCTATATTTGCCTAGACCTAGATTCACATGTCAGTATGAAAGCAAAGTCATGGTGTTTATGAATTAAATGAGTTCCTCAGGGATGAAAGAACCACAAGGAATTCATAATAATTATGTTACAAATGGAAGGACGTTCGGGGACATTTCGCCTAACCCGTGTATTTCTCAAAAGAAGAAACAGAGGTACATTTTAATGAGAAATCAGAAAGAACATGTACACCAGCAAAATATTTGCCTCCTCCTTTTCCAGTTTGTGTTTGGGTTGAAACCAAATCGTTCATATTCACATAAGCTAACATCATAAGGAAATCAGGCGACTCTCGATGGTGGTACATCTGTCTCTTCTGAGTATTCACAGTACTCCGGGGGTGGGAAAGAAAGAATAGTATTTCTGATGAGACAAGCCAGGAAGTGATCCTCCTGGGGTTGCTGACTCCCAACAGGAACAGATTAACATTCCAGAGAAGAAAGTGGCTCTGTGGCTCACACAGCAAGAGTGTTAGACTTGGCTCCGAGGCTACAGTCAGAGAGAGAGAGGGAGAAGAACAATACATTTTAGGATTAATGATACAGTTTTTATAAATATGCTCATTTAGTTTCAGCAAAATGATGTGGGTTTTTTGTTTGTTTGTTTGTTTGGGTCTGTTTTTTAGTTTTGACTCCATATCAGTTAAGTTAATGGTAAAACTGGATAAATTAAATTTTTCCCATGATTGACGATATTCATTTTAAGGATCTGAATGCAGAAAGACACAAAGAAACTTGCCCCCAGTCCTGTGAAATAAGATCATTTATCAGCTCTGCTTTATTTGCAAAAGAAGGTTCAGTTGCCCTTTATATTATTGTTAGAGCTCAAGACAATGTTTCTTTACTTATGAGCAGATGTTTGAAATCCTCCAGGAGGTTTCTGTAAGACTATGGAAATGAACTTGGCATGGGTACTGGGCTCCCAGGTGGAGCGGTGCACATGAGCCTCCTTAGAAGTGTTAGATCAAGGCTAGTCCGGGAGAGCAACAGAGCCTAGCCACCAAAAGCCGAGTGCTTTGGTGAGTGACAGGTACAGGCTCCTTCTGAGGCATGAAAAGGAATGCTAAATGATCTCCCTGACAGAATAAATCTTCTGTTTGTTTGGTCTGGACCAGATGTGCTACAGGCTGATGTGGAAATGTCTGCTCATGCCAATTTCACTTTAAATCACAATTTGGCAGGCCGGGTAGTTTTGAAAGTTGCAGCCCATTTAGCACTTTAAACAGAAATGTTTTCTAATGGTCTTTCCAGTTAATTTGCAAATCCACACCAGGGCCTAAATAGGGCTGTAAGAAGCTGTTCTCTAGAGATGTGGGTCACTTGATCAAAGAAGTCTTTCTTGAGATCGAATGGGAAATATGGCTTTATTTCCTGTGCTCAACGGAGTGATCTCTGTGGATGGATAGAGGAGCTCTGTGTGTCCAGCACTGTGCTGAGTGCAATCCCACAGATTTATTTCTTATTGCTGTTTCAAATGCAAGTTGCTTCACTATTTTAAAAACAGGAGTAAAATGCTGATTACCATCTTCCAACTGTTCTGAACAGTTTTCAAAATCTTGAGTTAGGAAAGGCCCCCAAAGAGTCATTCTTCTCAACGTAAATTACATACTTTGAACCTATGGATACTCTAAGATCCATCACAGATATGGCCTGTCAAGAAATCTATGAGGAATTTAGAATTTTAGGAAAATAAAAGATGCTCCTTTGAGAAGAGCATTCTTTCTTGAATTACTTGAAAATAGAATTATCTTACCTTCATTTTTCTTCGTCGGAGGGATCTTCATAGCTCTAGTTAATGAGCAGAAATTTTCATTAGTACTTTATTCCTGATAACACGAGGATAGGAATCGTGGTCTTTTTATTAATTTCTGTATCCAAATTCCTAGATAGAAGCCTGGTACATAGTAGCTGCTCAATAAAACTCTGTTGAATGAGTTAATTCAGATATGTGAATGTACCTTTATCATTCCATTGGTAATTAGAGAGAGTTTGGTATTAGAACTCCAGAAAGAACATTCATTTCTGTGGATTCAGATGTAAAACTTGATCTCTTACCTATAGTTCTTGATTAAAACATCTCCAAAGACTTCCCATCAATAATGGGAAATGAACATGACATTTGTCATTGGGGCTTGGAACAATGAATCTCTCATTCCATTGTAAAATTTAATTTGGACCCAGCCTTATGAAGAATTATATTAAAAAGTTATCATATGGGGTGCCTGGGTGGCTCAGTCAGTTGAATGTCGGTCTCTTGATTTGGCTCAGGTCGTGATCTCAGGGTTGTGGTATGGAGCCCTGCAGCGGGTTCCATGCTCAGCCGACAGTCTGCTGCTTTCCTTCTCCTTCTGCCCCTCCTCCCCCCTCTCGCTCGCTCTCTAAAAAATAAACAAATCATAAAAATAAAAATTATCATTGTTTTTATCAATCTCCACCATCTCTATGAAGAGTACTCACAGAATACTAATGACTAAAGTAAATTAAACATTTTGCTATAGAGACACTTTACGTAGATATAAAGCCATTCTCATCTTTCAGAGATACAGGAGAGGTTTTTTATTTTTGGTTTTGGTTTTAATATTCACCTCAAATGAAAATACCTTTCGAGGCAAGACCAAAAACCCAGAGACTTTATAAGAAAAGAGCTTAAATTTAAATATAGAAACAATGACTTCTTCCTGTTAAAAAATAAATAAACCAAGTCAAAATATGAATTGCAAAGTCGGGGAAAATTGTAACATATTTGAAAGCTATGGGCCAGTTTCTTTACTATAGAAAAGCTCCCCAAATCAACTAAAAATATACATATAAAGCAAAAGGTGTTCAAGCTCACATTTAACGAGAGGTAGTAAAATCTGTAAGATACCATTTTTTCACTTGCTATACTGATAGACAACAAAATGTTTGATAATACGCTGACTATAAAGAGTGAAGGAATAGGAACTCTCATGCATTGTTGCTGGGGGTATAAATTGCTGCATTCTCTCTCAAGGGCAATTTTGGAATAGACCTGAAAATTAAAATCACTTTGACCTAACAGTTCCACATCTGAGAATTTATCTTATGAGTATACTTGTACCTATGTCTGAAAGTACACGTTCAAAGATAACCAGGAAAATTTCCTGTAATATTGTTTGTATTAACCACATACTAAAAATATCTAGTGGTCTATCAGTAAGGGTAAACTAGTTAAATACGCTGTGCTACACCCCTATTATGGGATGCTTTGAAGCCATTAAAAAAATGACACTTTTCCATATGTTCTAAAATGAACTAGTTTCATTTCAAAATTGAATGAATGGTGTTTAAAATAGAATGCTGGTTCCTATTCTTTATTAGCTCTGTGCATTTAAAAATATACTTTTTAACATATTTGTAGTATTCAGAGATATTTGAGGATCTGTGTATGTGTCTTTGTATCATGTTAGTGTATATCATGGGGGAGTTAGTGATGGCTAATTAAACTTCACTTAACTGTCTCATAAAGCAATCTGTAATAGAGCCCTAACTTTTAGTCACATTTACAGACACGAGAACTGATCTAGAGATTTTCATTGATACGGCGTTTTATTTTCCAGACCATAAGGAGAATATGTAAAAGTTTTTCCCATGTGCGAAACTTTTGGGGCCATTAAAGTGCCATTTTGTAAAATGACTGTTCCAGTGCAATAAATGTTGCCCTGGGAACTTGAGAAAGTTTATTATCCTCCTAAAAAAATGCATATTTTATTTTTTAGTCACTGCAGGAATGAACCTCATAAACTGGATGAGTTTAATGGGCTCACACTGAGCTTCAATGGCGGTACCCGCTTTCTCAGTGCGTTTTCTCTGCCACATTGGAGGGGCAGCCCCCACGTGATTCTCCGCAGTGCTGAGCTCCACTAACTGCTCGGCTGATACAATTACTGTCTGAAGAGAAAGGCTCCCTGCAAAGCTGAGGTGCCATTGAGTACCTTAACAGTTGCGTTGCTGATGTTAAAAAGGTCAATTACTTCAATCGCGAAGACACGAATATTGAAAATGAAATTGCAGATGGAAGAAAATACAATCCTGGAAGCCCTTTTTCTTCAGTTTGTCTATGCAATGAATAACCTCGTGCTGCATACAGGTGCTGGGGAAGGGTCATGTTGTCGGCTGTAATTCTAAGAGTGGTCTCTGTGATTAGTTAACACTATGTGACTGAGTCTTCTGGCAGTTGTGGTGGACGCCTTAGTAAATTACTGTAGATGGGTTGGCAAACTGGTGAAAAAGGTGGGAAGGAAGGAAATCAAAAGGAAGGGATGGGGAGAGAGTCTGAAGTTTTAACTGTGGAAATTGGCCAAGTGTTTTGTTTTGAGCGAGTGGGGAAAGATGATGCGGAAGGAGAAATAAAGGTCGCAGAGACCTGTGTATATGTATTTAAAACACGTGTCTGTGTTTAGTGTACCCTTTGGCATAGATAGGGTGTTGGATTTTACTCACTCATTTGCATGGTTTCTCATCCGGGTTTCAAGGATCCCTAGATTTGTAGATAGACTTCAGGATGACAGTGACCTTCTGGAATTGAACAGGAGCTTTTTCTTGTGAGTTCAATTTGTCCCCCATCACAGAACCAGTAGCGTTCACTAGATTCTCAAGGAGACGAATGTAGCTGATGTTCATAGGTCTAGTTGGTTGACCGGCACGTAAATATTCCAGCTAGTATATATGGCGACAAACTCTTCAGAGAAGTCTAACGAATCTGTAGAGAGTGTATAGCTAAGGGGAGTGTGAGAAGAAATAGGCCCCGAAGACTTTAGGAAGTCCCAAAGCTGTGCTTACATCACTTCCTGGTTCTAGAAAGCAAAGGCGATACTCATCCCTGTAACAGGACATAACTGAATGCACCCACCTTTCTAAGCTACAAATGCTGCCCTCTAACAGAGTACCCTAAATATATGTAACATATTTACACTTACGGACAGTTCACTGAGTGCTTCCTGGTCTGGAAACATTCTCCATGGGATCTCTTCTTTGAAGCCGCCTCCAAATTTGTGATCATAGAAGTTTCAACATTGTTGTCGTTCTAGTGTTAAAGCTCCCATTTTTGTTGCCTTTCTTTTTCAATAAAAATGAGGGATTGAATATTTGGTACCTCAAATTCACATCTCAATCATTGCCTTGAAAATGCTCAGAAGAATATATGGGAATTCAAAGCATGCAAGATTCATTATTTGTTCCACAAACATTTGCTGAATTCTTTAGCGTGTATCAGCAACTGGATTTGTTGCTGGGAGTACAAAGATGAACATAATTTCTGTCTCTGTGAAGCTCACAGATTAATGGGACTGGGGGCTGGAAGAGACAGAGAAATAAGCTTTTAGATTGAAAGAACTCACAAGTGTCTACTGTTTTATATCAAACTTTCCTATCAATCCCATATTTGCGATTGGAATGTAAATACTTCTGACAGCTCTGTGTTAAGTTAGTGGGTATTTCAGTGATTTGCAACCGTTGGTGCCCAGTGGATCACCTTGCTGCATTTGAAATACAGTTGCCTGGGGCTGCACTCAGACCTTAGGAATCAATAATCCTGGGGATGGGGTTCTGGTATACACATTTGGAAGAGCTCTACAGTGCTTCTGATGTGCCATAGATTGAGACCCTCTGAAGTTTTATTACATTTTTATTATTTGATCAGAAATACAGGTTTATTGGGGCGTCTGGATGGCTCAGTCGGTTAAGCATCTGCCTTCAGCTCCGGTCATGATCTCAGGGTCCTGGGATCGAGGCTCCCGCTGAGGAGGGAGCCTGCTTCTACCTCTCCCTCTGCACTCCCCACCCCCCCCAACTTGTGTGCCCTCTGTCTCTCAAATAAATAAATAAAATCTTAAAAAAAGAAATGTGGGTATATTACAAGAGTATTTAGAAAGAAAGTCAGCCCAGTTACTAGGAATCACATGCCAGTTAGACCTTTGTCCTTTCCCAGTGCCCACAAGTCCTGTTGACATGTTAACCTTCAATATGGAGTCGGCTTGCATTTACGGTTGTTGCGTAGCTAAACTTTGTTTTTCTGAGCTGATTCTATTGCACTTGGTTACCAGAATCCCGTTTATTCCAAAGGGAAGATAAACTATGTCAACTGTTAGAAAGTCATTAAAATATACCTTGAGGAATAGTGCAGTCCTTATGGAAAACCGTGACACCTGTTGTCTTTTACAGCAATCCCAAGTCTACCTCATACATTTTCTTTATTTTTTTCTTTCATTCTTGGGGAGATGATTTCCATGAAAATGAGATCTTTATTTCTTGAGAGTTCATCTGTTCCTGCTGCTCACAGGGAAAAAAGATGCTTAAAATTTAAGCTCGATGAGTTGAATTAGAATGCTTCTCAGCATTTTCCACAAGGATCAGTAGCTTTTTGGGGTCTATCAGGAATTCAAGGCCTGCTGCCTACCAGCTGCTGTTGGGATGAAGGTTTGCTGGTGCTGTTTTCTCCTGGACATGGCGTCTCAGGAACAGCCATGCCAGCGCCCGTGCCTGCAATTAGGGAGAAGGTTGCATCCTCTTTAGTCTGTGTTCTCAAACTTTACCCTCCCTGTAATCTGGTCATGCCTGAGTCTGACAGCAGCTTTTCCTCAGAGCATTAAGTTCCAGATGATGGACATAACACTTTATGAGCTAGACTTTCTTTTCATAATTCTCTTTTATGTGTCACTTTCCCTTTTATTTTATATCCCTCTCTAACTACAAAGTAACTACTAATGCAAGTAAATGTAACAGAACTTTTGTAATTAGGCACTGTCCTAGGTTGGCATTTGCAGATGTATTGACAAATGTTTTCTCAGTTAACTAGCTGTTTTCTTCTTGTTTTGAGTGTAGTAATGGCTAAGAAAAGCTTTGTACTGTTGCTTGAACTTAGAGTGCGATAAGAGGGGAGAAAAAAGAATGCTATGCTTATGGAACATTGAGATTTATTGCTTCCGGATCTGTATGGAATTGGTGATTAATTTCTTTAACAAAGGCTCATGGAATTCTAAGAACTATGTATAGCAAATTGTCTTTTAATAAAATTTTGAGTATTAGAGGGGTTATTGTGCACAGCAAAACAAATAAACAAACAAACCCCAAATGATATAGTCCTATCTTCAACATCCCCTAAATAAGCATTTTCTTGACCTATATGGAAGTAAAAATAAAATATCAAAACTTGAAACCATGCATTCAGATTAATTTATTAATTTTCTCTAATTGGCTATAGAAAATAATACAGGGAAACTATATGTTCTGCTTTATAATTTTATTAGTGAGAAAAAATCCGTTTCTTCAGCACATACAGATAAGGTTCTGAGAGAAGTTGGAAGGAGGCTCATAGGAAGGCTCTTGTTCTTCGGAACACTCCTGAATTGCCTTCTTGCAACATTTATTTTGTTGCTATAGCTGACATTGATGGTTACATTCCCCAAAGCCGTTCTTCTCTGCCTTCTCCCATTGGCCAAACACAACTGGGAGAGAGATGGAAAATACCAGATACTTTCTAAATTTCCTTCCAGCTAAGAAAGATCATGTGAACTAGAACTGGTCTAAGACACATGAAGGAAATTATGCTGGGGGTTTCTGGCAGAATATTCTTCCTTGATAAAAGGAAACAGGTAAGGTATATGCATGGAAGCTCCTGTCTTCCCTTATTAATTTTGTACATGCTTTATATGAAGGGTAATACTTAGAACAGCTGCATCTATTCTGCAACCGCGAGGAGATATCATCAACTTTTTGAGTAGAGCAGAGCAGAAGGATAGGAACATGCTGGTTATTTGATGACATATGGAGTCACTGAATCCACCCTGGAACTGTCTACCTCAATATTTTTGTTATATGAGGAGGTAATAAACACCAGCTCATATATTGGTATGAGTATTTTTCATTTAGGTTTTCCAGGCTTTTCGATGGGAAGTATTTTAACTGATAACTTGGCAAATGCTACCAGACTTACGAAGGAGGTTTGATCTATCTATTTAAGAGAAGCCTTAGGATTTGGAAATTCTCTAGTTTTATTTCATCAACCGGTAATAAGACTAGGTAAACTACGAAGGAAAACTCAGTTGATAGCTGGCAGCTCTGCAACCAAGGACAGCAATTTATAAAAATAGGTTAGGAGTCAAATCAATCAAATTTGGATAAGAAGAATGTACATCAAGTCATACATCACCACTGGTGTGGTCAGGAAAGCCAGAATCTCCATACTAAAGATCAGGGGAAGTGACAAGTTGGACACTTAATGGAAAATCTGAATTGAGGCCTATTAGGAAACGAATTCAGCTTCCAGTAATTTTTTTTTTCTAGCTTATTGAAACGGAAAAAGAAAGAAAACCAGGTAAAAACAAGGGACACTTCATATACAGGTGGGCGATGCAATTCAGTTTGAAAAGTTTAAAACTTGGAAACTTTTTTCATCAGCATGAATTTAAAGTACATTCAATTTCAAATAAAAAAAAGTGATTTATCAAAGGCATGATTCTTTAAACATGAGTATGGCAATCAGGGGAAGTATTTGACCAAAATTGAATTGGAAACCTGTATAACAATACACGCATCCGGAATATAAGCAAGTCTGTGGATACTGATAGAATTATATGCGGCTCTGTCAATAGACAAGTAGAACTTGACAGTAGACAGAGTAATTCAGGGAAGGAAAACCTACACACTGAATGAAATACAAGGCCAGCAGTGAAGGCGAGAGGCACTCGGCAATGTACAGTCCAAGCTGCTATGGAGATAGAAAAATACAGAGGCTTGAACCCTTCATAAGTGTATTTCTCTCTCACGTAACAGAATAGAGTTAGGTGGTCTGAGCCTGGACGACTCTTTGTCATCCTCAAAATATAGCTTCCATCCCTAGATCCAGTTCTTGCAAAGGGAAGATAAGACAAAGGAAGTTCATTTCTTTCAGGACCACAGCTTGGAGGTGACAAACGTTCACTCTGTTCATATCTCCCTAACAGAACAAAAATCACACAGCCACACCTAGTTGCAAGTGGTGCTGGGAAATATACTGTAGCGCAGGGCCTGTCCCTTTACAAAACTCAATAGCACTCTTCTTAAAGGACTGGAGAGGGAACAATGTGGGGCAGTCCTCATTTCTGATCCAGGAGGAGTCCGTGTTGGAAAGGACAGTGTGGCTGTCGAGTCTTAGCTTTTCATCCCTGTGTTCACCTTGTCTTTGGGAAAATTTTTCGGACTACATCTGTGATTTCAGTTAAGTATGCCTTCTTTTCAATGCTCTAGTGCCAATGTAGACCCCAACGTTTCCAGGTTGGAACATTTGTGTCTTTGTTTTAGCAATTAAAAAAGTAAAGTAGCATGAAAAGAATTCCTACACATGGGTACAAAAGATCATAGTGGGTGGACTTCTAAGGAAAAGTGTAAGTTTCCTGCTCCCCAGTGGCCTTCAGAAAAGGGGACATCTTTCAGTTCCTTGACCCATGTCTTCCTGCAGGTATATCCATACCTCAAAACACTGTTATGTCTATGAGCTTTAGCTTATTAATTTTAGATATCATCTGTTGAATCTTAGCTCACTTACCAGTAATGGCATACCTCTCACTCAATATTATTATATTAACATTTTAATCCTTTCCTCATTGTCTCTGTGATTTTAAGTAATATGCTTACATATTCACTTCTTATTTGGTCAATTATAGACAGTATTTCTTGATTCTCTACTTTGAAGGTGAAGATATTAGCACTTCTAAACGTTTCTTTCAGCTTTAATCTTCCATTCTAACCCAAACTTCTGTCCTTTTTATTCTTATATGTCAAGGTTGATATTACATTGTATTCATTAACCAAAATTAAGTCTCTTACAATTTGTTATAGGTTGTTTCTGAAAGTTGAAAAATCAATGAATATTGTTTACATCATTATGACTAGTGCGGAGGAAATAGGTTAGCAATGGGTTTGTATGCTATCCTCCCTATCCCGGGGACAGTGGGATGGAGAAGGAAAAAGGTCGGGAGAGAGAAAGGAAGAAGTAACCTATTCTGAAGGAAAACTTAGAATTTATAGGTTTATGAAGCATGGTCTATTTGAGATGTCAGTGTCAGCTGTGTCCTGATCAGAGTATGAGAAAGTGGCAGTTTATGGCTCAAAGGGCTCCCTTTGAGTAAATTTGCATTACTCTAAGATCTTACATGCTACATCTGGGCTGGGCATGTCCTAACATTGTAGGGAAGAAAGCAGGCAATTTTTTTTTTTTAAAGATTTTATTTATTTATTTATTTGAGAGAGAGAGAGACAGAGACAGAGACAGCGAGGAAGAGCAGAAAGGGGGAGGAGAGGGAGAAGCAGACTCCTTGCTGAGCAGGGAGCCTGTTGCGGGGCTCCATCCCAGGACCCTGGAATCAGGACCTGAGCTGAAGACAGACACTTACCCAACTGAGCCACCCAGGTGCTCCGAAACCAGGCAACTTTTTTGGGGGGTTCCAGACTTTTCCATTTCTCTTACCTCTGTATCTCATAGTTATCTATATTCTTTGAATTAATGCTAAAGTTTAATAGTAGGTAAGATCCCGCTGTTCCTTGAGAGTCTGATTCGACAATCCAACAATATTTATTCTCATCATCTGTTTCTCTATGATCCGCACAAAAGCAAAAAATGTGGGCTGAATGTTTTCTTTTCACTCAGCCCTTTTCTCCTTAAAGTTTCTAGCTGCCTACTTTTTCATTATATTATTATGTTTGAGTGTACATATTTGAATATGATAGTATATATTATTGTATTTCAAATAGTATAATAGTATATATTATTGTATTTCATTACATTTTTATCATAACGTCATTTCTGTGATGTATGTAAGAAATGTTGAATGAAAAGCACATTTTCTGAGTCCTTACATATCTCAAAGGATCTGTATTGATTTTTCACATTTGATTGATCGATTGGCTGCTATAGAAACCTAGTAAAAAATAACTTTCCCTTATTATTATTATGAAGGCATTATTGCAGTCTTTAAATTTGGTAGTGACGAGTCTGAGCACATGTATGCATGTAGCACATCCTTTTAATATATTTCACACATGATCTTATTTAAAAAAACTTTGGTTTCCATGGGTTCTTTCAAAAGTGGCCTGGAATTGCTTGGAGTCCTCTGAAATGAAGCAAATCCTTCGCCTTTAGCGTCTCAGTTTTTTCATCTAAAATTGGGGACTGGAACATTTTCTTCCAGTTTTGTAAATGATGATAATAATAAATACAGTTTTTTTCGGAGAACTTCGGCGTCTCTTTTTTATTGTCCTCACTCACCTTCATGGATATCTGTGTGGTAGGTACGATCATTTTTGTTATTCCCATTTTATTGCTGAAGAAACTGAAGCACAAAACTATTAAATAACGTGTAAAGGTAAAAACAGCTTTGCTTTATTTAAATTATTACTTTAAAAGATGTTCAAAACACAATTTGGCTTAAAACGAAGTGTCCTATGTTAGTACTTTGCCAAAAGTATTCAGTTAAGAACATTTTCCTCTAAGGACTTTTCGTTCATAGCATAAAACAAAAGTCATGCCCTGTATCTACTGAAGGTTTTAAAAATTGTAACCCGTTGCCGGATTTATAAGCATGAACTATGTGACCGACACACAAGCGCATACACGCACTCGTGCACATGCGCACACGCACGCACACGCCACCCGCAAAGATCATGGTTAATGTAGGAAAATAAATCAGAGGTCTTGACAGGATTTTACTGAGCGGTACAGAAAACGGGAAGATCAACATTTTATATCCTTGGTACATGACAGTGGGTTTAAAATTACACTTCAATTTCTGTTGTAGTAAGTTCATGTCATAGGACATTTGAAGAGATATTTGTTTGTGTTTACCTATGCCTAGCTATAGAAGACTAATTATTTGGTGCATAACAAAGAAAAGAGATGATGAAAGACCAGAGCTTTTGTTTTTGTTTTTTAAATGAGCTAACATTTAATTAGATTCCAACATGTACTAGGCACTAAAGAGAACATAGATTTAATCCCTGCATGTGGGCTTAGAAAGAGAAGTAAACAAGCCTCTAAAGAGGAAAAATGAGAATCAGCTTCTATTTAATAATGAACTTTTTCTTGATTTTTGTGGTAATTCATGTGTATTATAGAAAATTTGAGAAAACAAAAAATATAAAGAAGACAAAACAATGTATCACCCAGCAATAAATATAGTTAATATATGGCATGCTTACTTTTATCTTTTGTCAAAATTCACTTTTATTAATAGAAAATAAGCATTTATTCCAGTTTCAAAGTTGTTATAAAGTTGTGAATAAAAAATGAACTTGAAATAACCACTTAATAATCCAGTTTTGGCAAAGACAGTGAAACTGTGGTTTAAAAAAATTATTTGGCTCTATTTGCTCATAGATATTTCAGAATTTATTCTTAAAGGTTTCTGGAACTTTCCTGTCTGTGAAGTATGGGAATCTTTGACCTACGAGAGAAAGCCTCTCTGCGACAGCCAATGAGAAGTGAAGCAGTCCTCATAAAAGGAATCAGTGTATGTTCAACATGGTCACTTGGACTGTACAACAGTCCCCTCCTATCATTTTTCCCCCTCCCACCACTTCAGCTCAGGAGGAGCATGCTTCCAAGCACTGAGAGAAATGAGGAGTCAGGCTGTCATTTGCTATTAGAATTGGTCTTTCCAGCTAGTAACAGTAAATCTGGCACTGATGCTATTGATCCTGTGGTTTTTAGGAAGTTTTGTAAATAGTTTGGATTTAGCTCAACTTACAGAAATTAAACATGTTCAAAAAGGTTCACTCCACTGCCAGGGTTAAGTGTCTCCTGGTTTCGTAGTCTTATAAAATATATATGACATGTGTAGGTAAGTCATAGTCTTAAAGCATACTTAGAATACTGCATTATTTACACACACTTATTTTAACAAAATGTCTATAATGAGAAGTAGCTGATGAAACTAAATCCAAAGTTATGACAAGGGAGATTCACTTTCACTTGAAGCTGTGTTACTTAGAAAACTTTAAAAAGCACATGCTATTAAAACTATTCAGGGAGAACACCATTTTCTCATTTTTTACTGTATGATTCCAGTTGGGCTTGGCCAGACATTTGCATTTCTAAATATTTCAGAAAAGTGCACAGAAGTGTTAAAAAGTCTTTTGTCCAAAAAAAAAAAAATCTGTCTTTTGGCATCAGTGAATAGTAGTGCTCTTCAGAATTTCCTATAACACAGTGACAAAGGCGAGTCCCAATACTCGATCAGATGTCAAAGGAATGGGAAGTAAATTATTAGGTCAATGCTTAGCTTGAATTTCTGTTATCTTTTTACTATATACTGTTCACCAATGTAAGTAATGTGGGCTTTGTAAGAAAATAGTGTTTGGTGGCTATGGGATCCTGTTGGAGGAGGTCATTGAGAGGCTGTGACTTTTATGATTCGGGGGCGGGGGGCAGTTGCCAAGATCTGCTTGTTTTGTGGCCACCCAAGACAAGCCTTCTAAGTGTTTCCTTGCTTGTTACCGATCTGAAGTCATCTGCCTCTTTGTTCATTCTCTCTTGCTCTCTGTGTATGGGGGCCATTTGGGGAACCAGCAGGTCCTCTAGCTGTGGAGAGTGGCTAATAAGATCATTCATAGTTGACACTGTGGACTGCAGCTGTGTTTTCCTGTGCGGTTCCAAAAAGTTCTGGATAGGATTTATGAGATCCTTTTTCTATGTAATTACACTCTTTCACTTACCAAAATTGACTTCTTATTTTATATTTAGGGTTTTCTTTTAAATATAATGTTTTACAGTGAATATTTTTCAATGTCACTAAATGTTCGTTCAAAACATGATTTTATGGGGTGCCTGGGTGGCTCAGTCGGTTAAGCGTCTGCCTTCGGCTCAGGTCATGATCCCAGGGTCCTGGGATTGAGCCCCGTGTCTGATCATTTTCTTAGGTAAATTTATCTGAAAATTGAATTATTGGGTTAAAATAATCGACATTTAAGACATTTGATATTACCACATAAATTTTCAGGAAAGGTATTAGCATTTCCACTTCTATGGGAGGTTCCAGCAATGTGTGGCCAGTTCCGTATTGTCATACTGCCACCAGGGTCAGGCAGTGTGACATCAACAAGAATTTGCCAACTTGACAAACATTAGATTGTATGTGTTTCTTTGGTTATTGAGCTTGCATTGTTTTTCACATATATTTTTACTGATTGGTTTATTTTTATCTATGAATTGTTCCTTTTCTCCCCCCACTTTTTCAGTTAAGGGTGATTTATAAGCACTATTACACATTGAGGAAATTACCACTTACTTATATTTGTGATAAGCAGTTTTCTGGGATATCATTTGCCTTTCATTTGTTTATGGTGTCTTTTGATATATAGAAGTCTTAAAATTTCAGGTAATTTCAACCACTGATATTTTCCATTGTGGTTTCTTTCATTGCCTTTACATTCAATGATTTTTATCCCTGGAGCCAGGATTACTGGGCTATGTAGACACAGCCTATGAAATAAGACACCCTTGGTGTATGGGGTGCATTTTTCTTTTTTTTAAGATTTTGTTTATTTATTCGACAGAGATAGAGACAGCCAGCGAGAGAGGGAACACAAGCAGGGGGAGTGGGAGAGGAAGAAGCAGGCTCATCGAGGAGGAGGCTGATGTGGGGCTCGATCCCATAACGCCGGGATCACGCCCTGAGCCGAAGGCAGACGCTTAACCGCTGTGCCACCCAGGCGCCCCTATGGGGTGCATTCTTGATCTTACAGATAGAAGGATTCTTAAAATGCAATAGTGAGCATGTTACTAGGTAAAATCATTGAAGGGCTTCCCATTGCTATAAATTTGAGTCATAAAATCCTTCCCCTCATTCTCCACAGTCCCATGGTAATGGATTCCAATTTCACCATGGATGACAAATTATCTGGTTGGTGTCTATTGAAGTATCACAGGTGAGAATTTGGGTTTGTAGGAGCTGTTATAAGAATTGCTTATCAGGGACCTCCGCAGCATCTTGTGTATCTGGTAAGTACTGGACAGAAGGTTGCTCTTTTGCTATTACTAAGTGTTTAGAGCCATATAATAGAATGAGGTCTATCCCTCTCTAAGACGCATCAAAACCCGTGTATCATGCCTCATACCTTATTTACTGGGTAGCTGCCAAAGGTTCAGGGTTCCTGTCTGTTTTCATGTACACTCGGTGTAGAGCTTCTATTGACCTGGTAAGTGCTTGTCTGTAAAATATTGAAATACTTCCTTACCTTGCCTCCAGATATCTGTTTTTTAGAGGTTCTTGAATGTCCCACACTGCCCTAGACACCCTGGCCCCTCATTTCTTTCTACCTATGCCCCACTAGCATGCAATTCATAGACTGATGTTTCACAGATGGAACAGCATTATTCTCAAGTATTCTTAATGTCTTAAACTGCTCCTATTCACAAAATTAGAGTTTTTTCAACTCTAATTTTATTTTCCCCTTCATTGGTGCTCACCAATGAATTCCAACTTGAATTGAACCAAATGTTCACCTTCTCTGTTCCTCAAGAAAACTGAAAATTCCTAGAGAGACTCATACATTTGGGCTGATATTTGTTTTATATTAATTTATTTTCAAAAACCTCACATAAGCATTCAGCAATTTCCTGTAATCCTACTGTTTACCCACTGTTTACTTGCTGCATATACTATTTTGGTCCTTCTTCATTCTCCTTGGTCACCACACATCTCTTCTGATCATTCTTATCACAAACTGCATGCCATACTTAGGGGAAAAAAGACAGCCATTCAATGGGAACCCCTTTATTTTCTACCACAGAACCCACAAATTTCATGTGTCCTCATGCATTTCATCATTCCTCTCTTGTTACGTTAGGGAAGCTTTTCCTTTCAAAGCTAGGTCTCTCCTCTTCGTGCTGCAGTCCATCTGCTTTTAGCTAGTCAAGGATTCTGCAAGCTCAGCTTTTCCTGTCTACTGCATAACTAGTCTCCTGAAGGCTCTGGGATCATTTCCATCAAATGTAAAGCTACTCTGCTAACTTCCATTTTACAAAAACAAAAACGCTACCTTTTCATTTCTACTCCACTTTTCCGTTTCTTGAGATTTTATTTGATTCTTAAATATCAGTCTTTCCTCTTTTCTTTTCTTTTTTTTTTTTTTTTTTTAAAGATTTTATTTATTTATTCGACAGAGATAGAGACAGCCAGCGAGAGAGGGAACACAAGCAGGGGGAGTGGGAGAGGAAGAAGCAGGCTCATAGCGGAGGAGCCTGATGTGGGGCTCGATCCCATAACGCCGGGATCACGCCCTGAGCCGAAGGCAGATGCTTAACCGCTGTGCCACCCAGGCGCCCCTCTTTCCTCTTTTCTTACTCACCTGTTTTTCTGGATTTTATTTCTTCCTTTGGCTGTTTGAAGAGTTTAAAGCCCCTTTTAGATTGCACTGGTTATACAGAATCATTTATGTGATTATTCAAGTTCCTTTTTCCTGCCCAAGGCCTATGACGTGACCCAATTCTGAATTGGTTTTATTTCTGTGTCTCAGCTCAGGGTTTCAAGTTCCACACTGTATGAGGACTGCGGGTAGATCCCATGTTCATTCGCAGGCAAACTCCAGATGCTCATCTCTCAAGTCTCTTTCTACTCATGATTTAGGAAAAGTAGTAAAATGCTCTAGGCCTATGCCAGGGAGTGGAGATTTCCTGGTGCCTGTTTTTAGATTGTGCATTCTCAGTAGAAGCACAAAAAAGCAGAGTGAAACAAAATAGACAACATTCTGAGTCCCCACAAATGGGCCCATATTCTTGGTAGGAATGAAGCAATGGTCAAGGATCCGACTTGGTTTTGTTTATCTACGGTCAGCCCATAATGGAAAAATAATCACTCTTCAAGGTGTTGGTTTTTAAGTGCTATCCCTGGAACAGCATAAGAGGGCCCCACTCCAGACCAACTGGATAAGAATCTACATTTTAACAAGATCCCTGGTAATTCATATGCATTTAGAGGCCTCTGAGGCTAAATTCCAAGTAATCCATAAAAAATAAAAACTTCAATTTTCTTGCTCTATTTATCTGATTATAAGTGAAACAGTCTGTAACAGTCACATCAGGATGAAGGCAAGAGATAACAGTATCCTCTCTTTCTGATCTACAATACACAAATTAAATGGGGAGGATGAACTATAATATAGTTCTGACCCAAGAATAAAATGACCTTTTGATATTGCTATGTTCTGTTGAATAACACTCCATTCACTATGTACTTTTTTGGGGTCCTTGAAATTTCCCTACTTTTGGAGGAGTGACTCATGGGAGCTAATCCTATGTAGGTCCTCACTGTTTTTGTGGCAGATCTTATTCTTCGTATCTTTAGAGGTGATTATCTCTACCATGGGATACATATATTTAAAAGGGGTAAAATATCATCAGAATGTGACCAGTCACCTAGGCAAACAGTGTGCCATTTTAGAAAGGGATGCAGTTCTTGAGGCAAATTATAACTAATGTTACAAACGCTAAACCAAAACAAAAATACAGTTGAGTCTTCTCAAGGAAGAAAGTTTGGTGACTGAATCCAGAGTGGTCCCCTCAATGTTTTCCTTTAAGTGAGAAAAAGAAGGCTAAACTGTTTTAAAATCTTAAATAGCAGAAAAAAAGTTTTCTTTAAATCCAAGTTTTTGGGGGGCATATACTATTAAAGCACGAAAAATCCATGCATTAAGAATTTTAACTTTTGGATCTCTTAGACCTGTAATGCAAGGTTATTAGTAATTAATGACAAACATTTATTGAGATTGTTGCACTATGTACTTAATATGAGTATTATGCTTGATTTTCACCTGTAAGGTAGGCACCATTCTTTTCATCATTATACAGAGTCAGAAGCGGAGGCCTAGAGACTAACTCCTGCATTGTCTCTGCTGGTAAGGAGTATAGCTGAAGTCTGAACTCGGCTGTATGGTTTCAGAACTCTGGATTAGAACCCCTGTGTCATACCAGAGATTTTTGTCCTTAAGAGATGTGATACACACTAGGGACATATTTCCCAGACTTGCCTATAGGCATCACCTAGGAATTTCTGGGTCCCTCCCATGAGGTGAATCCTAGTAATCTGTAAGACACTTCTGGGTAATTCTTATCAGGAATGATTGGGAAAAAATGCTTAAAAGATATTGAAAAAAATACAAATATGTGGCCTTACTATGTAACTCAGAATCAACTAAAATCAGGTTCTTTCTCTGTTTCATAATATAAGGAGGGAAGGACGCTCAGAAGACCCACTAGGAAGTTTCCTGAGATTGTGGGGAGAAGGAAGCCATATTTAACTAAAAATAATCATCATGTAAATTAAAATACTAGAGATAGTTTGATAATAGAGGAGAGCCGGGTTGCTGGGATTTTAACTTCTCCTATCCCTCTTATTTATTATCTGCCAAGAGTTTGGGCACTGATCATAGTCAAATAAGGGGTAGATATTCACAGGGTTAAACACTTGTCCAAATAGTCAAGTAGAATATTCTTTTTCCCATGAAAAATTTTTAAGATAATCCATTATATATTCATCAGGGATTATGGATTTTAGAACACTCTGCACCTCATAAAAAGAGCAAATAATACTATGTCAGTAAAGTACAATATTCCTGTAATTCAAATGTACTTTCTACACAGAGAAAATCAATATTGCCCCAGGAAAGGTTTTAGATAGATGGCTCACTGAAATAGCTCAAGGTGAGAATTTTTTTGAAGAGTCAATATTTGAAAGAAATGGAATGCCACAATTAAGCAATCCAAAAATCCAAAAGGTGGAACATTCTACAGGAGAACTATCTTGTGCTCTTGAGTGAGTTAATAACATGAAAACAGACACACCAAAAAGTGTGAGGCTATTGTAGATTATAAGAGACTAAACAAATATAATAAGATGTAGTGTACAGACCCGGACTGGATCCTGGTTCTGGTCAAAAGAAAACAGTTATAAAAAAATTTGGAGTCTTGGAGAAATTAAAATATGGACTAAATATTAAATGTTATTATAGCACAGTTATTCATTTCTTAGGTCATAGTGATATTATGCTTTTGATTCTTATTTTTAGGAGATGTTTGCTAAAATATTTAAGGATAAAGTGCCATGATGTTGCAACTTTCAAATGGTACGGATACATGTATGCACACACACGCACACACACACATATACATGTGTATACACACACACACACACACACACAGAGGTACATATAAGGAGAGGGAGAGAAAATATCGTAGAGTATTCTGTCAGCTATCCTTTTTCCTACTGGAAAGAACAAGAACTCCTTGGAGGTATGGATGATTCTGGTCTGGGGAGAAGTGTGCAAGATGACGCTCAATATTTTATTGTGGCAGATACCAAGGGAACTGTCAAAGACTACTAGGTTTGTGTAAAAAGACTCAGGAGATAACTTGAAAGGCTTCCTCTGGCCAAACGCGAGTATCAATAAAGGTAATAACTTCTATAGATTTAAACGTCAATTATATTTCTATCTATGAGTTCTTAGTAGGTATTAAAAAAGAAATGATTGTCAGTAGAGGATGGAGTAATTTGAAAGTTGATAAACAAAGGATAGAATAGAGCATTTATTTTGCCTTTTACACCACTGTACTACTGAACAAGAAAGTGGTAAATGAGGGGACATTTCTCCTTACAGATATATATTACCTAATAAATGAAGAAAAAAAATAAAACTAAAATATCAACATTTTCTACTCCTAATGAATTATTATATCTGTGTATTGCACATCAATGGTTGCTAACATCATAACAAGAGAGACAACTAGGTATTGCAAGCCCCCAGTGGAGCATATTACCACCTACTAGGAAATATCTTTCCAAAGATATCGTTTCTAAATCGAATCAAGTCTTTAGCTTCAACTAAAAATTCGCAAGAAATATAGAAATCAAGGTAACCTTTAAAAAACAAACGACAGGGATGCCTGGGTGGCTCAGTTGGTTAAGCATCTGCTTTTGGCTCAGGTCATGATCCCAGGGTGCTGGGATCGAGCCCCACATCAGGCTTCTGGCTAAGCAGGGAGTCTGCTTCTCCCTGTCCCCACTGCTCATGCTCTCTCTCTCTAATAAATAAAATCTTAAAAAAAAGATTTAAAAAACAAACAAACAAACAACAACAACAACAACAAAAACTTCATAGGGATACAATCAGAAAAATCCAGATAATAGAAAAATCTGCAGAGCAAGTACCTATTTTTGTCAATGAATGGAATACAAATAAGATGGAGAAAGAAAGCTATAGATTAAAGGAGGCTTAATAGAAATATTATTTAATTGCTGTATGTGGGCCTTATTTGGATCCTGATTCAAACTAACAAATGATTAAAAAAAACTTTTATAATATGATGGAACATCTGGGTGTTAACGGGATGTTTGAAGGTATTAAGATATTATCGTTTTTAGGTGTTATAACATTTTTGTGGATATGTGGTGTCTGTTTTTGAGCAAAGTTTTTATCTTTTATTTTATTATTTTTTTAAAGATTATTTATTTATTTATTTGACAGAGAGACAGAGAGCCAGCGAGAGAGGGAACACAAGCAGGGGGAGTGGGAGAGGAAGAAGCAGGCTCCTAGTGGAGAAGCCTGACGCGGGGCTCAATCCCAGAATGCTAGGATCACGCCCTGAGCCGAAGGCAGACACTTAACGACTGAGCCACCCAGGCACCCAAAGTTTTTACCTTGTAAAGAGACAGATGGAAGTAGCTACAGAAGAAGTGATACAATGTCTAGGATACGTTATATAATTATATGGAGAGGAAGTAAAAAGTAGATGCAACAAGATTGTCCATAGTTGATAATATTTAAATCTTTTAAAAGTACAATTTTATTGATATTCTGGTCTATTCTTATATTGAGCAGTTAGAATTTAGCTTGTAATGAGATAACAAAGTCTTCCCGGCCATTCATTTGGCTGAGATAACAGGCACACATAAGGCGAGCTGCAAAGTGGACAGGAAGCAGTTTTTCTCTTAAGGACATACTGTGGCTCCTCTTCTTCAAGAAAAAAAAAATAAAATTGTTGCTATTATGAGCTGCATTTCACGGATGAGGAAACTCAGACAGAGGGAGACAAAGTCAGTTGCCCAAGTTACACACTCTGATTTGCGGTGGAGACAGATGCCGTATGCGGGCACTCTGGGTTCAAGGCCCTGTGCTTAACCATGATGACGTATATACCTGGCCTGAGATTTTTCACTGAGATGCTGTGACCTTCCATGGTTGGCAATGTTTTCTTTATATGGAACTTTTCATGGCTTATTTGATGGGTACAGAGTCAAGATTCAGTGTAGGCCAAGGAAAAAGGCCACATGACAGCGAAGTCAATGGCTTAAGCCTCTAGATTCCTAAGTTAGGAGTTGAATCCTTTCTAATACATGGAAACATGGACCATATGGATATGAGTATGAATTCTGGAGATGGTAGGGATGAATAATCACATTATTGTTCCTTTTATCCATATGCAAAAGAAGGAAGGAAAAATATTTTCTTTGGTGGTTGAGAAATGCTGTTTCTAAGAAGTGAGACTTGAGAAAATATTTTTCCATTGCATTGGCTCTAGTAAAATTGCTATCTTCAAGCAAGATAGCATAAGAATGAATATAAAAAGAACCTCATAAGAATGAAAAGAAACTCATAAGAATGAATATAAAAAGAACCTCAGCATATTAAAAACTTCCCTATGCTAATGTGTTCAGATATTAGAAACAAATTGATTACATCTGTAAAATAGAAAAGAAAGAAAGATGATATCCTCCAGGATGCAACAGGGAGAATTTAATAAGCTGCCTTAAATCACTCAACCTACAACACATCTAAAATGTTAATTAAGCAACTTTTTTTTTTTTTTTTTTTTTTTTTTTTATCCTCACCTCTGCTCTGCTGGCTTTAGTAAAAGCCTGTCTGCCAGCATAACTCTCTACAGGTAACTCCAATTCTGTTTGAAGTTGGTGATCTGGGCTTGGCTCATAACATTCACAGTAGATTTACCTGAAAGATCAATAAAAGCGTGTTCAAAGCTAGATTGGCTTCATAGAGCCCAGGATTTTTATTAATTCATATAAACTTCCTAAAACTTTCAGTGTAAAGAAAAAAGAAGGAAACTTGAGAATATTCACATCGTAAGAAATTGAATTGGTATCATGGAGTTTTAGAATTGGTTTGGAGCCCATGAATCCCCTCACATGTCAGAATTTGTGGAAGCACCAAATGCTGAGTCTTTCTTAAATCTTCTAGGAGGTCTTAGAGTCGTCAATCACATCAAAAAGGGTCTGATAAGCACCAGCCTCTTTGTCGTGGATGCTGTGCAAGTTTAGTAATGTGGACTTTGCCTTTTGTGAACAGATGCCGCTGATCTCAGTAGACTATGCAGAGCTAGGTGTTAGTTTTACTAATTCTGTAAAGGAGATGGAGAGACTATAAACAGAGAAGAAGTTGAATTAGTTAAAGAAGGTATGCAGGTTCCATGTGGACAATGAGAGGAAGCTGGGAAAAGAGGGTCAGGTAACATTTTAGGAGGCATCTAGTACCGGAGTAAAATAAAGCATGTCTTTTTAGTACCAAATAATAAACTTGGCTGGAATGTTTGGGGCAATTTGCTAATCTCCTTGAACCTCAGCTTTTCTGTTAGTCAAGGATAAGAAAAAAAATAACTTATTTAAAGGAAGTAATTTGTTTTCTTGTTTAGAGAAATAGGATTTTAAAGGAGTATTTTGAAATAATCCCTCCTGAGTTATTATTATATATTTCAAAATGTGGAGTGATAGAAGGGGAGATACTTATTACATACTCTGGGGTTTGGAGAGGCTTTCATGGAAATAGTGTCGTTTTGACAGCTTAGTGTTCAATACAAGGGTTCTGGCAAGTCAAGAAAAGCAGAGAGTTCCAGCCACAGGGCATGGGTGGGATAATTAATGTGTAATTTGACTAACATTTATCATTTACTGGAAGAGTGAGCTCACGTAGGGACAATTATTTTCTTCTTTATGTTGGGAGAGGTAATATTCCTGCCTTTTCAAATTTAGATTTTTTTTTTTTTTAAAGACTGTATGGTTTCACTAAGAGTGTAAAATTAGGACCTAGAAACTAATCAACCGGCAGAGAAGCTTTGATCTTTAAAATGCTGGAATTATCTTTAATCAGAGGAGATTTAAATTGGCTAAATAGTGGGATTAAGGCAAAATTATCATCATTTTGTGCACTAAAATGTTGCTTCTTTTTCTACTAATGGAAACATTTCTATGAATAAGAACTCAGTTCTCTTTTTAAATTAAATGATCCATTGCTTTCTCATGGTTCAGTTTTAAAAATTATTTTACCTTGTAGCACATCTACTAACAGTATCCACAATAGTGAAATGTAAATGCAGACGTAAGATTTTATTATACTTACCAATGTTTTGACTCTTCTATTAATAGAGTACTGCCTGTGAGGAACTTTTTATCACAACTTTTTCCCTCTAGAAAAACATCTTGGTGTCTGAGCATGGATTTCACTTTTTATTCTATGGGATCCCTGTAAAGGACTCCATGAAAGATTGATTTGAAATTTACATATATTATTTACATATAATTTTTTACATATATTTTAAAAGCCGTAACAAAAACTATATACTCGACGTTGCCATATAACATATTTTACTACCAATATATTGACATGTGTTACCAGATAATTAAATTTTCATGGATCATAGAAATCAGTGTCCTGATAGATACATATATTTGGACATCTCATAAATGTGTCATTGAATTTTATGCATTCATAAACATCACTGATCGGGATTTAGCTAGGCGGACTTACAGGAGCTGGATAGGTGCATTGGTTTCCTTAATTTCAGGGTCGTGTTTGTTCACAAACCGGCCCCTGTACACAGAGGGCAAGCGGGAACAGAAGAGGTGACCCCCTTTAGATTAGTAGGTGGCAATTTTAAGAAGCAAGTGTTGGAGGAGGTCATCGAGAGGACGTGACCAGCGGTTGACCCCAGAGCTGGACCTGGGCAATCAGAGGGTCTTCCACCCCCACTGCCACTCCCATCCTTGTAATGTGCATTTCACTTGCTTTTCTTGCTCCCAGAAGCTGCCCCAAGGACACAGCCATGAGGTAGTGATGTGCTGCAGAGACATCTGGGCGGTATATGTGACTGAGCCCGGTTAAAGCCTCTGTGTAAACATGTAAGATTCTAGCAGGAAGGTGTGGAGATGTACTCCTCTTGCAGCGACCCAAGATAAGCCTCATTTGTAAGTTCTCTTGTCTCTTTCTTTTGTCTCTCCCTGTCTTCTGCGCAACAGGGGCCAGTTTCCGGTTATACCTACGAAGCGGCCCGAGGGGATTTCAAACCAACAGCAAGGAAACTTAACTGGGCTCAGTCACTGGTACCACCCAGAAGCGCCCAACACACCACGATCTTCCCGGCTGTGTCGTTGCGGCGGCTTCTCTGGGGGGAAGGCAAACAACACACGTTCGGAGGATGAGGGACGTGTGTGAGGAGCCGTGGATCGCCCAGATCCAGCTCTTGAGTCAGCTGGCAGTTCTAGCCTCTCTGTGGTCTCCTCCAACAGGTAGGAAATCTTTGCCTATTTCTTTGTTTAATTTATCCTTTTAAACGAATGTGCGACCCATCTCTCAGGTGATAAACAACTCATTAATTTTTTTTTAACGATTTTATTTATTTATGTCAGAGAGAGAGCACAAGCAGGGGGAGTAGCAGGCAGAGGGAGAAGCAGACTCCCTGCTGAGCAGGGACCGGATGCGGGACTAGGTTCTGGAAACCTGGGATCAGGACCTGAGCTGAAGGCAGACGCTTAACTGACTGAGCCACCCAGATGACCCACAACTCATTAATTTATTATTAATTCATTCATTTATTCATCAGACATTTACTGAGAAACTTCTTTGTGCCAGAGTTCTAGAATGGCAGTAGTGTGCAAAACAGTGCCTCTACTCTTAGAGAACTTACAGCTAGCAGGAGAGACTGCAGCGAGCACACCAGCAAATAATTACATGTTGAGGAACCCTTGCTCTAAAGGAAAATAGATTAGTGTTAGAGTATAATGGGCAACTAGAAAGGAGGGTCAGGGAAAATCCTCTTTATAAAGGAGAGTTTAGACTGCAACATGGAGGTCGATGAAGATCTAGGTGATAAAGAGCCTTTGTGCAGAGGCCCTGAGAGGTAATACTCCTGGACCACTGGAGAACCTAAAGAAGGCCAGCATGACTGGGTGAAGTAGGTGAGGGTGATTGGGGAACAAGACAAGGAAAAGAAGTAGTAGGGCCACATGATGAAAGGTCTCAAAGGTAAAGGCAAGGAGGTTAGATTCCATTCAAAATCAGTGAGAATCCATTTAGGAGTTTGAGTAGGAGAATGATAGTGTATTTAAGAGATTACTTTTGTAGTTTTGGAGAATGGATTGGAGGTTGACAGGAATGGTATGAGGGAGACCTGTTATGAGGCCAGTATGAGTCCAGACTGATGGTGAGTTAGACCAGGATGGTGAATCAGGTGGAAGTGGAGAGAACCAGAACGATTAAGATCTAAGTTGAGGATAAAATCGATATAACTTGAGGATGGGTATGAGTGTGCAAAGGGGAGGAAGGTGTCATGTAAGGTTCCTGGGTTTCCTGTGTGAGCACCTGGGTGGTTGAAGATCAGAGATAGAGAACCTTGGAGAAGCTCATTTTGTGGGGAAAGAGGAAAGAATTAAATTTTGAACATGTTAAATTTGAGATACTTGAGAGACATCTGAATGGAAATATCCACATCAGTCTAGATCTCAGAAAGAAGTTTTGATAGGTGCATATAAATTCTGGAGTTATTGGTGGGTGAGGGGTATGTGAAGATGAGGGATGGGTCAGAATTATCTATTGGGCACAGTATTTGTGGTTAAATACCTTATATCTATGTCTCTGCATCAACATGTTCAGGCAAATAGGCTGTGCTACACTGTGTTACTTAGGAAAATGGTTACAGTAATTACTGCTGTCAGAGTCATTTGCCTGAGTCAGATCTGAGTCAGGAAAGACAGATCACTCTGCTGGTTTTCCTATATGCTCCCTGCGGCTTTCGTGTGTATCCAAGATGTAAACATGTTACAGGTGGGGAAACTCCCTGATGCTCCAACGACCAGAAAGGGATTCCTTTAAAGAGTGATATCTATAAATCAGGGGAGAGTAAAAAATATTTTATGAGATTATGTTTTTCTCTTTATTTTTCAAAGCTCCAAGATAGCTTATCCTGGAAGGGCGAGGAAGAGATTAAGCTTTCCACCTCCCTTCTCACTTGTGGTATGGTGCTCGTAGTTTTAGCACTTGCCAGCTTCAGAGAGCATCAAACAAAGCGTTTGCTTTTTTTTTTATTCTCTTCCTAAAACTAATAAGATGCAGGGTTGTCACTTGAAATGCGTTACAAGGGGAGAAACCATGTATCACACATATTTGTAGCTGATCCTTGGCTCAGCAAAGTATCTCACAAAATGTTTTGGAAATAATGTTGGTTTGTTTAACTGGGTTTGTTGTTTTGCTCTGGAGCTCCATGTACGTTATGGGGGATGATGAGAAACTTTTTACAGATAAAAATAACTTTACCTTTTTTTTTTTAACTTAAAGTGGTATCTCTCAGGTAAATATTTAATTTCATTTGGGTAACCTTTCAGTCAATCCAAAATGTTCACGCCTACTGAGGGGTTTTCTTTTCTTTTGAAGGGAAACTTCCTTTCCCATCTTCCTCCCGGAACAGTGCCTGGTGCAGGGGGAGGTTAAGTCACCATGGTTCCGTTGGCATGCTCCTATATACATCTTCACTCTCTTTGGTCCTGGTTTAAGGTGCTGCCAGTTTGGAATGGCTGCCTTGGTCTTGTCTCTGGACTTCTGGCAGTGGTATTCAGTGGTGGTGGCTGATGCCATTCATTTCTCTTGGACAAAGCTCCAACTTTTATTGCTTAAGCACCTAGCCACCGTCCTAATCTCTGGTTGCAAGGTTTCTGAGAGCTAGCTTGTGATCTATCTTGATCTCGGACTTGTTCTAGGACTCTGATTCTCCTAGAACCTCCATGCCCCTCTTCAGGCTATTACTTCTACATCACTGTGGAGTTTCAAGCTTCTGCAAGGCTCTAAGCAACTACCTAAGCAATGATGTCATTTATTTGTAAGTTACCACCTGATGCCATGTTGACTAGAGCATCATGCCTCCTGCCTGCCTTCTCAAAGACGTTTGTTGTTGTCCCTGTGCCATGTCGAAGGAGGAAGGGTACCATCATTTATGTCCTCAGATTTTCCTTAGGTCTACTGGGATGTGTTCGTACTCCTAACATCCATTCCCCTTGCAGATGCTCATGACTGATCTCTTACCTTAGCTTTCTTCTTTTTCTCATGTCTCCACGAGAAACAGAATGGCTCTTATCTCTGCTGTGCTACTCTTTCACATTTACTCTCCAGTCCTGTGGTAGTTACATGTTTAGTTTTTTAAGTAATTGCCAAACTGGTTTCCAAAGGGTCTATACCATGTTCCATGCCCATCAGTGAAGTATCCTACTCTCGTTCTACTCCTCCGGTGGTGGCAACCCTGGAGAGACAGTCTACAGAAGTGGGGTTCTTATCCAAGTTTGTTTATTAACTAATTGTAAGGAATTTCTCAATGCCACCAGTTTTTCCAACTCCAGTTTTCCTCATTTACATAGTGGACATGGAGAGAAGTACTGTCATTTGATTTTTGATAACACAATGAGATGATGTATCTAAAAGAAACACCACTTGGGGACGACTCATGTTTGAATGGGCTTTTATGGTTCAAAAAGCTTTTGAGAGCTTATTATTTCACTTAATCCAAGTAAAAGAGTGATCCACAATTGAGAAGTGTGTATGTATTTTTATGAGTTCTACAACATGAACATCATTGAGAAATGGCATTAAAAATAAAATTGTCAAATTATTTCATTATTTGCTTCATATATCTTAAATCAGCTTCTCATCTTGAGATAATTATAGATTCACATGTACTTGGAAGAAATAATACAGAGATATCCATGTACTCTCGGCCCAGTTTGTCCCTATGGTAACATCCTGTAACAATGTATAGTGTGGTATCACAAATAGTGTATTGACATTGCTATAGTCAGGTAGCAGAACATTCCCATTACCATAAGGATTCCTCTTGTGGGTTTTTTTTTTTTTTGTTTTTTTTTTTTATGGTCACACCTACTTTCCCCTCACCAATCCCCCTCCTCATCCTTAAGCCCTGGCAACCACTAATCTGTCTCCTTGTCTATAATTTTGTCATTTCAAGAGTATATACAGATGGACGCCTACAATATGCAATCTTTGGGACTGGCTTTTTCACTCAACGTAATTCTCTAGATATTCACCCAAGTTGTTGCATGTTTCAATAATTCATTCTTTTTTGTTCTAGAAAAATATTCCACGGTATGGATGTGCCACAGTTTGCTTAACTTCACCCACTGAAGGTCATCTTAGTTGTTTCTGGTTTTTTGGCTATTAGGAGAAAACCGACCATGGACATTTGTGTACAGCTTTTTGGAGTAAAGGCCCAGGAGTACGATTCCTGGGTTGTGTGGTAGCTGCACTCTGTGTGTCTGTGTATTTTGAAGAAACTGCCACACTATTTTCCAGAGTCGCTGCATCATTTTAATTTCCACCAGCAATTTATTTTTGATCTGGTTTATTTCTGTCCTCACCACCATTTGGTGTTGTCATTATTTTTTATTTTAGACATTCTGATGGGTGTGTAGTAATAGTCCATATGTTTTAAATTTGCATTTCCCTAGTGGCTAATGAAAACTAATGCCTCTATATCTTCTTCTGTGAAATGTCTGTTCATATCTTTTGCCCATTTCCTAATTATATTTTTATTTTAGATGTGTAAAGTTCTTTGTTGGCTATGTGATTTGCAAGTCTTTTCTGTCAGTTCTGCTCTGTCTTTCATGCTCTTAAAATGGTCTTACAGAACAAAATTTAAAGTTTTGATGAAATCCAGTTTATCAGTATTTTTCCTTATGGATCATGCTTTTGGCACCAAGTCTAAGAAATCCTTGCCTATCCATAGACGCCAGTGACTTTCTTCTATATTTTTCCCCCAACGTTAATAGTTTTAACTTTAAGTATGTGATCCGTTTTGAGCAGTTTTTTGTATAAGATGTGCAGTTTAGGTAGACATTCTCCTTTTCTTTTTCTTTTTTCCCCCTATGAATGTCCAATTGCTCCAGCATTATGAAAAAGATAATCTTCTTATTGTATTGCTCTTGCACCTTTGTCAGACTTTAGTTGGGCACATTTGTGTGGCCCTATTCTGCGTTCTCCATTCTGTTCCATTGATCTGTGTCTCTGTCCCTCCACTGATATCATATTTTTTTTAAAGATTTTATTTATTTATTTGAGAGAGAGAGAGAGCATGAGTGGGGGGAGGGTGGGATGTGTTAGGGGGTGAGGGGCAGAGGGAGAGGGAGAAGCAGACTCCCTGCTGAGCAGGGAGAGCCCGGCTCGGGACTCAATCCCAGGAGCCCCTGGGATCATGACCTGAGCCGAAGGCAGACGCTTAACCAACTGAGCCACCCAAGCGCCCCAATATCACAGTTTTGATTAGAGTAGCTATACAGTAAATCTTGAATTCAGGTAATTTGATTGCTCTTACATTATTATTCTTTTGCAAGGTTCTTTACCATTAAGTTTCCTTTGCCTTTCCATATCCTTTTCTTTAAGACTTAAATTTTTTAGAGCAGTTTAAAGTTCACAGACAGCAACGCTGAGAGGAAGGTACAAAGATTTCCCATGAATGCTCTGCTCCACAGATGCGTAGCCTCCTCCATCATCAACATCCCCCATCGGAATGGTCGGTTTGTGACAACGGGCGAGCCGGCATTGACACATCACAGTCACCCAGAGTCCATAGTTTACCTTATGGTTCACTCTTGGTTTGATCAAGAGTATAATAGAGTTGGACAAATGTATGGTGACATGTAACTATCATTATGGTGTCACAGAGGGTACCTCACACTGTCCTTCAATTCCTCTGTGCTTTGCCTGTTCATCTCTCCCCTCTGCCCAAACCCCTGTCAACCACTGATGTTTTCACTGTCTCCCTTATTTTGCCTTTTCTAGAATGTTATTTAGTTAGAATTATAGTATATAACTTTCTCAGCTTGGTTTCTTACATTTAGTAATATATACCACTCCTGTTTTGTTTTGAATAATGTTCACGTAATACATCTTTTCCTATTCTTTTACTTTCAACTTATTTATATCATTATATTTGAAGTGTGCTTTTTGTGTAAGCATAGAGTGGGGTGATGCTTTTAATCCATTCTGCCAAGCTTTGTCTTTTAGTGGGGCTATTCAGGCAATTGACATTTAATACAGTTGTTGATATGCTGGGGCTTAAGTATTGATTTCATCTTCATTCCTGACATTTTCTGTCAATATGAAATTCTGAGTTCACAGTTTTTTTTTCTTATTAGTACTTGAAAAATATGCATTCCTTTCTGGGCTCTGTGGTGTCAGATGAGAAACCTACTGATATTTGAAATGTTTTCCCCCTAAAATTAAGGTGTTATTTCTTTTTCACTGCTTTTAAGATGTTTTCTTTGCCCTGAGTTTTGAGAAGTTGATTATGATGTGTCTTGGTGTGGATTGCTTTGGGCTGATCTCATTTGGGGTTTGCTTAGTTGAATCTGTAAGTTTATGTCTTTTGTCAAATTTTGGAAATTTACAGTCATTATTTCTTTGAGTACTTCACCTACTCTCTTTTGTACTCCATTGACATGAATGTTAGATCTTTTATCATATTCCCCGAAGTGCATAAAGCTCTGTTACTTTTTTTTTTAAGTGTATTTCTCTTTGTTGTTCAATTGGGTTATTTTTATTGTTTTATCTTCAAGATCATTGATTCTTTTCTTTGTCCCTTCTATTCTGCTGTTAAGTCCATCCACTGTGTTGTTTTCTAAAATTTCAGGTATTGTAGGGGTGCCTGGGTGGCTCAGTTGGTTAGGTTCAGGTCATGATCTCAAGGGTCCTGGGATCGAGCCCTGCATCAGGCTCTGTGGGGAGTCTGCTTGAGGTTTCTGTCTCTCTCTCCCTCTGTCCCTCCTCCTGCTCTCCCTCTCTCTCTTTAAAATAAATAAATAAAATTTTTTAAAGAAATATTCAGCAGTTGTATTTTTCCACTCTAAAATTTCCATTTGGTTCTTCTTTATACCTTTTTCTTCTCTCTCTTTTGTAAGCTGAGACTTCATATTTTTTGTTTCATACATGTTCATAGTGGCTTGTCAAAGCCTTTTCATGATGGTTGCTTTAAATCTTTATCAAATAAGTCTCATACCTCTTTTATCTTGATTTTGGCATCTATTGATTATCTTTTTCATTCAGGTTGAGATCTCCTTGGTTCTTGATGAATAATTTTTGTTTGAAACATGGACAGTTTGGTTATGATAAGACTCTGGATCTTATTTAAACCTTTTGTTTTAGCTGGCTTCCAATGATACTGCTCTGGCAGGGGAAAGATGGGGGTGCTGCTATGGTATTGACATTTAAGAATGGACATCCAGTTTCCCCACTAGACTTCCTTTGACACAGATGGGGAGGGGCAGGGGAGGGCGCCTCATTGTTCCTGGGTGGGCTGAGAGTTTCTGTCTGCCCCACTAGGCGTCTGCTGTTAACCATCCTGACTGAGAAAGATAGAAATGTCTCTCATCACATATATAGCCCCGCTGATATCACAGAGGGTAGTCTCATTACTGCTGGGTGATGGTGAAAATCTTGACTCTTTACCAGGCCTCTGACACCACTCAGGAAAGGAGGATGGAGTGTCTGATTATTATTGGATGCGAGTGGAAGTCTGGGATCCCCTCTTGGTCTCCACTGAAACTCTGAGGTGGGTGCCTCCTTACTGGCTCAGTGCAGATGACGTTCTGGCTCCCTACTCAGTCTTCTCTGACATCACCCTGTTGGGGTGGTGTGTGTGTGTGCATGCATGATGGTGGGAGCTTTGGTATGCCTCATCTAGCCTTGTGAGGGCAAAAGTCTAGGTTCTCCACTTGTCCTTTGCTGGCATGGATATAAGTGGGGCCACAGTGTTCTTTGTAGCCTTTAGATGCAGTAATATGGTTGATGTCTAGAAGTTTTCTGTTCTGATAGGCTTCCCTTTTCCTGGTCCTTTGGCTAGAGAGAGAACACTTTTTTGTTGTTGTTTTGTTTTGTTGTATTGTTTGTCTGTTTTTTTTGTTTGTTTTGTTTTTTGATGTGCCTCCTTGGATATTTTTCAGGTGTTAGCATCTTCAGCTCTAAGTCTGGTATATAAGAGGTAAAAAGAAAACCGATCTCATCACCTTGTCTTTTTTTGGGTTCTGAGGTTCCCAGCTAGTCTGTCTTCTCCTTCCCATCTTTTAGAGTCTTCTTTTTTATTTTAATATATGTAATATTCAGGGGTTTTAGTTGTACTTAGTAGGAGGAATGTATATATCTACTCTATTTTCTCCACTTTCACAGAAGGAGATGTTTGATTTTTTTTTTTTTAAAGTAAGGAAACATGGTAATATGGAATCTTCCTGTGAATCTTTTCTGGTCCTATTCCTTTCTCTTTCTCTGGTTTTTAATTTTTCTTTATTTATGTATTTTTATACAGTAATTACACTACAGTGATTTTTGCAACTTGATTTGTTTATTTCCTCAAAAATACTTTTTGAACTCTACCCGTGCTAACATATAGCCTCCAGGTTCATACAGATTGGTGGCTCATTGGGGTTTGGGGTGATAAGAAACTGTTCATAGCTGGATTGACACATACATCTCAGACAAGTGGGTTTTGTGTGTGCCATCTTTTGTGGTCATTAGCTATGACGTTAATGAGCAGGAGTGGCTGGCAGAAAGAGAGGCCATGCCTGGTAGATGTAGGAGACATCTGGACAGTCTCCCAGGACTGACTCCACCACCTGGCACCACCAGGTGTGTAGAACAATTGCGTATCTTCCTTGGCCTTATGAAGTCTTCTAAATGCAGGTTGAAAGACCCTGGCCCGTGGGTGTGCTGAGTAGAGGAGGGCACAGGCTTTCCTCCCTAGGTGGTCTCATCCATTGACTATGGCAGAGTGGCTGGGCTTAGCCCTTCACTTAAATGTCCCGCATTGCAATGGCTCCTTTATAATACTATTAGCAAGTATTTCCTTAAGAATGGTTATATAATATGATTTAAAAATATACCAAATATGCCTAAATGCTGATTAATGTGTGTGACTAGGGTGTCTTGAATTCTTTGACTTTTTTGGGCTTTTTCTTGGTGTCCCGGAGGCCAGTTTGGACTGATCTGGAAGATGGCAAGATACTCTTGGCCTTCTGGGACACTCAGTGACATTTAAAGACCACTGGGGCCTAGCTTGTGCATATCTCAACTTATTGAAATCAAACAATAATTGTAGGGCTTTGGTCTACAAGAGAATTCTAATTAGCCTTGAAGCTAATGGACCATTAAAAAATTTCCACATTGAAGCCCTCTTCTCAAGTGAGAATTGTATTTTTCCCATGTGAAGCTTATGCCCAGACCTCTTTGGCATCTTAAGAGGTCATGATTTTGCATGAGAAACTTTCATGGATTGAGGAGATATTACAATAATAATCTTGTTATTATAATCTTATTTGTATTTTTCTACTCCTTATTTCTGTAATATGATGGCTAGGGATTCTTGACTATTTTTCTTCTTCTCTTTCATTTTATATTTTCCTTTTACTAAGATTACATTTATGTACCTTTGAGCAAAAATATTTGAGCCACATGACTGAGCTAACGTTACATTTAGAAGTTATTTTATTAGACTGCATTTTAATTTTATTCCATTTGTCCTCATTAAACAACTGCTTGCCCCCTCAGGCATTTTAGAACTAACTTTCTGACTCTATATTGGTTCCCAGGCTGTAAAAGTTAAAGCTTATTTGAATTTTTTGCCTAGGACTCTTTTAAAAATACACATAAAAAATCAACTTGATAAATTCTAAATGTTTAGTATGTGTACCTACTTTGGTAGCATAATACTTGTTTTATACCCGAAGGATAATACCCATAAATGATAATAGTAGTATCTGAGTAAATAATTTTCTCTAAAGGGAATGGTTGTGTATATGTGTGTGTGTGTATCCCTAAAAAAGATATGTGTGTATATACATTTATATGCATAAACATATAGATATCTATCTATTTATAGTTTAGTTGACTGTGGAATAACGTGGGTTTGAACTGCATGGGTGGGTCCACTGTTAGGCAGATTTTTTGGATAAATACACTGCTACAAATGTATTTTCTCTTCCTTATGATTTTCTTAATAATATTTTTTTCTCTAGCTTCATTGTAAGAATACAGTATATAAAAATCTACAGAGATTATATGTTAATCAACTATTTATGTTATTGCTAAGGCTTAGTAGTTAGGCTATTAGTAGTAAAGTTTTGGGTGAGTCAAAAATTATATGTAGATTTTTCTGCTGGGTGAGGGGAATTGGTGCCCCTAACCCTCACGTTGTTCAAAGGTCAACTGTATATATTTATGTATACAGTGTATAAATTTACAGTGAGTAGATTCTGCCTAGGACTACATGAAGCCAATGTGTCCCTGTGGTGTTCAAACTCCATCCTTAAACCGCTCCCCCTTCCTCTGTCACTTCCATTCCCTCTTCTCCTTCTGCAGTACTTCACTGGAGGAACTGGAAAGAACAGCAATAGGGATGAAAAACTGGAGAGGAGATGATGTTTGCCACTGTTAACAATCCTTTCTTGGGGGTCTGTAGTTTCCAACATGCTGGAGGTGTATTTCTCCACTGCTCTTTTCTGATCTTCTCTGGGAGGCACGGAGAAGAAGATCCAGACACCTGGTCCTTGCCAACTCGAAATTATATTGTTACAAATTCTGATTGTATAGAAGTGATTCAATTCCTGTGGACTTTTTGTTAAGGGATTTAACAATCGCTTTAAATTAAGAGATTGACCTTGCTGTTTCAGGTCATTTTCTAGATTTAAATCTGTAATTTATCTATTCTTTTTTTCTCTTTTTATCATCTTCGAATCTTAACTGCTTTATAATTTCCTTCATCAGGTTTCTTCCTCTCCCCATCTTTTTCTTCCTCTGAAAGTATCGTGGCAAAGATCAAGTTCAGGACTACATACATGGCTGAAAAGAGTTTTTTCAATAGCAAAGGAAAATAATTCCCTTTTAGCTGTTCAAGCTACTCAGAATTCTTACTTTGTTTTCTTTATTAGTGCCATATTCGTGATACGTTAATTTGAATCATTAGTTTTGTACATTTTCTTTTTACTCGTTTTCATTGGAAAGGCAATTTCAGTCAGGGTGGACCACAATTTCATTAACTACATCCACAAATATCAAAACTCCCCCTTCCAATGAAATCAAATACTTGCCAGTCCAAAAAAAAAAAAAAGAAAAAAAACCCCCCAAAAACATTATGTGATCATGAATTTTATACCTTGTTATAACTTGACTTCAATTTGATGTATTTGTTGGTTGCTATTGAATTTTTATCTTGGCAAATCCTACTCATTAAGAAAATTTTCATAGTATAATACAAAAAATTTCTCGGCTATGTGATCAAGAAAAGGAAAGAATGGAAAGTAACCCTATTGAATATCTGTGTGTCAGACATGCACTAGAAGTTACACAGGTGTGAACTCTTAAGCATAGGTCAGTACTGAAGAATATAAAAAGCTGAATAACTGCTTAATGGTTCTTAAACGGCTAAACTACAGTATTGGCTAGAAATGAAGAGTACCTCAGTCAATGTTTAGGATGTCTGTTGATCGAACACCTTAAACATTTTGGTTTTTAAAGATATGTTTATTTGAGAGGCGGGGGAAGAGTGAGTGCAGGTGGAGCGGGAGAGAGAGAGGGAGAGACACAACCCAAGCAGAGTCCCCACTAAACATGTAGCCCATCATGGGGTTCAATCCCAGGACCCTGAGGTCATGATAGCTGAAATCGAGTTTGCTGCTTAACTAACTGAGCCACCCAGCAGCCCCGAACACCTGAAACATTTTGATCCCCATCAAAGTCAATAATATAATGATAATGGGAAAATGGTAAAAATATTGTGAATTTCATGGACAAGCAGCCTGATTTAATGGAAAGAAGACTCCTCATAGCTTTTTTTCTATTATAATTATGTGGCCTTGGGATCATCTTGAATAAGTTGCAAACTTCTGTTGCTCCTCTGTAAAATGGGGAAGCAGAACACACCGTGAGGTGTGTTGTTGCTTTCTTACCTACATTACAAAGTTGCTTTCTTACCTACATTACAAAGTTGCTTTCTTACCTACATTACATAGTTGCTTTCTTACCTATGTTACAAAGATCATGATCTAAAGTAATTTGGGATATCCTTCAAATTTACTGTTATTGCCACCAAATAATCTGGTTTATGTCTCTCTTTTAAGTAGAAGAGGGAGATTTGGCTACTTGATAATTTATTGGAAATGTCCTGATACAGTTCGTATATGGAACAAAAGCCATGACTACATAAAGAAAAAGGCAATAAGAAAGGACTGTGCCTCTATGTTCATGTGCGGGGGCACCTCTTTATTAAGTTTTAGGAAAAGAGGCTAAGTATATTATTCAACCTGGGTTCAAGTCCTAACTGCCACACAGAGATGACATTTAACCTCACAATTTCTTTTCCTGAAAGCAGTGGTGTTAATACCTGGCCTGCCTAATTCATGGTAACAAGAGTAAGATCAGTTTACACTCAGTATTTCTTCTTCTAACCCACACTGGGCAAGATCAGTTGGTGGTATAAGAATCTATGGATTACTCTTCTATGGGAAACAATGCTTCCGGTTGGTTGTAGTTTTTACAATTGTATTTATCAGTTACACATTTTTGAAAATTTACTGTATCCTTCACAACACCCTCCTTGCCTTGTTACTTCCAACTCTAGACTCAAGTTCTTTTTCTTAAACAAGTGCCGTGTGCATAAAAAACGTGAGAGTATTTATAGTTTGTTCCGGAATGGTATTTTGATGCATAGTACTAGAAAAATGAGACTGACTTGGTTGGGACTAACAAAATTTCATGCTTTTTCCCCCCTTATCCACGAATGTTAATGACACTTTCAAAAAAATGTCAGTTTTCCAAGATAAAAACGGATGGTTTAATGTCATCTTATTCCAATCCTTGTTTTTGAACATTTCAGTATTTGTTACACTGAAGTGTCTGTCAGTAAATAATATTCACTCATGCTCCTTGCTTTTTCTTTTTAATGTTTTGAAAAATTTGACTCTGATGGAAAAATACTGATTAACTATTCCAAAACTATTTTGATCATATTCCAAGACCCAAGTGGTGCATGAATAAGTTCTTTAAGTTTTATATTTTAAAAATAATTGGATCTTTCTAATCCTAGGTGTCCATATCCCATGTGTTAGCTGGCACAGAACTAAGTAAATAACCCTTTTTTGTATTTGCATTTTAATTTCCCTTTAACGGTTTTGCAATCTATGTTTTCATACAGAGAATATGTCTGCATTATAAATAGATGTCACTTGAGCTGTCATTTCAAAGATCTATGGTAGGAATCTGAAAGTCTAGAGACAATGTTTAAAGTGGCAAATTTAGTTAGAGTTTTTGAAACATTTTTTAATGGTGCCCCTTAAGATGAAAAATTATATAACCTTCTAATTGATACCACAACTTGTGGTGTACTGCTTATTAATATGAATTACACACATGCATCAATTTGATTTAAAGTTCACAAGATAGTTTTTAAACAAAATTATACACACAGCATAAAACCGATTGTTAACACACTCCCCTTTGATTATGTGCATACATAATACATACATACATAATGTTTCATAAACACATTCTATCAGTACAGATAGAGTTCTCCCAAAAAGATGTCATTCTTCTAATAAAAGCTAAAGACATTTTATAAAATTCAAAAGATACACCATATAAATGAAATAAGCCTTTGGGATGTTTATTTATCGTAAATGCTTGAATTAACTGTGACTATGGTGAATTTTTCCTATTAATTATGTTTTCAGTGAATCATATCTTTTCATGAATTTTGTTTTTAAGCCGATATTACATTGTTCCTGTTCCTTGCTGAAGTATACTTTGCAGTGAGAAATATTTTAAACTAAATACTTCCCATCTGGCCCTGCCAGGGTGAATGTTTCCCTCACAGCCTTGACTTGCAGTCGAAGTTGATGTGAGAGTATGTCATGGTTGTTTTGACAGTCCGGTCATTCTAATCCAGGGATCCGATCCCCATGGTTTGTCAATTATCCTGCTCACCCTACAGCGAGAGCAACACTCAAGGCACTGAACTGTCAACCAATAACCAAGAAATAATGTCAGGAGCCAGAGAGGCAGGAATGAGAGAGGGATGCTGTTGACAACAGAAGCCTGTATCATTCAACATTTATTTTATTTGTGGGGGCTCGTAACAAATTAATTACGGGAATCACATGCTGAAATGTCATCCATTGCTTTGGACATTCTTTAGTGTCTAAATTTAAAAAGCAAGGATTTGACGGCTTGTATAAGTTTTCCTAACACAGGATTCTGGAACATAACTCCATGTTGAAAATGGCTAGATCACCTGAACTTAATTTGACTGTTAGCGATTTTTTTTCACCTGCCTCATGTTTACTGTAAGGTCTTTAGGAAAAAAACGAATAATGCACCTGGGACTATGTGTGTGCTCATGGAAATAATTTTGAAAGTTATTAGGAGTCCCATTAATCTGGAAATGAACATAAATATGGGGGGTGAAATTGTGCCTTATGTATGACCAAAAAAAATGCATTCAAAACCAAGAATTTCAAAGGGAAACTTATTTTTGAACAATTCATGATCATTAATAGTTTAAAAGAAGAAATAAAAGGGACTTAAATGACAATGGCATCTGTCTTAAAATGAGAACATGATAATGAGGCTTTAAATCTTCAACTGCTCTTGAATAGAGCTCACTGGAACTCTCAAGTGACATCAGCTAAAATCTACATGGGTTTTTATTCTGCTGTAGTCTTCAATCTGTGTTCTATGTATGTATCAGTTCAAATATCTGCTATATACATAAACTGAATGGTAGACCATGATTAATCAACACGAGCCTGGGATCGATTTTCAAATAAATGCTTGATTGCTGTATCCAAATGACACTTTTACCTGCATGTCTTTCCTTAGGAAAATATTGAATGAGTCAAAGTTACTGCTTTGTAAAGTGCAAAAAGTTTGAAATTTAGGCACATTTTGTGAAATTCCAATAAATAGTCACACTGGCTCTTGGGATTTAAGGAATATAGAACATATTTTTCTTGCTTTGAGAAATTATAAAGTAACTTACAAAATAATGCTTATTTACTTTGGGCATTATCCCCAAAATAAGAAGAAAGAGAAATATAAACATAATGCAGACATTAATATATATAATGTAAACTACTTTAAAAAGAAAGATTTTATTTATTTATTTATTTGTGAGAGAGAGAGCAAGAGAGCGAGCATGAGTGGAGGAGAGGGAGAAGCAGACTCCCTGCTGAGCAGGGAACCAGATGTGGGACTCGATCCCAGGCCCCTGGGATCATGACCTGAGCTGAAGGCAGACACTTAACTGACTGAGCCACCCAGGTGCCCCTGTAAATTACTTTTTAGAATATATATATCAGAAAAAATATATAACATTATATAGATATAGATATGTAATGTTTTGTACCCAACGTTTTTTCCCATTTAGTGAATATGTTCCCATGTTATAGCAAATTCTTTGAAAATAGAATTTTTTGATACTGTTTTATTTTAATATATGAATATAGCATAATTCACTCAAGTAGTATGCTAATGTTGGATTTCATATTAGTTAAATGTGAAAAGATGTAAAATGACTGTAAGAGAAAACTTTTATTTCTGATTTAGTTTAAACTTATTTCTGATTTTCATTTTAGGATGGATTTTTTTCAGGTAAATGAGATGTAAAATGACTGTAAGAGAAAACTTTTATTTCTGATTTAGTTTAAACTTATTTCTGATTTTCATTTTAGGATGGATAAGTCAAAGAATATCAGTAGTTTTGATCATCTGGGAGGACTTTGAGTCTTATTTAAAGGCAATTATTAACTCTTAAAAAAAGAAAAAGTCATCTGGCTAGCTTAGTCGGTTGAGTATACAACTTTTAATCTCGGGGTTGTGAGTTCGAGCCCCACATTGGGTGTTGAGATTATGTAAAAATAAAATCTTAAAGAAAAATAAAGTCAGTGATTAGCACTAGAAATTTCCTTATCTCCTTAATATATTGTCAGTTGCTTCTTTTTAGGTGGTTACAGGTGTAGCCAACTTGTAATTATTATCTGTTACATGTTCTAAGAGATAGAAACATGTCATGGCTGAAGTATAACATTGGGGTCATTAGAAGAAATACTTATGTTTGTAATCTAGCTGTTATTTCTCAGTGCTAGTGACTTTATAAGAAACTAACAAGGTGGATGGCAGATTCCACTTTTGTGGGCCCAGGTTCCACTTTTTTACTGCATGCTAGCTGTATTCTCAGCCAGATTACTTAACCTCTGTCCTTTAATTTCTCCTTCCATAAGATGAACGTGATATTATTGTCCACATCTTTGAGTTGTGGAGAGGATTAAATTAGGTAATATGCATCATCTACTTCACACAGTGCCTGGCACATAGAGAGCCTCCAGTGAACGTAAGCTGCTGGCGATTACTGGAATATAGCCATTAGCAAATAAAAATGTATTCGGATTTAACAAGCATTGCATTTCTTGTGCGGAAATCAGGAATAGCAAATATTTTCATTACGTACATAATACCTGGTTAAAAAAAGCTTATATTTGTAGCAATAGAAACTTTTTTGAAAAGTACAGTGCAATATAGTAGCAATTATTCCTGCCTGCTGGGGACAGCAGAGAGGAAAGATCCTAGTAAGTATCGTTGGGTTATGTGTTATGTGTTATTAGCTCTACTAGTAAGGATGCTATGTTGGTATTATGTGATGCAGCTCAGAACTGCTTAAAATTTAATGAGTCATTTGGGGATCTTACTAAAAGGCAGATTCTGTAAGTCTGGGGTGGGTCCTGAGATTCTCTATTTCTGGCAGATCTCAGGTGTTACTGATGGTCCAGTGGCTATGTTAAGTAGCAAAGATTTAGAATAAAAAATCAAATTAGTGAAGTTTAATAGTGAGTTTTAAAATTTTTTAAAAAGATTTTATTTATTTATTTTAGAGAGAATGAGAGAGAGAGAGCACTAGAGCGAAGGGCGGAGCAGAGGGTGAGGGGGAGAGAATCCTGTGGGGCTCAATTCCAGGACCCTGGGATCATGACCTGAGCTGAAGGCAGATGCTTAACCAACTGAGCCACCCAGGTGCCCCAATCCTCACCTGATTATTACAGAGTAGGTATGCAGCCAGGAGGCTATAAAATATTGGACAGCTTTTCCTAATCTTCTTAGAGTATCCATTTTACTCAAAGACATGGAAAATTCTGTTAACACAAATACAGATCATTTATACCATAGAATTTGTATGCATTAAAAAACAGTATGAGAGATTATGGTAGACCACATCTATCTATGTTCCTATACCCCAGGGATATTGTTCCACATTATTTTGCCATTAAGTCTAATTTCAAGGAGAAAATATGAATGCTATTGGAAGTGAAAAGAACAAGAGAAGAAACCCAGGGAGGCATCATGATAAGAAAATTGATATAAGTCAAAATACTTAGTTTCTAATCCTTGCTCTGCCATTCACATCCTTGGCAAAGCTTTATCTCTGTGGGCCTTGTCAGTTTTCTCATTTGCAAAATGAAACAGACTGATTTTGCAGTCCCTCCAAACTCTGGCTTTCTATGATTTTATGATTGAATTATTCTTTTCTACTGAGAATTTTACCCGAATTCATAGGCGGCCAGTTGACTCTTTTGTATGGTAGAGCCTTTCCCAGCCCTGGCTCCTATGGTAGTCTCCATCTGTGACCAGGACTGTCAGTCATTCTGTGATTATTTTCACTGTTGTGCAGAGTCAGAGGCCTACCCTAGAGATGGAGTTTCATTTGAAATACATTTGAGTACACATGATGCTAAAAAAATGTGTTACCCCACCTGCAATGGGGCAAGTCTGTAAGAGAATTTACCCCCTAAATGTAGGGTATCAATGAGGCAATGTAAACCACCAGGACAGCTACTTGACAATTTGTCACTCAACTTCTGCAAAACTATAGAGGAACAGCACAATGAATTAATGAATAGCAACAAATCCCCATGACAACATGTTAGTTCATTAAAATTTTATCAGCATTCTTCCTAAGGAAAGTGTGCCTTCTGTTCTATGTTGAGTTTCTTCAACATTGTTTTACAGCCAATTCACAGCATTCTGGTGCTTCAAAATTAGTTCCTGTGGAGAGTGAGATACACATAGACTCTATATTGTGTCACACATGGGTCTCCTGGGTGTCACGATGAAATATTGCCTGCATTTTTTTGTGTATCTTATGGCTTAAACATTAACAAGCATTTCCCTACCGCCTTTTTTGAGAGTAGGTTAATTAGCTGAAAATCCATCTCTGGGTTAATTTTTAGCAAATGCATCAAATTGCATTTTGTAAGTATCTTTCTAATATTCACCCAAAAAAGGCATCAAATGGGGGGGGGGGTCGTGGCAGAATATTTTGCTTGCTGCCGCAGTGGCTTTTTCCCTGTGGCTTTGGAACACACAAAGTAACACACAAGCCTCGATAATTTCCTTGGATTCTTTCTCCTTGAAATTTTTGGTATGTGTAATGCAGATGCCAGGGATCCGGGTGTTCCCAAATCTTCCACCGTAATAGGGATATACTTCCCTTTTATAATTAAAAAAAGTCTCACAATCCCATCCTATAAACAATAGGAAATGCAACACAGTTCCCAATATTTTCTAGGGTTTTGGAAAGGATGACATTCTTTCTATTTAATTTTTACTATGAGTTCTATGGAATTCTTGATTTCACTCATGTGTCTGTTGTTATAAAAGTATCTAAAAGACATATATATGAAGTCAGCCGTTTTTACTATATTGACAACAGATTGAGGATCACAGTAATTTAGCACCCTCTTTATATTTACTTCCCCAAATTGAAGATTGTGTATTGTTGAAGAACATGGGTTTAGACCATTCACCCATATATACATATGGCCATCATGAGATCTTTCTTTTTTGGCACAGAAATTGAAGGAATGATTTTTTCACATCACCAAATGTGTTTACAATGGACTTTGGAATTTGTAGATCTGTGTAACCTTTGTATTATGAAGTTTAGCAAAGTGTATCCAATAAAATCACACATTTCCCTTGACTTAAACACTTTTTTCTAAGGAGTGCCTGGGTGGCTCAGTCAGTTAAGCATCTGACTTTGGCTCAGGTCATGATCCCAGGATCTTGGGATCGAGCCCCCCATCCGGATCCCCGGTCAGCGGGGAGTTTGCTTCTCCCTCTGCCCCTCCCCCTTTAAAAATTGTTTTTTCTTTTTAAAAAACTATTTATTTATTTGTCGGAGAGAGAGAGAGAGCACAAGCAAGGGGAGCGGCAGAGGGAGAGGGAGAAGCAGGCTCCCCCATAAACAAGGAGCCCGATGTTGGACTCCATCACAGGACCCTGGGATCATGACCTGAGCCGAAGGCAGATACTTAACTGACTGAATCACCCAGCTGTCCTTAAATATGTTTTTCTAAGATACACTAAAAATAAACACATTTATGCCAAAATTTATCTATAAGAATATTTATGACAATATTGCTTATAACAAGAAAAATGGAGTTAATCTAAATATCTGATAAGGTTGGTTAATATGATTTGTTACATCCCTAAATTGAATACTAGTCAGTCATTAAAAATAATGAAGTAAATCACGATTTCCTGACACAGTGGATTATTCACAATATATCAGTAAATTATAGGGAATTATAACATGATTGTATATTTGTCCAGAGTGTCTGTAAATATGTATTTGTGAGAGATGAAGTCTACAAGAAGACACCAGAAAGTATTTGTCACTAGGTTGTGGGATTTAAGGTGACTTGATTTTTTTTCATTTTCTGATTTTTCTATCATGGCCATGTTATATTTAGTAATGTCTTAAAAAAGAAAAATAGTTTTTAATCATAAACTTTAGAAAAACCAATTGCAAGAATTACTTTTATAGGATAATTAAAGGCATCAGAATCGAATTGTTTGCATTATGTATGGAAGGATTTCTCAACAGCCTCCCTACAGACATTTTAGGTCAAATCATTCATTGTTGTGGGAGATGTCCTGTGTATTGTGGGATATTTAATAGCATTCCTGGCCTCTACCTACCTGATGCAGGTAGCAGCCCCCAGTTGTGACAACCACAAATGTCTCCAGACATTGTCAAATGTCCCCTGAGTGTGAAGAGGGATGAAACAACCTCCAGTTGAGAATCACTGATTTACAAGTATTGACTGATTGATTTATACCTTGTATCATGATTCTTAATTCGAATGTGAAACAATTATCTTCTCTCACATGTTCACTCCTCTAGTAATATTTCCTTATTTCATGCCTTCATCTTGAAGGAGAAGTTGTATTTTCCTTTTTTCAGAGAAAGCCTGAATTCAGAGACACAACTAGAATAATTGACAAGGTGGGGCTGGCTTAGATCATTGATCTGAAAGGATTATCTGTGAAGGTCACCATGGCTAATTGCACAAATCACAGCTATCAAGGGGGCTTGTGCTCCAAACTCATGGACTCCACACTTACATTTAGCTTTACAACAAAAGAATGTCCAGCCAGCTTATTCCATAAGTCACATATTTAAAAAATATTTGCTGTAAATATAGATACATTCTTATTTCCAATAATTAGGCTGACTCTGGAAAATGTATGATTCTTATGATCATTAGACATGGCTTTGAGTTCTGAGCCTGCTACGTTCCTGTTAACATGACCCTGGACAAGTCTTTTAACCTCTTCAAGCTGAAGTTTTGTTATTTGGAAATAAGGATAATATTAACAGCCCCACTTAACTACATGATTGTAATAAATAATGAGTGCATTTATAGCTTGAAAGTGCTGTGTAAACTGCCAAGGACTCCATACCCATTGGGAATTCATTTCTCATGGAGGTTGGTGGTGGTTGAGGTTGCTATGGCAACTTTCTGGCTTGTAGTGTTCCAAAAGCAATGCCTGATATATACATGCCATCTATTTACACCTAGAAAGCAAATAGGGATAATTAAGGAATTTAACTTGAATTGTTTAACTTTAGTTGTTTAATGTTTCAGTACTCACAGTAGAAATTAAACAAATCTCAGATGCTGGTGGATATGGAATATAAAACTAGAGCAGATAAGAAAGGAAGAGAAAGTAAAATAAAGGTGAATTCTTAAAAAAAAATAACATCACAGAAATTAGGAAACATATGTTTGAGCTCATTTCAAGAATTACCAGTGTGAGATTTCCTCTGATAGTTGTTTTCCCTGCTTTATTCAACCCTGTTAAAATGAATCAACCAATGGGGCTTCTTCCATATCCCCCAGGAGCCTCTGCTACACTGTAATATAACTAAACATCAGAATATCTTTTTCTGATTAGCTGTCTCACAGCTTCTCTCCAAAACATCCCCTGTGGATTTTGGAAAATTATTGCAAGCTAGCATCTGAACAAGAATGGAAGATACACCAACTCCTTTGCCTGATAACTACTATGCCTGCTAAGTTCAAGATTGTACATCGACAACTTTAAGAAAGCAATAATAAAATGGATTTAAAAACATACACCAACCAAATACTTGCTTTGGCTTTCATTTATTCTTACTTTTCAGTCCTTCAAAGTTAAAATATAAGGTCAGCCTTATATATGATACCCCAACAGAAGATAATATAAATATGTGAGTGAAATGTGGGGTATGTCCATGTGCGTGTGTGCGTGTGTGCATGTGTGTGTGTGTGTGTGTGTGTATTTAAATGACCACTGGAAAAGGACAAAGTAATGTTAGAGCCCTAGCATGACAAACACATGCACACTAATATTAGTTTGCTGTCCACTGTGTGCAAAGATGATACAACAAGTCCTCTGATTAGCAAGAAAAATATTTTCAGATTAGATTCCGAGGAGGGGGAGTGGATTTGGGATTAACTTCCTTCAGTTTCGTTCAGTCTTCACGGGGAGTAGCACATGTTTGAGAAATGATTGCCTAACAGTACTCAGATCAAGGAACAGCTTAAAGAAAGTCAATAGCCACAAACTTATATATATATATACAGACCTGGAAGGGAGTTAATATAATTAACTGAGATGAGAGAAATGGCATGCCAGTACTCAATTTGTCTGGAGAAATGGCTGGATCTGTTTTTGATAGCTGTGATATTTGCAGAATATGTACATACCTATCAAGTCATTCAGCAAGCATTTGGAATTGACAATGTCATGACCCGGAAAGAAATACATGGGAAAAATAGATGTGAACTTGACTGCTTATGCTAATTGGAAGTTTCAAGAGTGGGTGAGATGACCAAGGCCAAAAAAGCAAGCATATGAAATTGTCAAACTTGTCACTACTGTCATTTGTTATTACTTTTTACATTTATTTTCTGTCTTTCAGACTAGACATTAAGCTCTATTGTGGAGCCTCCAGTAGTCTTGTGTTCTAGAGCCTAGCATCGTGCCTGGGACAAAATGGCAGAGATTATTCCTAAATTAGTACAGAAATTAACTTGTGTTTTGTCACTGTTGGTACCGATTTTAAGTGGCGCAATCTCATCAACGAAAGGATGTAAAGGTTATTTTGCCTCTCCCATCAGATAGGCTTTTATATTCTTTATTTGCAGATTTGTGAGTGGCATGGGGTCAGGAGGAAGGAATTATGTTTGTTTCAGGCTAGGTGGAGATTGACTGTCCTGAAAACACCCTTCTTATTTTGGGTGAAGGGTCTGCGCACCACAGGTGATCGTACAGATAGGATTGATTTAGAAGAAAAGGGCTTGGCGCTTTGGGGCGTCTGTGCAGGGTTCATCTAGATTCAGCAGGAGTCTCTCTAGACCAGGAGGAACTGTGAAGGCTGACTGCTCCTTGGCCTGTTGCAGGGAGGTCTTGGAGACCATGGGTGGATTCATCAGGGCAAGATAACCGTTGTTAGTGTTACTGCTTTTTAAGTTAAATGATCACTTTGACAAAGTATAAGAATGGAAACTGTGGCAGAGATGAGCTGTCCTCTTTCTGATTAACTGCTGGCCTAATTCGCAGCCCCTCAGATCTAAGCGGGGCCATATGACTGTGTTCCAGTGATTGGAATGTGGGAGGAACTGCTGTGTGCCTCTGCCAGACCAGGCTAGACTGCTGCACCTTCTGGCAGCATCCTTCATACTTGTTCTTCCCCGACTGCTGGCCAGATGCAAAGAATCTGTGAGGAAGCTGGGATCCCACAAATGTCAAAGACACAGAGTGATGACAGACTGGAAAAGAGTTCCGTTCCTACAAAACCACATGGAGCCGTGACATGAGTAGGACATACATCCTTACTCTATTGAAAGCACTAGTAAGTGGGGCACCTGGGTGGCTCGGTCAGTAAAGCAACGACTCGATTTCAGCTCAGGTCATGATCTCAGAGTCATTTGGTGGAGCCCTGACTTGGGCTCTGCACTGGGTGTGGAGCCTGTCTAATATTCTCTCTCTCTCTGTCCCTCTGCCCCTCCCCACAAACCCCACCCCCTCTTGCCCTACTGCACTCATGCTCTCTCTCAAAAAATAATTAAAAAAAAAAAGGTACTAGTAAGTTAAATGGTTAACATGGAAGTGGGATTAGTGCCTAGTGCGTCTCAAGTTTTAGAACATGAATTTTTTTTATATTGAAGTGATTCCTCCTCCCATCATCTTTTGTCTCAAAATGATCCCTGAATACATAGTACAATGAAAGTGAAAAGTATGGAAGAACTCTTTTCTGTGTGTTCAACTAGTATATGTTTATGCATTACATGTTCTGTGGACAAGGAATAAAACTCTAGATATGCTGTTTTATCTCTCAGGTTGCCTCTGAGTCCTAGAGGGAGGTAAAGGCAACTATTTTCCCCAGCAGTCTTCATATATTAGACATTAAGTAGCTGTAAATTAATAAATGAAATCTGTATCCACCAATTAATTTGGAACTTATCTCCTTGTATGGTCTTCAGTTATTTGGTGAGGAATTTTCTGCTAGCTAAGGACTTCTCCCTAATTTTAACACTTGTTTGACTTATTCAGGAACATTTTTCTCCTTGAAGAAGAGAGGAGAGAAAGGTGTAGTTTGTGGAAAGAGCAAATTTGACTTCATTAAGGCTCATTTTTATTAATGTTGCACTTGGTTATGACTGTAGCTTTAGAATGACACCCAAAGTGCATCTTGAGTTCTTAAAATAGGACCCTTATTGACTTAAATACAATTAACTTATTTTTTGTTTATTTTTTTCTCCTTATGGTATGCTGAAACTCTTCTTTCCCCTTCTATCTTTCCTTTTACCCATTTTCTCAAGTTTCTGATGGAAATCTTATTTTATTCAGTGACATTTATCCTTCTCTGTTTTCTTCCGTGATCATATAGTTTTTAAATAGATTGTACCTTGCCGTTATTCATGTCTTATGTGTTCTTTTCTTCTTCTTTTCCTTGTCCTTACTATATTTTCTTCAGTCCCTAATCTTGACACCTCCTGATTAATCCATTTAAACCTACATTTGGTATTAGTCAGGAATCTTTTGGTTGAAATATATGGAAAGTTAATCCAAGCCGACCTAAATAAGAAAGAGAATGTTATAGACTAAATAATGGTCCTTCAAAGATTTCTGTATCTCAATCCCCAGAACATGTGAATTATATTACCATATGTGGTAAAAGGGATTTTGCAAATGTGATGAAGTTAAAGACCTTGAGATGGGGGATTACCCTAGGTTATTAAGGTGGGCCTGGTGTAATCACAACAGTCCTTATAAGAGGGAAGAAGACAGACCAGAGCCAGACATAGGAAATGTGATGATGAAAACAAGTAGTTGAGTGACGTGGGGAAAGGGCCACAAGCCAAGGAGTGTAGATGACTTCTAGAAACTGAGAAAGACAAGGAAACTGATTCTTCCCTCAAGGTGCTAAAGAAATATAATCCTACCAGCTGAGGACCCCAACCTGATTTAGACTTCTGACCTCCAAGAAAGAATAAATTTGTATTGTTTTAAGCCCCAAGTTGTGATAATTATTTACAACAACAATAAGAAACCAATACATGGCATCTATTTGCTTATATCTGGTTTAGGTGGGACTGAATGCACTTTTTTTTGCACTTTTTTTTTTTTCAGTTCCTGATTAGAGCTCCATGTTTTCATTCTTTCATAAATCTTATAATGAAACAGCTATGATTTCAGTGTAAGTGTATTTAAAGTGAAGCATAAACTTGTGATGGAGCTGGGTCACAGAAACTTTATGGATTTATATAATTTCCCCCATGACTTGTTGATGGTGTCGCACCCATCTGTAATTCTATAGGATTTTCTTTGATTTAGTCTTTCTTTCCAAAGCATTCAACTTCTCATAAAAATAACACCTACCTTTCTTTTGAGAAGAAATATTGATGACTTCATAATAATATTGGTAAACTAGACAGACCACATTCAGTGTGCATGGTTGCCAGTTCACTATGTTTTTTTGAAGGCATGAAGGGTATTAGTTCAAACAGAGAATGGGTTAAATACAGATCAGTTAAGGGAACTCATATCATAGTTCCATTGGCCTGGCTTGGCTTACACAACCATCCTTGACATAATCACCCCAGCCAAAGGAAGATATTGCAGATAACATCACATGGTTCCCCAAAAGTGTTTCCCTTGAGCTCTTCACCTTCCTTCCACTATAAAAGCTGAATAAGCCAGATACTTGAATTTCTATTCTTTATTGTAACTAAAGATGGCTACATGACCCAGTTGTAACTACTGAGATGCAAACTGTCTTCTGGAGGATTTCTGGGAAAGGGCTCTCTCCCTGATAAAAGGTGAGATGAGTGTGAAAAGAGTGTGTTTCTCATTCCACCCCGGCATGTCCCCTTCCCTACTTCTTGTAGGGAAGCTATGGTTGTGGGACTACGAGGGAAAAGCTAAGAGTCTTAAGGACATCTCCACAGGTTATAATTATAAAGCTGCTGTAATAACCTGGAATTGGTTATTTAGTTATGATTTGTCACTTTCTGTTGGTTTCCTCTTACAGGCAGATAAATGCTTCCCTGCTGAGCGAGAACAGGATAAACTGATAGTATCAACTATATGAGGATTATGTTCTCATTCCCAGACACAGGGTGTGTATTCGTTAACAGTCATGGGCTGAGGATGGAGGAGAGTCATTTACCCAAATGAAAACAAAGGTGCTGCTATTAAAAGAAAACAGGAAATGGATCTTAGACAAAAATAACAACAGTCAACCTCACAGGGGCATAAAAAACTCCACTTCTATGTGGATCCAAGGTGGAAATGCAAGCCTTAGGTGTTGTTTCCAGAGAAAACTGATGCACTGAACTCAAAGACTCTGCTTTCTTCAGCCCTGCTTATGTTTCTTTTCCTCTCCCTTCTTTTCCTAAGACGCGAGGCACTTGTAAATTAGAAACCTGTGTGGAGTAGGAAGATAAGTTGACTTGAGCTAGAGTCAAATGCAACTGTCAAAAGAGGAATGCCAGTCACTTTAAGCTGCTGTCTGAAGTGTGCCTGCCTGTCTCCTTCCTGTAGTCTCTGTAAGACAGCTCTTGTTAAAGGCATATGTCATGTCAGTCAAACACCATAGGTGGTGTTTGGAGTTTGAGGTATTGACAATAGGTATTTGCTTTTGTCTCACATCATTCCATCTCAAAGGTATGTGGTAGGTACAGATGCCTCTTGAAAGAAAGGGGACACAAATGATGGATGAAAAATTGTCAATGGTAGCCAGGACTACTTATTATTTCCTGACTTACCAAATGGAATACTAGATGTCAGAAAAATGTTCCCCTTTATTTGAGCACAAGATCATTTTCATGACTGATTTTATAAAAAATATGTAGTTCTGCAGGTTGGTTGAAAATTGTAGAGTTTGCATAAGTTTCAGTTCAATGAAGGTTACTGAGAATCTACTGATTTAAGTGCATAATTTAAGACCTGGTGAAGGGTAATATAAAAATCAGAAGACACAAGTTCCTGCCTTGAAGTGATTTACAATAGGGGTGCAGTGTGGGGAAGAGGAAGGCAAGATAATTCCATAATTATAGTTCAAGGAAATTAATTAAGCAACAGAGCAGAGGTACAAAATATGATGAGTTCTGAATTAATATCTGGTCATAGAGTCAGGGAATGTTCAAGATGAAGATGTTACTTAATATTATATTTTGGGGGGATTGTGAAAATGAACTCTCTGTTAAGATGGGAACACCTGTGTTTTAGGTCCAACCTTTAATAAACTAGAAAAAAATTATCTCTATTAATTTTGGGAAAATTAATACCTGAAAAATTTACCTTTACTAACTCAGATTCATCTGTAAGATGGGCAGTGTTTTATTAGTGATGATATTAGCCTGAAGTGTTTTTGTTTCCTTTTTATCTAGGGAAGTGATTAAATTATTACGTGATGTGTATTTAAGTATAAGATTTTGAGTTGAAAAACGGGGTTGCTGGGGGACGTAGACAGGGAGATGGGTTAAATGGGGGATGGGCATTAAGGAGGGCACTTTTTGATGAACACTGGGTGTATACGTAAGTGATGAATCACTAGATTCTACTCCTGAAACTAATGTTACACTGTATGTTAGTTAACGGGAATTTAAACAAAAACTTGAAAAAAAAAAAAAAAACCTTTAAGTGGAATACAAAAGGGGAAAGGAGTGGTAAAGACTTTTATAATTGATTATGTATAGTAGTATGTATTTTTTACATAAGAGTGCTCTTATAAGATTATATTCCTTTTTGCCCCTGCTTTATTTAAAAAATGAGCTAGACACTTAACAAAAAGAAAGCATAGCAATGTTTTTAAGAGTAAATTTAGGGATGCCTGGGTGGCTCATTTGGCTAAGTGTCTGCCTTTGGCTCAAGTCATGATCTCAGGGTCCTGGGATCAAGCCCCACATTGGGCTCCCTGCTCAGGGGGAGCCTGCTTCTACCTCTCCCTCTCCCTCTGCCCCTCTCACCATTCATGTGAGTTTTTCTTCTCTCTGTCTCTCAAATAAATAAATAAAATCTTAAAAAAAAGTAAATTTAACTTCTTGATATGTATGAAATTTAAAAAATTAAAACATTCTAAAAATGCAAGTTACTATGTCATGAAATATGCAAAAAGCAAGTAAAAAGAAAGAGGTAGTTTTTATTGAACTTTTTCACATCGTTGTCCACAGGTTAAGTCAAGATATTTTGGGGTATTCATTCAGCAGACCCCCATTTTGTGTTTCATGACAGCAGGAAGTGTGAGACTGAGAAAATAAGGGGGAAGTGTTGGTCTGTTGAGGACCAATCAACTGACATATAAACAATATATATACTGACTGAAAGAATTAATTTGGCACTGAATGCATTTTCAGTGTTATACTCAGGAATAATAAATGGGATATATTTAAGTGAACTCATAACTGCTTTGAGAATTGGGCAAGACTGTCGGTATCTTTTTTTTCTTTTGAAGGGATAGTAGTCCAAACACGGATGTACAGATCTCTTTTGAGAGAACTAATCTTTCTCAAAAGGCAACAACGTTTCAGGTTTTTTTTTCAATACTCTGATGAAAGCAAGCAAAACAAAACAAAACCAACAACCTGAAGCTGCTTAGCAGACCAGGGAGAAAAGATAAAGCATATACCAATTTTGGAATATTTTTTGAAACCTGTTTTTCAAAAAATAGAAAAAAGAGAAGTCGTTTACAAAGCCTGCTTTGAAAACTTATTCACTCATGATCTCTTCCTTAGCCTATTTTCTTTCCTTTCCCTTGGGTACACTGAATTGTTGACCTCACTCAGACACAGATGAGGAGAGAAGGGCTGAACTTAGTTCCGACAGTAATTAAAAAATACGACGAGGGGCGCCTGGGTGGCGCGGCTGGTTAAGTGACTGACTCTTGATTTCAGCTCAGGTCATGATCTCAGGGTCATGAGATTCAGCTAGCATTGGACTCCGTCAGCAGGGAGTCTGCTTAAGTGGCTCTGTGCCTCCCTTCCACTCTCTCTCAAATAAATAAATAAATCTTTAAAAAAAATGTAACAAGCGCAATGACATATAACTATATTCCCAGGACCACATACACAATCAATGAGTGCTTACTTTGTGCTAGGCATTATGTTTGATGCGAACACACACACACACACACACACACACACACACACACACACTTAATCCCTATGCTGATTTTACAGGGCAGATACTATCATTCCCGTCTGACAAAGGAGAAAGCTGATGTAGACAGAGGCTTAGTAATGAGATGCTGCCGTGGCAGCTTCAGTTTAGATGCTGAAGTGATATGTACCCTATCAAAGGGAGTTTTGAGACATCCTCCATGCAGGTGGTCTTAAGTCCCCTGTGAATCTTAAATCTGTTCTAAATAGAGGGTGTACAAAGGGTTGGGTCATTGGAGATGGAGTGGGGAGGGCTTTTGAAGATTTTCTCAGAGCTGTGAGTCCATCCCCTGCTCATAGGGTTAGAGTTGGACGTGTTTCTTCCTTGGAACGGAAAGAGAATCGATGATTGAGGTGGAGAGGAGGCTGGAGAGATGGCTAGGGGCCAGATCTTGCAAACATTCTATTTGTCTTCTAAGGACAGTGGAAAATTGTGAAGTATATGCAGCAGGATGGCATACTTACAAGTTCACTTCTGCTACTCTGTGCAGAATGTTATTCTCCGCAGCCAAGAATGGGAGGAAGGGGGTCAGTTGGTGGTGGTAGCTGTGGACCTGCTGAGAGCTGATGGCCTGGACCAGGAGAGGGGCAGCTGTAGTGATGGACTCAATGCATATTTTGTGAAAGAATCAACAGAATGAGTTAATGGAGTAGATGTGGAAGTGAGACTAGAAGCTGATTTTTATGGAGCAAATTTACTTTAGAAGAGTAGACAGTCACTCTGGGTTCTCGGAAGCAACAGCATTCTTAGGTTCAGTCAATCACTGAAATCGACTCAAAGGTATTTAATGGCCACTTTTTAGGAAGTTAAAAGAGGAATTTTAAAGGAAAGCAGTTGCCTTATAATTCCGAAAATGCATATATAATTCAGTTCCTGCTATTCACCACTAGCGGCACATGATTTTCTTTAGGGAAATTTGTTGATTGTTGGAATTGCCCACCAAACATGACATCCTTACCTTTGGAAAGATTAGAAATGGAATTTAAAGAGAATATTTTCATGTGTGTCTTTTATAAATAAGAAAAACTGAGACAAGACCAATCACACATACATAGTTCACCGGTTGTCAAAGAGCTCAGGGATCCAGATCCCATTAGATCTTTTTCTATCATCATCAAAGCACAAGATGACATTGACAAAACTTGTCAGATGTCAACGTCAAGATGCCTGACGTGGTGTTAAGCCAAGATCAAGAGTGCTGCAGGTCAAAATTATGAGAGAAAGAAAGAAAACGTTCAGGTTCATAGGTTAGAATAAAGTACAGTCAGAAACATAAGAATACCTATTTGTACCATTGCACAATAAATTTTGGCTGCTGGAGTTAACCAGTTGGGTCCAGCTCGTTTGCTCTTTGAATATAACTCTTAAGCATTTGTTCTGCTGCTAATTTGTCTCCAATCACCTTTCTCCTTTTTTACTTTCTTGTTCATATAACTTGCACTGATTTGCTTTTGGTAGTAACTAACTCAGTGCTCTGAGCCCTTGCTGAAATAATTATTTCTTCACAATGAGACATTGCCAGAGTGCCTTTTTGAGGGGAGAGCTGGAGGGTCCCTTTACTCTGCATAATCAGACTTCTACTCATAGGTCCCCTTACGTATATATAGTAGGGTACATTCTCATTGTTACCTTCACATAAAGTAATGTATATATTACTTTATAATATTGTATGTAGTAGTATGTAATTATATATAATGTATATATTATAATTATGTCTTAATTCAATTATATTAATCATATGATTGATTATATGATTAATTTATCATGACCCCCACAGCTTCTCATTCTCAGACTTGATTTTAATTAAGATTTGGTTATTACAAATTACTGGTGTGCCTCAGTTCAAGAAAACCCTTTCTTCTTTCCTACCTGCCTCTCTGCCTATCTTCCTGTCTTCTTGTCCCCCTGCCTTGTTGCCTAACTTCTGTATTCCATCCAGGCATTCAACAAATGTTGAATGCACTCTGTGTGCTAGGCATTGGGCTGGGTGCTTGTGATTTAATAGTGAAAAAGACAGATAGCGTTCTTTTCTTATAGTTCTTAAAAGTAGTAGAAAAAGATCTATTAAGCAAAGTAATTTCAGATATTGATAAAGTTTAGGAGGAGAGTTACCATTAAGCTGTGTGAGAGAATGATGGAACATGATTCTGCATAGAGTTCCCAGGGACAGCCTCTCGGAGGAAATGATGTACTCATCGAAAGCTGAAGGCTAAAAAGGAAATAATCAAATGTACTTCAGGGGAAGTGTTTCCATCAGAAAGAACAGCAAGTGTGAAGGCAGCTGTAGCCCAAATGGTCTTTTGTGTAATCTAGAAAATGATGTCCCTTCCTCAAGACAGTGCTGGATAAATAGACAAATATGTGAAGAAACCAAATGTGAGTTAAGCCTTTTATAATATCAATATATACCTTGTACAATTTTATATTGCTGCCTAACAATAGCCCTGACCAAAGGTAGGAAAGGAATTCATATATTCATGGGAGTAAAAGATGCCTCATGATTCTGGATTCAATTTAACAGGATTGAGAGAGAGACAGGAGTCATGGTCAGGAAGGTTTGTTGTTGTTGTTGTTTATTTGTTTTGTTTTTCCAAGCAACCCAATGTCAGAGCATTGAAAGTATATTTCTGCCATTCTGCTCACTTTACCTTCATGGTTGCAGGGGGGCTGCCATGTCTTCCTGTGTAACATTTGTACACATTTGATTTCAGAAGCAAGAAATAGCACTCAGGGAAAAGAATTTTCTGTTTGACTGCTTTTCTCTCCTCCCCCTCCTCCCATTACATTCTTCTTCTCCTGCTCCTCTTCCTTCTTCAATTCAGGGAGGAGAAGATTTCCCAGAAACCCTCTAGCAGACCTCATCTTATGCTTATTGGCCAGAATTGGTCACTCGAATATACCTCTGATAGGGATCACCTCTCTAATGTCAAGGGATACCCACCTCAACCTCCTTCCTCCAAGGCTTACCATTACATTTAAAAGGGAGATGTGCAGAAGAGTGCCTGCTAAATTCTTAAGGCCTTAGAAAGGAGTCTGGAGCAATCAGAAGGTTCCAGGAGAAGTTCCTAAGGCAAGTTACACCATATAATGTGTGTTTTAAGGAGATACTGCTGAGTACTGGATGGTGAACATATCAAAAGGCACAAAAGTAGTCGCAGAAAGACAGATTTGGAGGCATTTTCAGAAGTTCGGTGAGAATTCAAGGTCACCTACCTTGAGATGGCAATAGGAGAAATGAGGAAAAGAGGTAATGTAACCCTAGGAAGACAGCAAGGCTATACCTCTGTTTATCTTGCCTCTCTGTCTAAATTAGAGATGGAGGGGCTCCTGGGTGGCTCAGTCTGTTGAGCCTCCAGCTCTCAATTTTGGCTCAGGTCATGATCTCAGGGATCTGGGATCAAGCCCCACATTGGGCTCCCCACTGAGCGGGGAGTCTGCTTGTCTCCTTCTCTGCCCTTCACCTGACTTGCGCACACTCTCTCTCAAATAAATAAGTAAATCTTTTTTTTTTCTTTTAAGATTTTATTTATTTATTTGACAGAGAGAGAGACAGCCAGTGAGAGAGGGAACACAGGCAGGGGGAGTGGGAGAGGAAGAAGCAGGCTCATAGTGGAGGAGCCTGATGTGGGGCTTGATCCCAGGACCCTGGGATCATGCCCTGAGCTGAAGGCAGATGCCTAAGGACTGAGCCACCCAGGCGCCCCTAAATAAGTAAATCTTAAAAAGAGAGAGAGAGAGAGAGAGAGAGAGATGGACACAGATTGCTGAACTCTATTATTATTAGAAGAGAGGGTTGGGCTATTATTTATACCTTATTTTCCTTTTATTTTATGTAAAGAGATGCTGTAAAATCAAATCAAACCATTTTTCCTTTGCATCAGAGATAGTTTTCAAGTTTTTAAGAAAATTTTTCTAAATCTTTGACTTAACCGAAGCTCATGAGTTACCACCAAATCTTATGACTTGTCTGCTCTCTTATCTTTTCTTCGTCCTTTTTCTTCCCATCCCTCTCTCTTGCATGTGGCACCTCAGAAAGCCTCTCAAAGTCTCCCCACTCAGTTTCTGGAGGTGACGCAGTTGAAACTCTGGCTGTAACTGCTATGACAGTGTGCAAAAGTCCAGGTCCTCAGGGAGCGTGCTCCTATCACTCTCCCGTCGCCCTTGGAGGGGTAAGAGAAACTCCGTGTAAAAATGGCAGCATGCTGTAAATCTCCACTCCCTGTGTGTCCTAAACATCCATGTCAAGCGTGCTGAATTTATTGACAAAACCCACACTGTTCTTCCTGACGGCAGTACAGAAACTTGAGAGCTACAGATGGACAAGCTGTGCTTGGTTCTGTCTTATACATTGGCGACAGAATTGCCTTTTGGTTCATCTTCATAATCTTTATAGTTGATGGTAAAAAAAAAGCTTGGTTTCAGCTCCTAAGTTGAAGCCCCAAGCATCAGCAACGTAAGCATTTTATTTAATGGCATTTACTTAGAAGATGAGATAGCCACATGGTTATGTAATTCTTTAAGGGTTACTTTAACTATTTGTGAAAATAGTTGGAAAGTTTTATGCTATCTTTTAGAAGGTGCAAGAAGCAGTGCAGAACTTCAAAGCTAGATAAAGCTTCCAGAGAGCACTCAGACTGGTCCTTTGGCTGGAGTGGGACCAGAAAAATTATTTCAGAGTAATAGATATTTATTTATTCTTGCTGATAAGATTTTAAAATATCTGCCCTTAATATTTTATTACTCACAGTTCTAATGCTTTGTTCTGGTGTTTTGTTTTACTTTGGTTAGAATTCACAAACAGTATTTTAAGCCAACAATGTGGTGTGTTTTGTCCGATGTGTATTCTAATGTAACCCCAACTTTCCAGTTAGGTGTAGAACATTTTCCTTACCCAGTAAGTCCTCTAGCGCTCCTTGACAGTTCCTACCCCACCCCACATGCAGAGGCAACCATTGTTGTGTTTTCTATCACTATAAATTAGTTTTGCCAGTTTTTGAACTTCATATATGAATTCATATTTACTCTTTGATGTCTATTTTCTTTCAACATAATATTTTCAGTCATGCCTGTTATTGTATCTGCAGTTTACTCATTTTTATGAGCTGAATGGTATTCCAGTGTATACATATAACCCAATTTGTTTATCCATTTGCCTGCTGTCGAACATTTGCGTTGTTTGCACATATTTACTATTAGAAATAAAGCTCTAAGGAACATTTTTGTATTGATCTTTTGGTGGATATGTTTTCCTGTCTCTTGAGTAAATGGGATTACTCAGTCATAAGGTAGATACACAGTTAATATATAAGAAAATACTAAGCCGTTTCCAAAGTGGTTATAACATTCACACTTCCAGCCAAAGTTTTGGAGAGTTTCTATTAATTCTTCCTTTTTTTTTTTTTTTTTAAAGATTTTATTTATTTGACAGAGATAGAGACAGCCAGCGAGAGAGGGAACACAAGCAGGGGGAGTGGGAGAGGAAGAAGCAGGCTCATAGCAGAGGAGCCTGATGTGGGGCTCGATCCCAGAACGCTGGGATCACGCCCTGAGCCGAAGGCAGGCGCTTAACCGCTGTGCCACCCAGGCGCCCCCCTTAATTCTTCCTTCTTAACAACATTTGGTGGTGGTCTCGGTGTTTGAGTTTTAACCAATCTAGTAGGAATGAAGTGATATCTAGTTGTGGATTTAATTTTCATTTCTCTGAGGAATAATGATGTTGAGCCCTTTTTGTGTGCCTAATAACCATTCATGTATTTTCTTTTGTGAAGTATGTATTCCTGCCTTTCCCCCATTTTTATTCTAATTTTTAAAAGTATTTTGTAAGAAATTTTTATATATTCTGAATATAAGCTCTTTGTCAGATATATGCAGTGAGTATATCTTCTCCCAGCATGTGGTTTGCTTTTCATTTTCTTAATATCGTCTTTGGATAGGGTGCATGGGTGCCAGTGAAGCACCTGAGTCTTGATTTCAGCTCAGGTCTTGATCTCAGGGTTGTGGGTTCAAGCCCCACTTTGGGCTTCATGACCAGTGTGAAGCCTACTTTTAAAAAAATTGGGGTGCCTGGGTGGTACAGTTGGTTAAGTCCTTGACTCTTGGTTTTGGCTCAGGTCATGATCTCAGGGTTGTGAAATCGAGCCTGGGGTCAGGCTCCTTGGTTAGCGTGGAGTTTACTTGAGATTCTCTCTACCTCTCCCTGTGCCTCTCCAGCTTGTGCTTTCTCTCTCTAAAATTAGCGATAAATCTTTATAAGTCTTTAAAAAATTGTCTTTAGATGGACAGAAGGTTCACATTTTGATTAAGTCCAATTTATCATTTTTTTCTGTTATGGTTAGTTAACACATAAAATTCAATATATCAACTTACTGGATCCATGTTTACCTCTAATTGTTAATCAGAATAAAATTCCAAATTATGTGTAATTCACCTAACCAAAAACCTTTATTAGCCAAAACTTTTATTATACTTCACTAATTGGAAAAAGAGGACAAAGTTTTTTTTTTTTTAGTATCATATAGCCTCTGTTCATATAGAGCTACTTCCAACTACAAACACATAGCAATGATGTATAAAACATAACCAAAACATTAATTTCCCTGAAAATTTAAAAGAAAAGAAGGAAAATTCCTACTACCAAGGAGAAAAGATAACAACCAAAACCTCAAAGCCCAAACAGTAAGAATGCAAGTTGATGCTTAGCAGGTTTTGTTCAAAAGGTTAGGGATGAGTGCGGTGGACAGGGATACTGGCTTTAATAGCTAGAGGCTGGGCCACGGAAGCTCTGTTTGGGAGTCTGATCGGGAAAAAATCTACCACAAGGAGAAAGAAAACAGCATAGAACCTAAAGCATGAACAATGCAAAAAACAAAAAACAAAACCCAATGCATATTGAAATCCAAGCTGAGAAATTAACATAAAAACTGGCCTTTTACTTGAGATGCTCCTGAACATTTGCTGAAGGTAAAGCCAGAATGTCTCTGTAGGGGGCACTTTCCTGGATCAGAGCAAGCAGTACTTCCCACCCTCAGCAAAAACAACAATAGCAAAAATGAAAGAAAAGTAAAAAAGAAACTTTATTGCAGATTATCTCATGCCAAAAAATTATCAAATACTTTAGGAAATATTCCGCAGGAGAAAGAGTAAATGGACATACTAAACAGGAGTTACATTTTTCTCAAGATTAAGAAGGTGAAACAATAGAAAACTATAAGTATACACTGTGTATTTAAAATGATAAGAAGTATAAAGAACATATAAGCGACACACATATGCCACAATGAAATAATAGAACACTATAAATAAGGAAGTAGCAGATTAAAAACAAATCTAGAGATGAGATACGTAGGATAGATAGATAATCAGATTAATCTGAAGTGTCTACTAATGAACTGAAAACAGATTTGAGTAAGTCCTTGGGATCATAGCAAAAAAAAAAAAAAAGATTAAGAAATGGGGAATAGGAGAAAAAGATGAAGTAACAGTGGGCAAAATAACAAATTCCTACACATACCTAATAGGTTTTCCAGAACATGAACATAGAAAATGGGGGAGGGCCAATGTTAAGAGATACTATCTGAAAATTTCCATGAATTACTGCAAATTCAGATCTCAGGACAAAGAAGCACATCAAATCTAAAGCAATGTATTTACAGACCACTGCATGTGTCACTGGAAATTTGAAAAACACCAAAACACCAAAGACAGCAGAAAGTTACAAGGGCCAATAGAAAATATGACTTACTGACCAAAAAATAAAAAATAAAAAAATAAAAAAAATCTTAAGCTAAATGTAATTTTCTCTCTTACAAAACTAATGACCAGAACATGAGAGAATAGTATATTTAAAATACACAGAGAAAATAACTGATAGTATGGAAATTTTTACTCCGCAACGCTGTCATTTAGCACAGAAGTGAAGGAACGATATTCCAAACAAGAACTAAGACAATTTACTGTGTATTGAATCTCAGTAAAAGAAGTAGAAAAAAATGCACTCCTGTAGGAAGGATGGTAATGATGCTGGGTAACTTCAAGTCAGTTATACCTATTAAGAATAGAAATTCTAAATATATTTTCTAAATTGTTAGGAAAAAGCGGCAATAAAGAAAATTTAATTAATCTCATATAAGGCAGGAAGAAGGAAAAATAGGCAAAGAAAAATCATAGAAAAGAGAAAGCATAAAATAAAATGGTGAGTAAAAATCCAAGTGCATCCCAAATCATAAGAAATAAACAGATGAAACACATATTTAAAAGCAGATTGCCAGTTAAATAAAAAGCCCCAAATACCATTTTTGTAACTTTAGAATATACAAAAAATTATATGATTTATGATTACCAAAAATGTGGTAGAAATAAAGACATGATTTGCAGGGAAACACATGATCTTCCAACTATTAATTATATCTGAGGAGAGATAAGCTGCTTCAACGAACCCTGCGATGTTTTATTTCCTAAAAAAAAAAAAAGTCCAAATCAAATATAGCAAAGTATTCACATTTTTAACCCAGAGTATGCAAAACCCTAGGCATTTCAGAAATAATCTGTTCTGTCTATTCTCTTCTTACCTCAATGGAAAATTGAACTGTTTTAGGAAAACTTTTGTCAGGTGCTCAAACAAAATAAATTTTCTTGTTAATCTGGAATTAAATAGAAGTTAAATTAACCATAACTTTGCATTTCTTGAAGATTCAGGCTTTTGGAAATTTTTCTGTAAATATAAGTGGGTTAGACACATCTGGGTCTCTCTCATCCAATGTATTTAGTTCTGCCAATAAAAATTCCTGTGAAATGCAATATTAAGATAAAATATACAGGAGAGAATATATTTTTTCTGTAAGTGTAAATGTCCAATTCACATTTGCCATTTTTAAAATTTCTTTTAAGTCTTCAGAATTTTCAGTATGACAGTGATTTCATATTTTTAATGGTAATATGACTTTGCACAGAGACCCTTGAAAAGAAAGTTCCACTGCATTTCTTCTTTTGACAAATTATCCCCATGGCCAATATAGCTGTGAGCTATATTCTTGGATTTCGAGGGGCTGTTTGAGTAATCATTCTGTTGATTGAAGCTTTGATGATTTCCCATGTACTGCACAGCAGGTCATATAAGAGTGATATAAGGTGTTAAAATTTTACCTTGTGCTACACATTTGTTTTTTCTGTACTATCGACTTTGGTTTTCAGTACTACTGACTGGTTTTTAGTGAGATTTCTCCAAGAAAGTCAGGCACTGGGAAAACTGATTCACCACCACAAAACCCACTAAAGACCACGTATCGGTAACAACAGAACAGAACCCTACCTTATAGGTGAACAGTAGGAAAGTAGGAAACCCTGGAAACCTACTCTCTTCCCAAAAAAAAAAAAAAAAAGAAAGAAAGAAAGAAAGAAATTCACTTGAGAGAGGAGGCTGCTTAATGAGTATGTGAGATTAGATCTGGAAAGGAGGGAGGGAGGGAAGGAGGAAGAGAGGGTGTGTGTGTGTGAGAGAGGGCCATCATGTATCAAGTACATCAAGTACTTACCTGATTTGGGTGCTTATGCAACCTGTGCTGGAAATAGGACTATCCTCCTTTCACTTGTTTTATTATCTTATCTGTGCCAAAATTTATCATTGCTGATGTATTACAAGGAGTTTGGATTTGGAATATGGAAAAAAGTCTGGGCTCAGGATAAGGGTGTCTGAGGAGTGTATATAGGGGTATAAAGGAAAGTTGTGGAAATGAGAAGACAATGAAAGAAAAATTGAAAAGCAGACTTAGAAGAGTTGATATAGGAAGGAGTCTGGATAGAGTCTGAATTATTTCTGATCAAGAAATGGGTGCCTCTTTCTTCTTGTATGATGCATGCTTCATAGCCTGTAGCCATGCTGAAGGTGAAGACCTCCTGTTGAGTCCCATTGGAAGGTTATTGTTAGTACTTCCTAAAACGATAAATTAGCTATTATTAAAAATAATTCTAGTTGCTACAACAGACAACCCCCTAGATAGTTGGGGCTTAAACAATAAAAGTTCCTTTCTCTCATATGAAGTCCAACACTGACTTTATGGTCAATGGTGGGTTTTTTCTGAACAGTGATTGAGGAGTCTGGGCTCAACTTCTGGCTTTCGAGACCACTCTGCTGATCTGCTTCATGTCAGAGGGTGGAGGAGGGGACCACGCATGAGAAGACTCTTCCTATGGTTGCATAAAAAATGCACAGTAATAACGTCACTAGTTTATTACACTTTTCATACAAGGTAGTAGTTCAGGTGGACTTGGGCAATAAAATGAATCTATCCTATTTCACTGTTTTGCTTGGGGTTGTACAGGGTGAGCAAAAGGATAGTAAGTTCAGTATAATCTGAATTTTCTTTTTCCTGTAAATAACAGTAACAGGGTAGGATATTTGTGAGACAGCCCCAGAAATGATCACGTCTCTACCCAGGCTAAGGATGAGTCGGTGGCAGAATTACAAACTTAATTCTCAATCTGTTTGCCTTCTGTCAGTTTTAGACAGATAACTTTTTTTTTTAATCATTGTTTCAAGAAGTATCAATATCCATGCATAGTATTAGTCCTGTCATCTAAAGTTCTTTATGTAAGCAGGTGGTTTTGGACCTTGCCTGCGGCAATAGCCTTTGATCATTTAGGGGCTACTGATGTACCCTAGGCAGCTCCAGTTAAACAGTTATTTGTAGTTATTTAGATATACACCTTTATACTGTATCTTTAATCTTGTTGCACTTATAATAGGCTCACAGTATGAGAATATTTGAAAAGATTTTTCCCCCACAGTTATACTTCACCTTTTTCTTTCTGGGGACATACGTAGTGGGTTTTTTTTTTTTTTTTTCCTGTGTGAGTGTAATTGAGATTATACATAAGCATGAATATTTGATAAATACAGTTATAGACAAACCTAGTAAAATCATTTGAGATGGTTTCTAGCTTAATGAAGCTGTTTCTATTTGGATTTAACTTTTGAACCTAAAATCTGGAGTTCTTCAGGCATCCCAGAATGATAAAGATCTCTGTTTTCTTCCATACATGGTTTATGAAAGATGGAGTATAGTGTAGGAAGTGGTTAAGAAGGAGGAGAACACAAAACCAAGGCCTGGTTGGTTTGGTCCCCACTCTGTTTTCGCATTAAGGCTCATATAGTCCCAATTTGTGGAGATGAACAGTTGCAGACCCAGTGATGTCACAACAAATTCCCATGTATTATCTGAGTGTGTGGCAGGTCTCAGGCACACCACGGATTCTGGTGCGGGATGCAGGATGAGTTCCCCGAGAAACTTCTAGTCTGGTGGCTGCATGATTTAGGAGAAAAAAGTATCAGTTTTGGACACAAAGAAAACCATTATTGAATCCTGGCTCTGCCCTTTATTTTAGCTACAACTGTAGGATAATTATTTAGCTTTTCTACAAATTAATTTTCTTCCTTGTAAAACCAGAATGATAATACTTTATCAGTCAGGAATGTTTTATTGTCACTGACAGGTAAAAATACATATTAATCAATGGTCTGTAACACACATGTTTCCTGCTGGCACTGTATAACATAGACTCCTTGACTTGAGAGTAAATTCTCAATCAACCAGTCTGGTTCTTCTATAGCCCCTGGGAGGTATCTCCCTGATGCATTGTCACCATGATCACGTCTTGGGTGGGATTTGGGTGGTATTTACCTTTAGGACTTCACACAGCACACTTTCTCTGGGTGTAGGCCTGAGAATTGCCTTGAGGATAGAGCCATCAAAATCCTTGATTTCTCCCTAATTGGTTGAAGGTTTTGTCCTCAAACTATTTCCTTAATACTTTAATTGAATTTTAAGCAGACTTTAAACTCCTTTTATTGAACTTCAAAGGATAGTAAACAAAACCAAGGAAGTTCCTGGAGAATGGTCTTTGAGTGTATAACTGGATCTGAGAAATTTATTTCCCAGCAATAGGTGTTGGTTAATGGCCTCTGCCTTGTTCTCTTTTGGGGAGCAATTCAGAGCAATAGGCTGATGTTTAGGGGATTGGGGAGTCACTCATTTGCATCTTTAGAATGAGAAGGGCTGGTCCCCTTTGCATGTAGTAATGAACAAGAGTTTTCTTGGGAGATGCATAGGCAGTAAGATTTGCCTCAGTTCCCAGTCTTATCTCTTGGTAATATCTCTTCCCCATAATTTTTATTGCCACTGACTTTAGCAATGGGCTGATAATTCAGTTTTTTTTTTCCCCCTACCTGTGCAAGATCAACTTCCAGTTAATTTTGATTGCTTGGAGCAGACCAAAAAGATCACTTCAGAGAACATGATCTCTTTATTTGGACCAGATTATTCTCTTTTCTGTGGGTCCTTATAGAAGAGTACTTTGGTCTCCTCATCAATGCAATAGGGATAAAAATTGTAGCTGTGTTGTTAGGTAGGAAGTAATGGGAAGTTTCTTGTATCAGAGGGCTGAAAGCTATCAGCGGAAGGGAGGAGGGGGAAGGGACAAGAGCAGGGAAGGAGTAGGTTTTGTTTTGCAGAACCAGCAGTTTCGGCCACAAAGGCCTCTAGGTGTTTGATTTGATAGCCTCTTGTGTGAGCCAGTTTTAGCTGGTTTGGAGCTGAGGACCTGCACAGAAGCCCCTTGAGTGGTCCTGAAGTTACCTTTAGCTCAGAATCATACGAAGGTCAGGGCTTTCCACCAGTTTTGAACATACAATATATGCACTAGCATGTTGACATCCTAGGCATGCACAATTGAACAAAGTACCTAAGTAACAGAGTATGTGTAAGTTCCTTAATATGTATACGAGTTCTTGGGGTGCCTGGGTAGCTCAGTCATTGAGCATCCGACTCTTTATTTCCGTTCAGTTTGTGATCTTGGGGTCCTGAGATGGAGCCCCCATCAGGCTCCGTGCTCAGTGGGGAGTCTGCTTAAGATCCTCTTCCTCTCCCTCTGCCCCTCCCCTTGCTCGTTCTCTCTCTGCTCTCTCTCAAATGAATAAATAAATCTTAAAAAAAAAAATGTATGCAAACTCCCTGTCCTCAATCCCAATACGCTGGATAAAAGCCTCCTGTACCAACCCCAGGGGGAGATGGTGTTTTGAGAGCTAGCTCCCTGTCGCTTTACTTGTAACAAGTAATAAAAAGTTCTTTGCTTTTAACACTCCTTGGGTTGTGTTCAATTTAATGCACTCCAAGAAGTGAACCCCTTGAATTTGGTTACAGTGTCATCAGTTATTATGAGTGTTAAATGAGCGAATACAAGTAAAATGTTAGAAGAATGCCTGGTGCATGATAAATAGGTGCTATATGAGGTCAAAACCCCCCCCAAAAACAAACATTGTAAGGTGGGAAGAAGAAGCCAGTCTCCTCTTTTGGCTTCAGCTAGTTCTGTAGATAAGCGTAATTGTGGAGATTTGGTTTTGTTTTTGTTTCTTCCCAGTGTCCCGTTTTTGCCTCACGAGTGTCAAGAGGCATGGAAATGGGGCTTGAATTGTAGCTGAGGCGATGTGATCTTGGGGCCAACAGCCTGGATTGTGGAGGAAACAATATGATACCGGAGCTAGTGGTTCAATGAGCCACTTTCTGATCACCCAGGGTTCGGGTAACAGGGAAAGCAGCCGCCTTACTAGGGCCATTCTTCTGTGGTGTTCTGGGAATCATTTCTAAAGACTTGAGACTTCGTCTGGCTTCTTCAGCTCCTCCAATGATTTTGTAAGCACCCTGCACTAAAAGCCTTTCTGCTTAAGCTGTCTAGAGCAGTTTCTGTTGTCTGCGTCTGAATCAGTGCCCTGCTATATTCTAAGTGCCTAGAACAATAACTGGCATGTTGTATATAAACAAAAATTATTCATTACCTGGCTGATATTTCCCCCAGATACGTCTACCCCCAAATTTCTTGTTTTTTATTGAGTGAAATTAGTCCCGATAAGATACCAGTTATAGACTGATTAGGACCAGGGTGTTGGGCTACACTGAACAATGGAATTGAGGGTGGAGTATAGTAAATCATATGGCTGAAACTGAAGGAACAAAAATTCCCTAAAACAATCTAGTTATTTTTGGAGAGCAGGAAATAGCACCTGGGGAGGAAAACAATGAATATGTAGTAGAGAGGCCTACTTTTAAAGAATTATGTGCATTCTGGAATATGATGCTTATTTATTGCAGCTAATTTTTTAAAAAAGATTTTATTCATTTGAGAGAGAGACAAAGACAGAGACAGCACAAGCAGGGGGAGAGGCAGAGGGAGAGGGAGAAGCAGACTCCCCTCTGAGCTGGGAACCCAACATGGGGCTCAATCCCAGTACTTGGAGATCATGACCTGAGCCATAGACAGATGCTCAACCATCTGAGCCACCCAGGTGCCCCTATTGCAGCTAATTTTATTTGTGGAACAAAGATACCACATATGGGATACTGGGAGCAAGAGTAAAAAGGAAATGTTTGAGACAATGCTATATATACCCTCTCTTTTCCCATTAGCCACTTGCCCCTTCCTCGGTAGTATCAGAATCTCAATTTTTAGTCTGGGGATATTGCTGTCCAAGTTAAAGATATATTTTCTAACTCTCTAGCAGCTAGGTATAAATAGGTGACTAAGTTATAGCCAATGAAGTATAAGCAAGTCTTGTGTGTGACTTCTAAGAGAGTTCCTTACCAGGAAAGAGGCAAATATCATTCTGGCCCTTCCACTTTTTCACTTTGCTGGCCTATAACACAGATGTGATGGTTGGAGTTCTGGCAGCTACTTTGGACCATGAGGTGACCTTGATGGTGTAATGAAAGAAGAGGGTCTTGATCTCATTATAACTAATGAGCCAGCATAGCAATTTTGGGTAGCTGATTTCCAAAATCATTTTGTGAGGGATAGGAAAACTATTTTGTTGAAACCAGTGCTGTTTTAAAGGCTTTCTGTCTTACACAGATGAATCTAATCATATCTAATACAGATATAGTCAAGTCGTAAGGGATAGGGATGTGACTTTAAATTCTGTAAGACATGGCACCTTATAGACTTATTAAAGAAAATAGAAAAGGAAAAATTGGACAAAATCAGACAATAAGAGGCAAAGAATGCAGGGCAGTTTTATCACAGTGTCAAACATTAATATCATCTTGTTGCTAATATTTATCTTCAAAACATTCTATACAGCATCTGAATATTCTTCCATTTTGTGAATGTAATATATTGTGATCTAGGCTACTAGAACAATCAGACCACTCAGTAATCAGACCACTCACTTTGGATCTTAAATCAAAAGCAAATGATGCCAAGCAGGGAGAGCAGTAGAAACTCCTGGAATGGGGGGCTCCGGGTGGCTCAGTTGTTTAAGCGCCTACCTTCAGCTCCAGTCATAAGCCTCTACCTTCAGCTGTGGTTATGATCTTGGAATCCTGGAATCGAGCCCTATGTGGGGCTCCTTGCTCGTCTGGGAGTGTGCTTCTCCCTCTCCCTCTGCCCCTCTTTCCTCCTTGTGTGAGCACGCATGCTCTCTCTTTCTCAAATAAATAAAATCTTAAACAAAAACAAAAACAAAACCCCTCCTTGGATGTGTGAGTGAAAAGTGGTGTCACACAGCATCCAGTGTCTACAATGTGGGAGAGTGAAATGTGGGACTGAGAAATTAGTGGTGGCAGCAACAGTGTTCCTTTTTTGCAGAAGTTCTCTGGTTGGGTTTTGGCTGTAGCTCTGCGAACATGAACAAAAAGAAACCTCATTTAAAATGCAGTTGGGAGGTCAGCAGGGGCGCTCTCGTGCCCCACCACTTTGTGGTCAATTGCAGATGCGACAGAAAGAGACCATACCTTGCTAGTTGAGAATACTTCAGCTACCACTTTACTATTCCAGCAGGAGGAAGAAGTTTTCTCTTTCCCTGGCAACAGCCCAGCCAGTAAGAAACTATCGCAACTCAGCAAAAAACCAGTTTACTCCAACGGACTTTTTGTTTTAACAGCTTCCCCACTCTCCGCCCCTTTCCTCTTTAGAAGAGCCTTCCTCTCCTTTGTTCTCTGAACTTGCCTGTTGGTCTGCCTTAGCTTGGTTTTCCCATGTTGCAATTCTTTGGTCTTCCCAGTAAACCCATTTTTTTGCTGGTAACTTAGCTGGGGGTTTTACTTTTCAGATTAACAGTTCTGGCTATGTTGTTGGTACTTGATTCTTTGTCTTCTCCAGTCTTCCCTGCAGTTTGGCTTTCCATGGTTTCCGTTACCCGCAGTCAAGTGCAGGCTGGAAGCAGATGACCCTCCTTCTGATGTATTGTCAAAAGGTCAGTTGTAGTCTAATGCTGTGTCACAATGCCTAGGTCACTCACCTCACTTCATCTCATCATGTGGGGATTTTATTTGTTTATTTAATTTTGTTTTTTAAAGATTTTATTTATTCATTAGAGAGAGAGAGCGGGGAGAGGGACAGAGGGACAAGCCAACTCCCGGCTGGGCAGGGAGCCTGATGCGAGGCTCAATCCCAGGACCCCCTGATCATGACTTGAGCCAAAGTGAGATGCTCAACTGACTAAGCCACCCAGGCGCCCCTCATATGGGCATTTTATCATCTCACATCAACATAAGAAGAAGGGTGAGTACAGTCCAATAAGATATTTTCAGAGACAGAGACTGCATTCTCATAACTTTTACTGATTATATGTAACCGTTGTCCTATTTTATTATTCATTATTGTCATTGATCTCTTCATTAATCTCTTACTGTGTCTAATTTATAAGTTAAACTTTATCATAGGCATGTATGTGTAGGAAAACACAGTATATACAGAGTCCAGTACTATCTGCAGTTTCAGGCATCCACTGGGGGTCTGGGACGTATCCCCCATGGATAAGGGGAGACTATTGTAATTCAAATCTGGGAGCTCCCCAACATCGTTTTAAAAATCCTTTTATTTGCTTACATTAGCCCGAGTCACTTTGTGTTGATTGCTAAAGTGAACTCCATCTGATACTCATCTTCTAATAATCATGCAGTGTGTAATATTGCAAAGACAAGCTTTGATTTAAATAAGAAATTTCAACCTGTCTTTTTTCTGAATTGATTTTAAATAACATCCATATGTTTCTCCAGGGGCGAGAAGTCTTAGGAGCCTCTTTGATTAGTCTTTTTGCCTTTCTAAATTCATGTTTCAAAACCAATTCATTTAAACTTGAAAAAGATGAATTTGGATTGAAATAATGAACCCATATGTTTCAAATGGATTTTGAATTTACCAAGAATACGACTCCTTAAACCCACACTTGATAAATACTCATCTGAACCTGTTACAAATGTGATTTTATTTAATGCGTGTTAAAGTAATGCAGAATGAATGGGACATAGTTTCTGTGTTCAGTGAGGTCAATCTTTCCAAGATTTTGTCTGTTTTTCAAGGAAGCTTCTATTAAGTGCCTGGCTCTTAGTAGGTCCTTAATAAACATATTAATAATTGAATTTGGTAAGAATAGGTTGACTTTCATGGGATTCTGTTTATGTAAGATTCTTGCACCTTAGAAAGATAGAAATAATTTAGCAGCAGGAGGGTTGATAGTAGTGGAAAATGATATATGAGCTTTATAATTTTATTATGCTGATTCAATGAGGGCTAGTAGATACTTTAAACAAAGCACAATTCTGCTTTCTATTTGCACTTTATTTAACTTCTCAGTGTTCGTTTCCAAGCACACCACAGTTTCTTTTCACTGCTGTAATCAATGAGCATTTTCTTTTTCTTTTTTTTTTTTTAAAGATTTTATTTATTTATTCAACAGAGATAGAGACAGCCAGCGAGAGAGGGAACACAAGCAGGGGGAGTGGGAGAGGAAGAAGCAGGCTCACAGCGGAGGAGCCTGATGTGGGGCTCGATCCCACAACGCCGGGATCACGCCCTGAGCCAAAGGCAGACGCCTAACCGCCGTGCCACCCAGGCACCCCCAATGAGCATTTTCTAAATAGGCATATGGACAAATTACCTTCTCAGATGTGCATTCAAAATTAGTACCAAACATACTGTATTTCATCCCTTGAAGTACAATGCTTCCTGACAGGGTAACAGAGGAGATATCATTATTTATTGAATTTTATGCTTAATATCCCTCTGCCACTGATGGTTTGCTCTGTGGATTAAAATTTGTCTTTCTTTTCTTTGAGAGATGCAGGTTGTCCATGGGTATAATAAAATGTCCTAAGATATAACAAAATAAAATTGGGGAATTACTGGCTTCAGAGTTTTGTTACTGAGCAATCACCTTCTTTTTACATGTTTTTGTTTTACCTTTTATTCTTTTCAACAAAACTTCCTTCATTCCCTCCTCTCCCCCATTGTTGAGGAAAAATCTGCAGTTTTTGCTGTGTTTACTTGTTTACTTGTCCATGTTAGACTGGGCGCTTCTCAAGGTCAGGGCTGATGGCATTTCTTTCTTTCAGTAACACTATCACCTTGTCTGGGGTATATGTGTAACATAATAGCCACTCAATGAAAGTCTACTGTGAAAATATAACAGACGGAGATGGACTTGAACTTTTTTACTTAAAGTGTGAGATAGTGCACTTAAGTGGAAAAAGCACAAACTTTGGGGTCAGAAGCATAGTTTCAAATTATTCCTCTATTCCTTATGCAATAAATTATACTACTTTATCACTTGCGAAATGAGTAATGTTACTGGTTCTTACACTTTCTGTGTCCCCAGAAAGAAAAAGATGGGTTATTGAGAAGATTAAGAGGAGTAATTGTATAACTGATTTCATTCAGTGCCACCTGTATGATAGGGCAGAAGTAATGTTGCCCCCCCTCCCTTTTTTTTTTTTTTTACTGGCATTGATACTAGGGAGTGTAAAGCATATCACTTTACTTTAGTAGTGAAAGCACTGGGTAAATAGTTGTGAAAACTGAGTTCTGGTGTTCATTTTGATTTTGAGGAAGTTTGTATAAGATCCCTAAACTCTCTGGGTCTTAGTTTCTTCTATCTTAAAATGAAAATAACCTCTATCAAAGGATAGAAGGTAATAAACCAGAAAAAAGCCCTTAAAATTTTAAATAAATATACACTCAATGTTACTACTAGTTTTTGTTTCTTATAATTGTACATAGTACAATATATTGTCATTTGTTACAATTAAAAAAATATATTTGTTATTAGGTACAGGTACTTCTTCTGAGGCTAAGATGATGTTAATAGAATGTCCCCAATGGCTCACAGCAAATGTTGACTTAGACATAACAATTACATTGAAAAGTAATCTGAAGAAAGTACTGTGATTAAAGAAGAAATTTTAAAGATGATTTGAACTAGAAGAATTTGGACAGATTGAAAAGAGAGCGAAGACAGGTGGTGAGGAATGGGTTTTGGAATATCAGATGTGAAATGACAAGGACAGGAACAGAGATTTAACTGTGGGGGGAAAAGTACTAGAAACATATAACTAATTTTCCAAAGGAAAACTGTTCAACTCGTCTTTGTGTGTAGAATTTTGCAATATGGTCTTTTATACTCAGCTAACCCCTGACTAATAAAGCAGGGAGCAACTTGTTTATTATTTTTTCTTCATCTGGTAAGAAACCTGTTATCTTATTTTGCTCCATTGCAGTCAAGCTCTCAAAGTTCTACCAATTCTTCAGTGCCACTCTGCAAGAAATTTTTTTTACTTGTGTTTTTTATTTGTGTTTCAAACAAGAAAAAAATACGTAAATGTTTGAAGAGGAATTTTATCTGCAAGAAGATTATTAGCAACCCTTCGTTAGATTTTACATTTAGAAATAAAATTTCAGGCAGAGAAACATTCAAGGCTAACTACAAGTTCCAATTTGTGGGGTCTACACCCTCAGCACATAAAAATCTGCCATCCGCATTGCCTTTTTTTTTAGAGGAAAATGCAGGCTATTAGGATTTTCAGTAAGCATTCTCGTTAAATCATGTGGATCATTTTGAAAAATGGACGGTAGCTTCTTGGTTTCTGCACTGGGAACTCCTTCTGCCCACCTCTTCCTGGTTGGACTTGTCAGGGGTTTTTCTAAAACCCTGAATTTCCTGGTCATGATCTCTCTGAGACATACTGGCCATTCTTACTCCCCTAAGCTTTACTGAAGACTGCCAAAACATTGATGTGAATCTGAACTTTTACAGTTTCATCTCCTATTCATCTGCCAGCTAGATATCTCTACCTGGATGCCTATGGGCACGTCAATCTCAGCATTCCTAAGTTGTTTCCCCTTAAAACCTTTCCGTCCACCTATAGGCTATCTTATTTGATAGTATTACTTTCTATCTACCAGCCAAACAGGAAATCAGGAAGATGCTACAGATGCCACCCTTCTTATATACCATACCATAGGTGTCATGAAATCTTACCAGTTTCCCCACCTGAACAGCTCTGGATAGGTTCTCTTCTCTTAATCTTTATAACGCTCTTTGGGTTAACCCTCCTACTCTCGTCCAATAGATTCCTATATCATCTGCCCATCTCCAGACTAATCCTGCTGTGATTAATTCTTCATCCTGCCACCAGAGTGATCTCTTCAAAGCTCCAATTTGACTGTGTCACCTACTAGTATATAACCCTTCAAAGGAGTCCCAACTCTTACCGGGTAAAATATCAAACTCTTTAATGTAGCATGTAAGCAACTCTGTAATTTCGCACCTGCCAACTTCACCCCCCATCTTTCTCCTATTGTCCCTTGTCTGGAATGCAATTACTACCCTCTTTTTTTAATGAATTATGTATATTTTTATTTTATTACTTATCTACACATTAGCAGCCAATCAACAGAATATCCAATTACTACCCTCTTACCCCACCTGCCTTTGAGGAATTCCTGCTAATGATACGAGAGTCAGTTCAGGTCCCCTTCTTTAGGAAGTCTTTCTGGACTCTCCTACTTGCTCTCATTGTGATCCTCAGAGAGTGCCTTGCTCTGAGCTTTTGACATAGTTTTGTGTCTGTCCGTCGTTGTCCTCACTGTGTTGCATTTTGTTTTTGTTTTTTTTTTAAAGATTTTATTTATTTATTTGACAGGGAGAGAGACAGCCAGCGAGAGAGGGAACACAAGCAGGGGGAATGGGAGAAGAAGAAGCAGGCTCCTAGCGGAGAAGCCTGATGTGGGGCTCGATCCCAGGGTCCTGGGATCACGCCCTGACCCGAAGGCAGACCCTTAATGACTGCGCCACCCAGGCGCCCCACTGTGTTGCATTTTGATTCTCTCTCTGTAACAGCTTCTAGGCTATATTGTGGGTGACTTGAGGACAGGAACCATGGCTTTTTCTTCTTTGTATTCAACATGCTTAACACAGAGAGTTTGTACAGAATAGTAACAAAAAATATTTTTTCGATGAATGAATGAATGGATATATAGAAGTGCAATGACATTATAAAAAGAGGAATAGCATCTTTAAAAACATTTCATCTACATTTTACTATTTGTTCTTCCTCAGTTTTACTATTATTGTGACTGATAAATCACAGGGAACAAAATTATAGGCTAAAAGGGAAAGGAAAGCTACTGGGCCTTCTAAGTTGAAGAGTCATTTCCTCCCTTCCTTCATTTCTCTCTATTTCTAGATCTAAGATCCAGTTAGATCTCTAAAATTTAAGCCTAAATCAGAATAATTTGAAAGATAATGTATGTTTTTCTTAACTTCCCATTTTAATAATTTTACTACTATTTATTTTATTTTTTTAAGGATTTTATTTATTTATATGAGAGAGAGAGAGAGCACAAGCAGGGAGAGCAGTGGAGAGGGAGAAGAAGGCTCCCTGCTGAGCAGGGAGCCCTACTCTGGACTTGATCCCAGGACCCCAGGATCATGACCCCAGCTGAAGGCAGCTGTTTAACCGACTGAGACCCCTGGAGCCCCATTTTACTACCATTTAAACATTCGAAATCACTGTAAAAATCTATATGAAAATATTTAGGTCATAATCATTTGAAGACCATTCTGATCTACTCTGTGGGTGTGAGGATGGATGGCCTTAGCCTTTCCATATTTTTTGCTTTGGTTTATTTATTTTTTTCCTCCAGAGAGTTAATTTGTTGTAATTAATCCCATGCTTAATAATAAAACTAAGTTTAAGTCCTCTAAGCATAATATATATATTTTTAAAGATTATTTATTTATTTGACAGAGACAGCCAGCGAGAGAGGGAACACAAGCAGGGGAGTGGGAGAGGAAGAAGCAGGCTCCCATCAGAGGAGCCCGATGTGGGGCTCGATCCCAGAACGCTGGGATCACGCCCTGAGCCGAAGGCAGACGCTTAACGACTGCGCCACTCAGGCGCCCCTAAGCATAATATATTTTAATGAAATAAACTCAAATATGAAAATAAGTAGTCAGATGCCACCTTCTGGCTCTTGAAGAAAAGGAGAAAGAAAATGAATAGTTGTACACAAATTGGTATATTGAAGGTGCCTGTCCGTTGCTTCAGGTTGCTTTGTTTCCCGCCCTTAAACACATATGGTGTATCAGGCTCTATCTTCGGGCTGTGTCGGCCACACAGAGTATAGCGATGGTAAGGAAGAAACACAAAATGCATGACTTTGATCTTCAAAGGTACCTAATTTCCCTTTGCTCAAAAGCAGTTGTTAGAGCTACAGAGTTAAAAAGTCTTCTAAAGAAATGTAAATGGCCGTCTGTGCAACTTCAGACTCAGGCACAAATCTAGAGACCCAGGAAATATTGTCGCCATAAATCCAAGTAGCAACAAAGTCCACCGAGAGAGGAGAGAATCCTGTTCTTTTGGTGACTACCAATTAAGCTGGTGGATTCCCCCAACTTCCGAGGGGTGGAAAGACTCTTTTACTTTCCTTCTGCTTTTCTAACTCTGGGTTCCACAAGCCCCTAGCTTCCGGAGGGTGACCTAAAGTGAATCTATAAGGCAATAGAAGAGTTCCTCTTTTAAACTGTGCTTTATGTATTCTCATCAGATTGATAATATGGCGGAACCATTAATAGACTTTGTTAGTAAAATGGGTTTTTGATGATTGGGGAACAACTGTGATATCAGGGTTTTGTGTTTGTGTGTGTGTGTGTGTGTGTGTGTGTGTGTGTGTGTGTGTGTTTTATTGCCTGTGTCTGCAGTTGTTGTAAGTTGATTTTCTGGAAAAATAAAATAAAACTCAGGACACATAGGATCTTGCTAGAGACAGCTGGAGGGAACCTTCCTAAGAATTTGGAAACCGATTTCAAATAGCCCTCACGTGGTAACTATTGAATGGTGGAAATATAAAGTCAACATCTCTTTGTTTAGCAAATCATCTTCATGAATTTCTGAGTATGCAAACCTGAGCCCAAACATTTTTTGGGGTGGGGGATGGAGAGCTGAACTGCTCTTCACAAGCACTGAACAGTGAGTTGGAGGCTATCTTGTAGAAATAGGAGAAGGACATAGAAAGTTACGTCCAAAGTGGGCCATGATCAGTGAGAAATTATTCATGGCAGCAAATGCCCAGTAGAGTGTAGAATTGTATCTGATAACTAATGTTAAGATTTTTAAAATATTGGGGCACCTGGGTAGCGCAGTCGTTAGGTGTCTGCCTTTGGCTCAGGGCGTGATCCCGGCGTTATGGGATTGAGCCCCACATCAGGCTCCTCCGCTGGAAGCCTGCTTCTTCCTCTCCCACTCCCCCTGTTTGTGTTCCCTCTCTTGCTGGCTGTCTCTCTGTCAAATAAATAAATAAAATCTTTTAAAAAAAAGATTTTTAAAATATTGTTTCTGCAATTTCCACCTTTGTTGCCAAAAACCGTCACTAAATTAGGCTCTAACAGGCACAGCCTTGTATTAGGCATACTTGAGAAAAATGAAAGAAACCAGGAGAATGTTGTATGTGATTTGAAGTAATGCAGAAGAGTAAAGGGAAACTAAACTTCTGACTGACACAAGAAAAAGAAGCCAGTGGTAGCTAGAAAAAGGGAAATCAAGAATGCCCTTAGAAATTAGCAGGTTGGGTTAAAGTCTCTCTCTCTCTCTCTTTTTTTTTTATATAAGATTTTATTCATTTATTTGACAGAGAGAGAAAATCGAGCAGGGGGAGCGGCAGGCAGAGGGAGAGAGAGAAGAAGACTCCCTGCTAAGCTGAGAGCCCAATGATCAGTGTGGGGCTTGATGCGGGACTCCATCCCAGGACCCTGGGATCATGACCTGAGCCGAAGGCAGACACTTAACCTACTGAGCCACCCAGGCGTCCCTGGGTTAAAGTCTTTTTATTGAAAAGTTAAATGACAGGTTAAGCTCAGAAGGTGGGAGAACTTTCAGTTTTGGTTAACTTTATGTAAGCCTATTGTTTAAACAAATCCTTAAAAACATTTCATGTAATGAGTGAATTCTATGGCATTCATAATAGTAACATTGATTGAAGCCTAGACAAATAAAAAATATTATCCACTTTGTAGTTTCTTCTGTGTAGTATAAATTCTTTGAGCATAATTATTTTACTTTTAAATTTTAAAATCCTGCATTTTTGTTTCTGACATTACTTTTGAATGGAATATAATGGGGTTATGCATCGATGCAAATCAACGGCTTACAAACATTTTCATTTGCAGAATTAGTTTTCTCACAGAACCTTAAATGGGAAAAAATAAGTTAAAAAATAAGATAAGCAAATAGAAATACTAGGGGCGTCTGGGTGGCTCAGTCGTTAAGCATCTGCCTTTGGCTCAGGGCGTGATCCTGGCGTTCTGGGATCGAGCCCCACATCAGGCTCCTCCACTATGAGCCTGCTTCTTCCTCTCCCACTCCCCCTGCTTGTGTTCCCTCTCTCGCTGGCTGTCTCAATCTCTGTCGAATAAATAAATAAAATCTTTTAAAAAATAAGATAAGCAAATAGAAATACGATAGCTGAAGTAAAGGGTAGGTGTCAAGTTATGGGTGAAATTGCATCAAGTAGTCCTGCAGGGTGAGAGGAAAGAATTACTGGTAACTTCTGGTGTGTCCTGGTCCTCTCCAAGCCCACGTTGTCATCCTATGGTTTTAAATGTGCTCAGGATAATAACCTCATCAGACAACTTTTGACATAATTAGCCATGATCTTGTATCTCTTTCGTATTTGCTTTCTGGAATGTTAAATTATTTTGCCACTTGTTTGTCTTTCTCTTAACAGAATTTCTTTACTCAATTTACTTTGTACCCTTGGTCTTTATTGCTCCTGTCAGGGAGGAAGACCTTCTCCTGCCCTTCCAGGTCCTTCTAGCTGGGCTTAGAATCAAATTGTCATGAGACAGCTTAACAGGAGAAAATAAAATTTAATAGTGTATATATGGGGAATCCACACAGACATGAAAATTTAAAGACAATGAGGCAACATGAAGCTTATATGAGCTAAGGAGAGGAGGCGGGTCTAAGGATACAAAGGGGAGGAAGGCCATTGGTAGAAGGGGAAAGGAGATGTTTTGAAAAACAAAGGCTGCCCTATTGTGCAGTTAAATTTCTTAGTCAAAGGGAGTCTCTGTTAATAGCCCTCTTCCTGATACAGGCTTTCCTTTCCAATGGAAATTTAGGCAGTTGAGGACTGGGATGAGAGCTTTTCCTGCATCTGCTGGGTTCTGATTATTTTTAACTCAAAATAACATTCACGCCCAAGTAGCCCATCTTGCGGCAGCCTGCCCTTGGCCCCATACCTTCCACCCAACCTTTAATGGTTCCCAAGCTGTAACTGAACCAGCATTGTCTGTCTTCCCCTATTCTCTTTTGAATCTTCCCCTTGTTTCTTTCTGTATGTTCTTCAGTTTGTCTGTGCCATGTCCCCCATTCTCATTTTACTCTGCTTCCTCAATTCCTATAACTTACTCAAAATTCCTTTGCCATTTGCTTCTCCTATAATGACAAACTAACCTCCCATCGCTGCTCCATGAAGGAACTTATTCATTTAATGAGCACTTTTGAAGAGCTTCTTAGGTGCTCAATCCAGTTTCAAGCAATGCAGAAGTTACCTGAAAAATCACGTCATGGAAATAAATGACATGAGTTAAATCTAAATATAGAAAAATAAAATCTGAGTTACGTTTCCAACATAGAACCCTTCACTGAAGCCTATAGGTTGCAGAAATTCAAGGTAAACTACATGCCAGAGCAGACCAGAGTTAGATTAGGAAGGAATCACAGAGTTAGAAAGAAGAGTACTTGCCCAAGGAATCAGTGTAATTTACCGCGAGCAAAATGTGGTAGTCGATCTCACTACAAGTTTTTGTCAGGGTTCTGGAATGAGGAGTCTAAAAAATAATGGAGGCATAGTTTACTTGGAATTTTGAAAGTATTTTATAAAATACCTGACAATTTTCGTATAGATTAGATAAAATATAAAATGTATATGATTACAACTAGGTGGACTTATTGAATGACAGAAGCCAAGGGATATGGATAATGGGTTTATATAACACAAAGGGAAAATTCCACGGCTAGACCCTAACATTCTCCCCTCTTCTCTTTTGTATTTAGCATTTTAGTTATTGACTCAGATGGACATATGTAAAGCAAGCTTATTAGATATGAAGATAATACAAAGTTAGGAAGGTCTCTCTACCCCAAAGGTATGAAAATCCTGGAGTAATGGGTCAGATGCAAAAAAAAAAAAAAAAAGAAAAAAAAAGAATATTGATTATTATAGTGGTCTACACTATTAACTTGAGGGCCACTGCCCAAATAAAGGATGAGAGTGAGGGGCTCAGCGGCAGCAAAATGTAAAAAGACATGGGGCTTCCACATTCCTTTGAGTTCAGGATGAGTCAGCAGTGTAATGGGGCTGCCAAAACATAGTTAATTCTGCTTATTGCTATGGACTGAGTTGTGTCCCCTAAAATTCATATGATGAAACCCTAACTTCCAGTGTGATGATATTTGGAGATGTGACCTTTGGGAAATTAGGTTCAGATGAGGTCATGAGGGTGGGGCTCTCATGATAGGGTTAGTACCCTTATAAGAAGAGATACCAGAATGCTTGCTCTTTCTTTCTGCCTGCCACCTGAGGACAGAGAGAAGTGCCATCTGCAAGGCAGGAAGATAGCACTCACCAGAACCCGACTATTGTTGGCACCCTCATCTTGGCCTTCCAGCCTCCAGAACTATGAGAAAGTGAACTTCTGTTATTTCAGCCACCCAGTCTGTGGTTTTTTTTTTTTTTTTTCATGGCACTCTGAACTGATAAATACATGTATCTTGCATGAATAGGATTCCTTGATCTTTTAAAAAATATATTTTCTGAAAGCCTCTGATTACATTCAATCCATTCATTTTATTTTAAATATAATTTCAGTTGTTCTTGGCACATAATGTCCTTTTGAGATTGAGCCCCTCAGAAGACTATAAGTGGTTACTAATTCAATGGCAAGCTTGCCCTCAAACTTACTCTTCAGAGAGGAGAACATATATTTTTAAAGGGCCACAAGTCAAATCAAAAAAATCTGATCTATATAGGCAGGTCTAATATGTCCTGGAAAACACAATTATGCTATTTATAGTTAATGAAACTTGTATTCTAAACCATGAAAATGAACATAGACATAACTTAAGAGCCACAATAAAATAGGTATTGGGAGCTGGAAGTTGAGGATAGAGTTGCATATGGAAACATTAGGGAGGTTTACATGGATACAGAGTCAATAATATGGTTTGAGTTTGGGACCTACATGTTAAAAATTCAAATTTTTTGTTTGATATACACACTTGGACTATGACTAATTTATAACACCCAGTGAACTAAATAAGTTGAAGAACTTAGTCTGAAATCTATTATCATATTCATTTCTTTAACACTTGTGAAAATGTCGCTGATGGCACTCCATGAATTTCTGTGAATTCCCTTTTTTAGTACTTTCGTAAGGAAGTGTGAAAGAAACCATGATCAAATTAACGCTAAAACATTTCCATAGGCTAGAAAAAAATCTGCCTAGAAACCAGGCCTGGAGGAGGAACAAGTAGTCCAATGTGAACTTTTGGTTACTGTTGAGTGTTTTTGTTTTTCTGAATGTGGGCCTGTGAAGGAGAGGTGAGAAACAGTGCTGAGCCGTGGTCTCTCAGGAAATCCTATGCCTCCCGCTATCTTGGAGCCGGAGTGTGGTAAATTGCTAGAGGTGATGTACAACATATGGAAGAGGAATGGATGTGATGAGACAGACATAATTTATCTGTCTTTCTCATTTCTCTGCTATTTTCCCACTCCTTCCTATTTATAAATATTGTCAAATTTCATCGACTTCCCTCTCTTTCCTTCTGTATTTGATAACATTGACTTCTAATCTTTATTAATTCTGATTTGATTTTCAAACTTAGTTTGCTTTTGTGGAAAGAGGAAAGGAAACCAACTGGCTCACTAAAACCCATGAAAATGGTATAAAGAGGAATGCAATGGACTGGTAGGATTTAGACGGCGCTTGAGTGAGCTGAAGAGAGCAACGGATAAATGGAAAGGAAAGGAAAAGCATCAAGGTGGTGGGCTTTCTCATCAGACTTAATCTCCAGCTGTGTTTTGCAGTTCCCATTCAAGATTCTAAAAGTAAATGAAAAGTGGGCATTTTATGGTATGTGAAGACATGCACAAAAAGGTATCTTTTGGCACATTCTCTGAAACCTCTATTTCACCATAGGGAATTTGATCCGAAGAGCATCTGACCCAAAGGATAGGGGACCTATCGGGATTTCTGCAAAGAATCAAGTAGAGAGTGGAGGTTAATATCCCCAGTACTTTAGAGAAACTCTGGTCATTGACCACATAAAACCAATAGTTTAGGCAATGTTGGATCTCCTTACCCTAAATTCAAAATATTTCTGTGCCTTACTCATTTTATACTTAAAAAACATGTGCCATATATTCTTTAAGGAAAGCCAAGAAATGAAAAACATTTAGTTTTTATGTAATAGGTACATGGGGCTAAATTCTTAAAGGATAGTTTTAGACTTGCAGAAAAATTGCAAAGAATTCCTAAATATGCTTTACTGAGATTTCCCAAATGAAAAAATTTTACCAGACATTTTACCACATTTGCTTTATTATTTTCTTTCTCCCTACACACATGCGTGCGTGCGCACACACACACACACACACACACACACACACACACCTTCCCTCAAGTGTTTAAGAGTATTTTTCAGACAGCTTACTGTCTGCAATGTGGGAGCCTCTTTACTTATTAGGATGTAACTTTTGCTCAGGTTTATTCACATGACAAGGTTATTTAACGTACATTGACAAATTGACAAATGGAAATTATAAGCAATTATTTTGTAAATAAGCTTTCAGGAACATTTCTATTGTGAAGTCCAAGTGTACTTTATGTTACGGTTTTATTCTAAATAAGCAAATACATCTAACTATGTTTGCATAGCAACTATGTGAAGAAATTTAGAAGGTACGAAATGTGATTTAATTGCATTTCTTGAATGCTTAGCTAAGTGAGGCACTTTACAAGTGGTGCATGTGTGTATCAACAATGTGTCTCGACAGTAAATGTCTTTTTTTCTTAATGACAATGCCTTAAGGAAGGTATTATTATCCTCATTTTGCTTTTAAAGAAACTGTACCTCGAAAAAATTAAGTAACTTGCACATAGTTACACAATGAGTAAATGCTGGGACTGTAATTTCCAGAAAGCATCTTTTTTCAATAAAGTAAATTTTTTAAAAAACAAAGCTTAGTTTATTGTTAATCTTCATCTCCCAAAAAATGAAGCCAGCCAATAGCAAAATTCCACACAAGTTTCTTCTTGAAGATGGCTTGGGATGAACTTTAATTTCCATCAGTAATTCATTACTAAGTTATATCAACTGATGCTTGGAGAAGTTAAGTAAATGTCTCAAGGTCACACACTATCTGGGTGCTGGAGTTGGTAGAATATTCTGGAGAAATGGTCTCGGTTCATCATGTTTCTGGAGCAGTCAAAAAAATGGCTTTCTCATTTTGCATAATAAATGTGTATTCATGATTTTGAAATCACATTTTTTAAAAAGATTTGATTTATTTGAGAGAGAGCCGAGAGCACGTGCATGCACAGAAAAGAAGAGGGAGGAGGGAGGAGGAAGGATGAAGGAGGAAGGAGGGAGGAGGGGCAGAGGGAGAGGGAAAAGCAGACTCCCTGCTAAGCAGGGAGCCTGACACAGGGCTCGATCCCAGGACCCTGAGATCATGACCTGAGCCAAAGGCAGACACTTAGCCGATTGAACCACCCAGGCGCCCCATTAAAATCACATTTTGAGTCAGCTTTGAAAATTTGTATTTTTTTTTCTGGAAAATTTAACTGCGATTTTGGTTTTTTAAATTTCATTTAGCTTAATAGTTTTATATTTTATTAGAACAATTAGAGAAATTTAAATTATTTCTCTGGGTCTGTTGTATATTCTTTTCCTTCATTCCTTTTGTTTATGAACTTAGATCTTTTACTTTAAAAACAATCTATGTTGTTGGTCTTTTCTAAGAAACAGCTCTTGAATTTATTTATCACTCTACATTTTTTCTTTTCCTAATTAATTTTTTTTCTGCTTTTATTTTTATAGCTTCTTGAATCGAACCTCACCAATTAGGGTTTTAACTGCCAAAACTAATGTGTTTTCCTTAGTTCCCATGCTACGCGATCTCTCTGTAGTATTTAATGTTTTCGGACAGAACTTTCCTCTTGAAGTAATCTTCTCCCATAGATTTTTAAAAACTCCATGGTTCTTTTTTTCCCCTTAACTTCTCAGTCTACTTTTTATTTTCATCGTTAGCTCATCTTCTTATTTTTCAAATGAAAATCCCTCCAAACGTAGATCTTGGTGCTGGACTCTTACCTCTGCTCTTGAGATTACAACAACTTCTTGGACTTCAACCACCATTTTCAAGAAAATGTTGTTTTTTTTTTTTTTTCAAGAAAATGATTGCTAACAATTTTATTGAAATAGAATTCACACATCCTAAGATTCATTCATTGTCAATGTCCAATTCAGTGATTTTTAGTAAATTGATTGAATTGTGCAACCATGGCCACAGTCAGATTTAGAACATGTCCATCACCCCAGAGATGCTCTCTTGCCCACCCGGGGTTAATTCCTGCTCCCACCCACAGTTCAAGGCAAAAACTGACCTGTTTTCTATTTCTATAAACTTACCTTTTTTGGACACTTCATGTAAATGGAATCAGGCAATCAGGTAGTCTGCTGTGTTTGGCTTCGTTCACTCAGCGTAATGTTTTCAAGGTTCGTCCATGTATGATAGTTCATTCTTTTTTCTTATTGAGTAGTACTACATTATGTAGGTACCCCATATTTTGTTTATGCACTAATAGTTGATGGACATTGCGATTTTTCCAATTTTGGCTTATTGTGAATAAAGCAGCTATGAACATTCAAATCTTTCTGTGGGGGTACGTTTTCATTTTTCTTGGAATGCTTTCTAAGTGCGGAATGGTAAGTTTTTGCTGTGCTTTCAAAGAAACCTCCGAACTGTTCCCCAGAGTGGCTGTTCCACTCTACATTCCCACCAGCAGCGTAGGGGACATCCAGTTCGTCCACAGCTTTGCCGATACAGAGTTTTTTATGTCTTTTTTATTGTAGTCATCCCAGTGGGTGTGAAGTATCTTATTTTGCTCTTATGTATATAATCTCTTAACTTAGTACCCTCCGTCCTGGCCTGCTCTTAATAGTCTAGGTACATATTTCCAACAACTTTCCGCTATTTCCATTTGGCTATTTCAGTCACATTCATGTTAACATGGAAGAAACCAAACCTGTCTTCCCTCCTCATATTGGTTTACTTTTAGAGGTTCCTATTCTTTAAAAATAGTAGCATTGTTTTCTTGCCCAGTGGTAAACATTTCAAATCATCCTCTATGGTTCTTCTCTTAAGCTCTTCATATTTAATCAGCCAGCAAATTCTACAGATTATATCTTTTCTTTTTTTTTTTTGAGAGAAAGTGAGAGAGCCGGGGGCCGGTGGGGATGGGTGGGGGGTGCGAAGATCTTAGCTGGCTCTATGCCCAGCGCAGAGCCCGATGTAGGACTTCATCTCACCACCCTGAGATCATGACCTGAGCTGAAATCAAAAGTCAGATGCTTAACTGACTGAGCCACCCGGGCACCCCTACAAATTATTTGTTAATATCATATAACATTTTCTCTTTATTTTCATTACCTTAATTCCAGTCTAAACTATTTCTAAATAGTTATGTAAAATATTTTGCTCATTGTATGTCCACTGCTATTTTGGAACTATCAAGATATAGTAGTTTTTATTTTATTGTATTTTTTGGTCACATCCCCTTAGGTACTCAAAATTATGTAATGTCCTTGTACTCTCTTTTGTAGTGTGTTACTTCTTTTTTTTTTTTTTAAGATTTTATTTATTTTTTTGACACAGAGAGAGACAGCCAGCGAGAGAGGGAACACAAACAGGGGGAGTGGGAGAGGAAGAGCAGGCTCCCAGCAGAGCAGGGAGCCCGATGTGGGGCTCGATCCCACCTGGGATCACGCCCTGAGCCGAAGGCAGACGCTTAATGACTGAGCTACCCACGCGCCCGGTAGTGTGTTACTTCTTAGTGTTAACTCCTTCGGGCTCCAACCCAGCTTTTCATCCGAAGAAATTCCTCAGCTCCAGTTATACGGAGCCTCCTCTGAATATGCCTGTGCATTTCAACCTGGATGTTTAGTAACAACTGCATCCCACCCATCTCACTTGTAATTACCTTCTTTTGCCTGTCTGCCTTTTCACCAATCCTTAGCAACTAAATTGAAGTCTCGTTTTCTGACTGAAGGGCTTACCAACTGCCTGTGCTAAAATAAGCTAATTCACTATAGTCTTCCATTTATTTATTTATTTTTTGAATACTTTGAGAACTTACTGGGAGCCAGGCTTTGTGCTACGTGCTGAAATGCAAAGTGGATATATTACTTTTTCTCAAGGAGATTAATTCAGTGTGATGAGGCAGTATATAAAGAGGGAATTACAAGTAATACGTTGCTATAGCAATTGAGCTATGGACAGGATATTTTAATCAAAAACAAGGAGAGGCACAAAGCCCGTCTTAAGTTAGGCTGAGTGTGGGTGAGAGTTGAACTGAATCTTGAATGATGATGGTGATGAGGACGGGGGCAAGAAATTCTAGAAATGGTGAGGCAAAGGCATAGAGGTGAGAAGTAGCTCAGGGTGGTTGGAAGTTACCAGCAGAAAGGGTCTATGGACACATGTGGCATCAGGCACAGATCAGTGAGCGTGAATCTAGAGAAGAATTCAGAGAGCAAGCGTGAAAGGTCTTTTTTCTTGTACCTGCAATTCAGACTCTATGCTGTGGACAGTGTGACCCCACAGGGCTTTAATTTTTTTTTTTTTAAGATTTTTAAAATTTATGTATTTGCCAGAGAGAGAACAAGCAGGGGGAGCTGCAGAGGGAGAGGGAGAAGCAGGCTTCCTGCTGAGCAGAGAGTCCATTTGGAGGCTCGATCTCAGGAAGCTGAGATCATGACCTGAGCTGAAGGCAGGTGCTTAACTGACTGAGCCACTCAGGCGCCCCTTCCCCACAGGGCTTTAAATAGGGCAGTGAAATGGTTGGTCTTGTATTGTATGCAGTTCATTTTGACGACTATGTGAGGGACGACTTTGATCAGGACCAGACTGTTGGAAGGGGACTAGATGGGTGTCATTTCAGTGATGAGATAGTGAATACTTAAGCCAATAGCCAAGGGAGGTACTGGTTATAAAGAGAATGTGATGACTGTGATAAAGATTTTGTAGATATAATTGGCTTTATGTAATAGATGTATGAATGTGGCAGGGAGAGTGATTGAGAGAAAGAGTTAAGAATAACTCCCAGATTTCTGGCTTTGGTTACTAGATGTACCAGTTATGACATCAAATGAGTGTATTTTGGATACCACTCATGAATCACTTAATACTTGGTAGTGCACCTTTTAATGGATATGATGCTTATCTTCCTACACCACTGACCAAAGTATTTGAGGAGAGAATCTAGCTTCTGTATATTTTGCAGAAATGAAAATGACAATGGCTTTATTATTTTTTTCTCTGTAAAAAATAGTGCCTGCTAGTGTTAAAAAGCTAATTAATTGGGGGAAAAGTAAAAAAAAAAAAAATTTCGGGGCACTTAGATGACTCAGTTGGTTAAGCGTCTGCCTTCAGCTCAGATCACGATCCCAGGGTCCTGGGATCGAGCCCCACATCGGGCTCTCTGCTCAACAGGGATCCTGCCTCTCCCACTCCCCCTGCTTGTGCATGCTCTCCCTCTCTGTCAAATAAAAAAAAAAAACAACTTTTCAGTATCACCTCAAAAATATTACTACCTAACACTAGAAATAGAACTAAGATTCAGTGTAAAATGTGTTAAAACTTTCTCTTTTAACTCATCATATTATCATATACATATTTGTATGCTTGATTTATATAATGAATTTTAATTTTGCCTGTAGCATGTTATTATACAGATGAACTATATACTTGAATCAGTGTTATCTTGGGGAATAAGTAGGATGTTTCCAACTTCTCAATAGTGCTGAAAAAAAGCCTTCCATATACATTTAGGCCTCATGGTTAGTCTCATTTCTCCATTCCTTACGAATAAAGTCCCCAAATACTGCATAGCATAAGGATTCTTTCTGATCTGAACTCTTTTTTTTTTTTTAAAGATTTTATTTATTTATTCGACAGAGAGAGAGACAGCCAGTGAGAGGGGGAGCACAAGCAGGGGGAGTGGGAGAGGAAGAAGCAGGCTCATAGCGGAGGAGCCTGATGTGGGGCTCGATCCCATAACGCCGGGATCACGCCCTGAGCCAAAGGCAGACGCTTAACCAACTGAGGCGCCCCTCTGATCTGAGCTCTTGACTCTCTCTCCAGTGTTGTCTTCAGCATGGTTTCCAGCTAGTTCTCAAGGTGCATTACTTTGTGGCAATACCAACCTGTTTGCAACTCAAAATAAACCATCTCATGACTTGAAGCCTTTAAGACATCTTCTCTCTGCTAGGAACACTCTCACTCTGTTGAATTTCTCCTCGGTCTAAAGAGCAGCTCAAGGTTATCTTTCCTTAATTCTCTTACAGGGAGTTGACCATCTTCTGATTTCTGCTGTGCACATTCCTGTCAAATTTCCTACCACCCTGTATTGTAAATTTTGGTTTGCATGTCTGTGTTCCACACTAGAATATAAACTTTTTGCATTTAGGGACTATATTTCAATTAGTTTCTAATCCTGGATTTTGGCACTGTTTTAGCACATAGTTAAGGCTCACTTTATGATTATTTCATTCAATTGACATTGAGACATTTTCAGTGGTCTAGTAGCTTAGATGACCAAACCTAATTTAAAGATTGAGGAATTTAGAAAGCCTCCTGAAAGCAATAGTGCCCCCTCCAAAAACCTTAGTTTTATTCACATTGTTTGAATTTTTTAGAAAGATTTTTAGTTTATTCATTTGAGAGAGAGAGAGAGTGAGTGTGAGAGCATGAGCAGAGGGTAGGGTCAGAAGGACTGGGAGAAACAGACTCCCCGCTGAGCAGGGAGCCTAACTTGGGCTCTGTCTCAGAACCCTGGGATTATGACCTGAGCGGAAGGCAGGCGCTTAACTGACTGAGCCACCCAGGCACCCCTGTTGGAATTTTCTGATATGGAGCATAGTTTAACTCTATAGACTTTATTATAATCTAAATTAAGATCAGATGTAACCTAAGAGAGTTTTGAAAAATCTCTTGATGTTCTTTACGTTTAGTTTGAAGGAAAAGAAAAATAAAAGCACTCCAGTGCCTCCTTGCTAATCATCTCAAGAAGGAGCAAGCAAATCACCACAGAAGTGGGGAGCATTTTTTTCCCCATTTTGGCAGCAAAGTATGGATGAGTGAGAAGCAGGAGTCAGAAGTCAGTTATATAAATAATTAAAGAACAATGTTGTATGCACCCACAACTGCATTTTCAAAATTTTGCCTGTGTGTGTGTGTGTGTGTGTGTGTGTGTGTGTGTGTATTCCTTAATTATCTCGGAAGCAATGAAAAATTCTTCCAGGTCTTTTTAATACAAATTAAAACTTCTGTTTCTTTCTAAAATGTGTGCCATTTTTCTATAACAATCTCCAACACAGGAATCTCTATACAAGTAAAAATTTCTCTTAAACTAATGTCATAGCCAGTGCCTTCTAAGAGAGGTCTGTGGCTCACAGAGATATATTTAGTCTGCAATTCCTTTTTTTTTTTTTTAAGATTTTTTATTTATTTATTCGACAGAGATAGAGACAGGCAGTGAGAGAGGGAACACAAGCAGGGGGAGTGGGAGAGGAAGAAGCAGGCTCAAAGCGGAAGAGCCTGATGTGGGGTTCGATCCCATAACGCCGGGATCACGCCCTGAGCCAAAGGCAGACGCTTAACCCCTGTGCCACCCAGGCACCCCTAGTCTGTAATTCCTAATTAATGAGACACGGATACTTGAGATGGTATCTTAAAGTCTTGATTTGTAATGTTCTTCAGTCCTTAGAAAAGTCCTTGGAAGAGAATTAAGTGTAACCCAACTAGTTCTGTGTGTTTTAGTCAGGACACTTTTTGACGGCAGGTTACAGTGAGCAAATTTTTGGCTCACATAACTGAAAAATCCAGGGGTGCAGCTGGAATCAGCTCTGTGTAGATCAAGCTATTCGGAGGATGTCTTCAAAGCTCACACTGTGTCTTTCTTTCGTATAAATCCTCTTTGCAAGTGAGCCAATGGCCACTATCTTTGGCAAACATATAAAGAAGATTTCACTGGGCTTAGTTTGGCTCACTGTGTTTGGCCAACTGGGTTATTGTGATGGGTCGGAATGGAGTTATCCCCGCACCTGAAGTGGGAGAAGGATCAGGCTTGGCTGAGCCATGTGGAGTGGGCTTTCTGCGGACAAAAAGTTCTCTAATAACAGACAAAGTGGGGGAGGTATCCTGGAGAGACAAAATCAAGAGGTGACCACTATGATGATTTTTGCCACTATAGGAAGTTGAAGTATAAAATGAATGCCATTTTTTTTTTCTGGCAAATGAAATATTGGTAATTTATAACATAACGTATCCATCTATTTGGCCTTACTTTTTAGTACCCAGGATGTGGAATTTAGGGCAACACAGTTGAGTCTGAACTCCTAGATTTACTCTTATATTTGCCGTATTCACTTCTATATTTGCCAAATTACACATCCAGGAAGATTCTAAGACCTGACCCTGACACATATTCCCAGAGAATCCACATTAACATGCTTTTCAAATACAGGGTTCTCAGAAAGTGAACAGAGTATCTTTTAATGGGCCATCTGTAAAACCATTTCTGAATACAGAAGAAACTTTGTGAAACATAAAGATTTTCTATAAATTTTATCAGAATGAAAAGTATAATGTGTTCCCTGACCAACCTCCTGGTAATATAAATGTGATAATAAATAGGAGCATGAATTTGTTGGGCTTGAGCTCTATAAAATAACTTTTATAATATCAACCTACAATGGTATAATTTAAAAATTATCTGTTTTTTGTTGACCTCTTTACTGTATTCTACTTTATTCATAGTCTCCCAATTTTTCACTTCCCTGAAGCTAAACAACTGGTAAAATAAATCTAATTAGTATTTATTGCTCTTTGTCTAGTATAAAAAACATCTATTCCCTAAGTTTTGAGGGATAATCCAAATGACAATGGAATATGGTGACAATCATTAGAAATGAAAGATACCACTTTAAAAATTTTAGTTTTTTCTTAGAGCTCACTTTAATTACCATATTTCTGATATATTAAACTAGGTATTTTGTTTTCAGAATAAAATTTTACAACACTATGTTTACAAGTATATCTTATATCAGCATATCATCATCATCAGTATCAACCACATTTGTTTTGCACACCGAATATTTAAAATATGCATATTTTATGATGATTTCTGTAGAGCAGGCAATATCTGTAATGGTTATGAACACAGTCTAGAGCCAAAGACCCTGGTTTTGATTCCAGATCCACCACTTAATAAAGCTTAAATTCTTAAATTCTCTATAACACAGTTTTCACATCTATTTTAGTAATAGTATCTACCTTCTATGGTTATGAGTTAATGCCTGTCAAGCACATGGAATATTCTCTGTATTACTAACCTTCTAAATGTCTTGGATCTATTCACTTAACTTCCTGAGAGCCACAACCTCGTCTTGACTATCTTCATCTCCCGTAATCCCCACTCCATTCTTGTAATTGCCTCCAAAATGGTCATTGTGACTCCAGGCTTATTCCTCCCTAATGTATTATCCACAGCTTTTTTTTTTTTAATTGTCTTCCTAATGACCAAATTTGATTAGACCATGCCCCCGTGGGAGGGTATTCAATGGCCTCCTATTGCCAGCAAAATCCAAAATATTACAGGCTCCCTGATTTCATCTTCAGTCTCATTTTATATTACTTCCACTATCTTGCCCTGTTTTTAGCCACTAAACCCCGTTTTGCCCTCTAGGCTTCTATGTGTCTTGTTTTCTCTCTAGATTATTTTTCTTCCCTTCCTTGGTTAAATCATTCTTTCTTTGACCCTCTCTAATCCTTTGTTTCCATTTCACTAAAAACACACTGGATTTTCCACATGCTTCTGGTATCAATTCATTTATGTCTCCTTCAAGAGCTCTTTGTCTTGTAACCAAACACTTTGTTGTCCTGTCCTAAAATAATCAATGGAGACCTCAGGCTTTCCCAACTAGTGGTCTTCATCATCCTCCCCATTCAACTTTCATCCTCTTTGGTACTCTCCATTTCAAATGATGACCTTTCATCCCCTTAGCTGTCCATGTTAAATTCTGGGAATTAGCCTTGATTCCTTCTTTTCTGTTACACGCATAGTCAATGAATCTCCAGTTTCCCGTTTTACTATCTAAATACTTCTCAGATGTCATCCTGTTCTCCTCCATTGCTGCTCCCACTGTGTTTAGACCCTCATCATTTCTGATAACAATGACAAGAAGAGCTAACATTCATTTTTATGGGATGGTGCTCTTCAGTGTTTTACATGCATTAATTTAGTTAATTTTCACAGAAAATTTCTTTGAAATAGAGACTACTATTTTTGTCTTTATGTAGATCAGAAACTTCAGGGTGGGAGAAGTTTGGCAACTTGTCTAAAGTCACACAGCTACTCAGGTTCATGCATTCTTAGAGGGGCTCTAAAATACAATAACGAAGAGTCCTTTGTTTTGTAATGGTTACTCTGAAAGTCATACTTGTACTTAAAATCGTCCTTAAACTTTTGTCAGAATATGTCACATGGCCTACTTAAACTCCTGTGTTCTAGATTGAATCATTAAAAACTTTTTCAGTGACTCCTGCTGACATTGACGTTGCCTTTCAAAGTAAATTTGGGTCAAAAGAGCAGTAATCAGACATAGTTAGTAAAGGCAGAACCCTGTCTTGTCTCTCTTCCCTTTCTACAGTGGTGTGAGCTTCCTTAGAGCTCTGAATCCCCGAACTCTGCAAGGGTTTCGGCAGGCTTAATGTTTTGTTTTTCAGCCCACCTAAAGGAAAACTCAAACAGTGCCTCCACCACATAACCACTCTCTCATTTTCTACCTTATCCTCGCTAGCTCATTAGATGTCCACTGCTCGCCTCCCAAGCAGCTTTCCTAATTATGTCGGTGGCGCACAGCTTGTCTTCTTAAAGACTGTGTTTTTCACTCTGTTCGTGCCATTTCACTGGAGAGGAAATCTGCATCTGCGCTCCTATGGAAGCCATAAGGTCACCACGTGAAAACTTGGAGGGCAAAAAAATGTTGTCAGTAATGAGATCTCAGGCATTTGGAAAGTTCACAGGGTCCTTTGTACAACACTGGAGAATCCCTCTGTTTCCTCTGGTGCTGTTTCATGCTAATTTCAGAACACCAGCCAGTATAAGGCATCTCAACTCAAACTTCATTTCACAGTGGAGCCCCTTTCATCCTTTTTTATAGCAAGGCAGTTAGATTTATCTTGTTGATCTGCAGAAAAAAAAAGAATAAAGAAGCACAGTCACATCAATGTAACAGATGGAACAAATCGAAGGGTTTGCTCCTACCACTTTTCTCCTTATTAAAAGGAGAAGGGAAAATTGTTTTTCAATGGGGCACCGATTATTATGATTATTTAATATTTGAAAATTATGTGACATTCTAGAAACTCTAGGAGTTGCTGATATAGGCTGAATAGCAGTAATATCAGATTAATTCTATCACAGTTACAGGGTTTATGTCACCACTTTACCATTGATTTTTGACTCTTGACTCCTCTGGTTATGTCCAGGGAAGGAGCAGAAAGCCAAATTCACCCATTCCCCTCTTTGTGTCTTGTTTGATTCTGCTACACAGAGAAAGTCCCAGGGATGGCATAAAGGAAATAACTGACTCTCTGACCTCCTGCTGTGTGCTGTGGTGCCACTGCATCTTATTTAAACTGTGACATTGGATTAGTGTATTGATATGCTCCGGAAATTGTGGGCTTGCACTCCCATAGAGTCACTTCATTAAACTCCCCACTGTCCTAGTTTTCCAACACTGTGCGATTCTACCTCTAGGAACGTGCCTTCACCGTACAGGAAAGAGAGAACGCTAGTAAATGATAGACTGGATTCTAACCCCCCAGCTCTAAGTGTTTGAATTGTAGAATCAAAGAAATTCTAGCAAAATTATCTAGTCAAATCCCCCTACTTCAGGCTGTGGAGTAGCTAAGAGTCTTGCTCTTACTCTTACTTCATTAGCTTTTTTTTTTTTTTTAAGTGTTTTTGTATTGAGAAGTGAGTCATAGCCTTAAATTTGCTAGTCTTACAAGTAGGAAATGAACATTAATACTCTTATGTTCCCTAGGCTGTCACGTAAGGTGGTCAGCGAAAGGTCCTTTGTGGCTTGAGAAGTTGTTTTGTAGAGCACAAACCACCAAGTACACTGTGCTGTTATTTTTATTTATTTATTTTTTCTAGAGAGGGAGAGAGAGAGAGAGAGACAGGGGTGGGGCGGGGGAAGGGCAGAGGGAGAATCTTAGGCAAGCTCCACACCCAGCCTGAAGCCCACTGAGGAGTTCCATCTCACTACTCTGAGATCATGACCTGAGCCAAGGTCGAGAGTTGGATGCCCAACCAACTGAGCCACCCAGGCACCCCCTGTGCTGTGTTACGATTTTGCAGTCACGTTGGTTTAAAGCACCAGATCATCTATTTTTCAACTTGTTGGTGTCATCCTACAGAAAAGGCCCTACTATAAAACCATTTGTGGAATTTTAGCATATAAAGGGTATGTTAAATAATAGCTTGAGTTAATGGTGATTTTTTACTTAATGATTATGATTTTGTCTAGTTTTTCATTTAATTATGATTTCAAGGGGTGCCTGGGTGGCTCAGCCAGTTAAGCACTGAACTCCTGATTTTGGCTTAGGTCATGATCTTAGGGTGGTGAGATCGACCCCATGTTGGGCTCCATGCTCAACAGACAATCTGCTTGAGATTCTCTCCCTCTGCCCCTTCCCCCGCTTCTGTCTCTCTCCCTCTAAAATAAATAAACAAATCTTTAAAAAATTGTCATTTCACACTATTGCAAGGCTAAATGATACAGGTCTCACTTTCTCCTCCTTGTACCTAACTACCTACCTGACTTCTCACATTTTAGGTGCAACATTACACCTAAGTGTAATTATATACAGACTTGCAGTTTTACTGTCTGTCAGTAATTTAGTGTCACTCCCAGGAAACCATGAGCATAACCAGAGTGAGGGTATGTGTATCTTTTTGATAGTGTGGCGCAAACGATATGTACATATAAACACTAACTGAAGTTATATGATTTCCAATTTATGAATGATTATACTTAACATTTGACCCACTGCTTGCCTTCTTTATTTTTTTTGAAAGACTTTATTTATTTGTCAGAGAGAGAGACAGATAGAGAGACAACACCAGCAAGGGGAGTGGTAGGCAGAGGGAGAAGCAGGCTCCCCGCTGAGCAAGGAGCGCGATGCTGGACTCGATCCCAGGACCCTGAAATCATGACCCGAGCCAAAGGCAGACACTTAACTGAGCCACCAGGTATCTCTGACCCAATGCTTCAATCATAATTTGTAACAAGAAATTCTTTCACTCAATTCTAAAAATTTGGAGGGATAATGACAAAGGCTCCCTTAGGGAAGACTAGCAAGGGGGTGCCTGGGTGGCTTAGCGGGTTAAGCATCTCCTTCGGTTTAGGTCGTGATCCCAGGATCCTGGGATTGAGTCCAGCATCGGGCTCTACAAAGGAACAAGAAACAAAAATGATATTAACAACTGATTTATTAATGGATACCTGAGATACTAGAAATAGATGGCACAATATTTTCCTCAAATTTTTATTTAAATAGTACAATATTTTGAAAGTTCTACAGGAAAAATATTTTAAACCTAGAATCCTATACCCAGCTAAAATTGCATTCAATTGTAAGAATTAAAAAAAAAAAAGACATTTTTGGTTATTGATGAATTCAGAAAGTTTATTATTTGCAGATTTTTTTCTACAAAGATTACTGAAGGATATACTTTACTAATCCCAAATAACTATATACACACATACACACACAGAGTATGCCTTTCCCCTATACCAACACATTCATCTCCAAATCAAAAGTTAAAACAGAAAATAAAATCCAAGATCAATATCTGGAAGGTGTTTGAGGCAGACACGGGCAGCTATTGACATACTTGGGGAGTGGGGAGAGGTATTACCTTGATGTTGGTGATATTTTAATGAATTTGTTCAAAATGAAGTGGTAACCATTATAACTTACAAAGGAGGAAAATTTCTCTACCAATTACTTATAACCATGAAAAGAAAGAGTGGGGGGAAAACAATAGAAAAACATAGGATAAAAGGTGTCAAGGTAAGTTCAAATATATTGGTAATTAAAATATTGAAAAGAAGACACAGAGGAGAGGGTGGATCTTGTTTTCCTATATTGACATCCTTCTTTAACGGTGGAGGAACCAGTTTTGAGTTGACTTAAGCATGTTTGAATTTTTCCTTTCACCACTTCTTCTCCCTTCCTAAAAGGCTAGCCTATTATTCTAATTTTAAAAAATCGATGGCATCAAAACTGAGGCTTTTGAATAACAAATCACCCTCTCTGATCATGAGTTAGTCCTTCCTTTAGAAAGGTGTGGGCAGCCTTTTTTGTGTTTTTTTTTTTTCCTAGATAGTCACATGTAACATTTTTTTTTTTTTTAAGAGAGGGAGAGTGTGCTGCACAAGGGTGGTGGGGAGGGGCAGAGGGAGAGGGAGAGGGAGAGAGAGAATCTTAAGCAGGAGCAGGCTCCATGTTCAGCACTGAGCCCAGTGTGGGGCTGGATCTCACAACCCTGAGATCATGACCTGAGCCGAAATCAGAGTTGCATGCTTAACCAGCTGAGCCACCCAGGTGCCCCATGTAACCAATAATAACAGTGAGTCATTAATATACCATATAGATCATTTAGGATGAAAGACTCCATTGTTGAATAGTACTAAGGATAATTAAGGATGTTGATTACCACCCATGTCAGTAGATTACAGTTAAAAAAAAAATGAGCCACAGAATTCCGAAACACTGACTATCCACAAATGAATGAAAGGCTTCAGAAGTGGAAAGTATTAGGATTGGAGTTATGATAGAGATAAATGATCCTGAGAGCAATACTTTGGAAGATTTTAAATTGAAAAGATGCAATTAAAGAATGGCCAGGAAGTCTGTATTTGAGATTATTTAACACTAAGTGAAAGCGTTAATAAAATAATTTTTTGAGCCTGAGTTTCCAGATGATTTCAGAATTTAGTTTTTGAGTTTCTGAGAAGTAAAGACATACTCTTTCTATACCATTTCTTCCTCATTTGACCTTCTGATCCATACAGGACACACACAAACTACTAAAAACATGAAATTAAAAAAATATGAGCTATTTCTACAACTTTAAAAAAATATAAATTAGAAAATTCTTCAATTCCTTTTGCCTTTGCATTACATGGTGAAGTGTTCAGATTTTGCTAAATTCGTCAGCTGAAACAGGAATGCTGATTTATTTGAATGGACATGTGACAATATTGTTTTGTAAAAGGTGGTATATGTGATAGTTAAAAAAAAAAAAGAGAAAGTTCTAGAGAGCTTTACATCTCCAAATGGAATGAAGTACAAAACTTAGTCAACTTTGGGATGATTTGAATAATATTCACGCGCCCCGTGTTCTGCATGTTTTGTGGTGTTATCTGCTGCCTTTCTGTAAAAAAGGAGAAGGGAAAGTTCAGTGTTGTTCTTGGTATATTTGAACTGGTTTCCTCTCTCAAATAAACCCAGCAGGTAACAGTTGATACAGATGGAGAGCCAAGTTTTAATTACTGTCAATAGCATCGCCTTCTCCACTCTGCCAAATGCTGCGTGTTTCTGGCAGGCCACTCGGAGATTCTTCTCTTGGAGGCCTGCTTCTGCCTCAGTCAGTGTGCATTGTCTTTGATATTCCCACAGTGTGCACGATAGACCCCGGAACACACACTGCTCAGGGTAATATGTCTCTAATGCGCTGAAATCAATGGGAACACAGCCTTTTTTGCCTGACAGTAGTGTCAGGGTGTATTATCTGGTTTAGGCTGTGGCTTCGGTTCATAGCAGTCGTCAGTTAAATTTCCCTTTCTGAAGCTGAGCAAAGTGTGGTAATGTCACAGCCACAGGCGACTGCCGTTCATAGGACGGTTACCGGAGAAGCATAGCCTCCTGGCTTGTCACACTGTATATATCTCAGGGTCTTCTCTTCCTTCCTAGTCAGAGGTTTCCAAGAATGTTGCCTGGAGCAGTCATGGGATGCAAAAGAGAGAGATTTTTGTTCTGCACTTAGCAACATTACCACACTTCACACTCAGTTTCTGATAAGGGAAAATTTAACTGACTTGCTCTGAACTCCATCTATCAGATAATACACTCTGACAGGGCTGTGGATAAAGGCTAGAAAACCTACTAATTTATATTTCATTATCTCTGCACTTGGCTTAATCTGTTATCTTTTGCTAAGTGTTACAGAGATGACAAGAAGAACTGAACTGAAAGGGGAAAGGGGGACCCTGACCCCACAGGGGATGCGGGAAGGCACACTGGATAACTCAACCTCCTGTGTTAAGAAGCTGTATGCCAGGGGATAACCTTGGAGTCTGTGTGGACGATTAGAAGAGGCAGGGCAGTCTTGCACAGGTGAAGAGTGGAGGGGCCGTTTCTAGCATCTGCGGCTTCTTGCAGCTTCTTACTGTGCCTCAGAAGACAAAATAAGGCTAACGGGAGTTATCTTGGAGCTCAGACACTTCCTAGCTCTGGTCCCGGGTGGTACACTCAAGAGCTGGAAGAAAATGACCTTGGTGGTACTTTGCCCTTGGTACTGAAAAAGACCCTTTTGAGTGCTGATGTATGTTCATTAGAACCAATGACCTAGTAGGGGTCTATTTAAGGCTTAATTAATTAAGGGAGAACTCTGCTTTCCTCCAGTGTAGAGGATACCTGGTTGTCATGAACACTCCTGGAGGTGGACGAGTGGGCCTCATGTCCAGTGTCTCTGCAGGAATGTAGCGGTTCAATTCGGAAGTTCTTTACAATAAGGATAAACCCACATTGAAATTGTCCTATCTTTGCAGAGGAATTCGACAATACAGATATAAAATAGAGATAATAAGTTTAAGGGACTCTCTGGAATTATGCTGAAGGAGGTTGTAGGCACGTGCTAGTATTTATTTGTCAGGAACGGGGTCAAACGTGGGGAATCTGAACATTCGTAAAACTTTCTTGGAGTCTTTCCTTTTCTCTTTAAAAGAGAGCCAGGCAGGCACCTTTGAGAGACAGTCTCCTGATTCTGTTTTTGGTCCATGTTGGTAAGAAGCATACAGAAAGGAGGGTGGGTAAATGCATACAGATTTCAGTTCAAGGTTAGCTCGCTCTGTAAATTATTCTAAGAGGAATTATAGTTCTCTTGGGGACACATGCAATGCAGAGCGTTATGAACTGTATATCTTCGTTCTCAGGATGACCAACCTGCCTTTCTTAGTATGTAGTGGATGATTCCTGTGCTCAGAAATTCTGCTTTCGGGGCACCTGGGTGGCACACCGGTTAAGCGTCTGCCTTCGGCTCAGGGCGTGATCCCGGCGTCCTGGGATCGAGCCCCACATCAGGCTCTCCCGCTATGAGCCTGCTTCTTCCTCTCCCACTCCCCCTGCTTGTGTTCCCTCTCTCGCTGGCTGTCTCTATCTCTGTCAAATAAATAAATAAAATCATTAAAAAAAAAAAAAAGAAATTCTGCTTTCACGTCTGTAAAGTGGAGCGGTGAGGAGCAGTAAGAAGATACACTCTAACCATCTTTTAGGGATGAAAAGTGCCCAAAAGGAAGTTATAATCACAGAATTTTAGAGCTAGAAGGAACCACAGACATATTTAGAGGAGAAGAACTAAACTAGGAGAGAGAATATATGGATTTAATCTTAGCTCTGCATTGACTCACTGCATGTCACCAGGAGCACACTTTTCTTTCCTCTGTGGTCTCAGGGGCACCTTCTGGAAGATAAGAATATGTCAGTAGTTTATCTCGGAGAGTTCTTTCTGCTTTAATTCCTTACCGTGGTATCTACAGAAATGTAACAAGGGTTACACAGGTGGTTGAAGAGGCAACCAGTACCAGAGTCTCTGTTTTCTGACTCTCTTTCCAGTGTTTCCTTCTTTCTCCTTCCTTCCTTCCTTCCTTCCTTCCTTCCTTCCTTCCTTCCTTCCTCCCCACTCCCTCTCTCCCTCCCTCCTTCTCTCCCTCCGTCCCTTCCCCCCTTCTTCTTTGTGGTCTGTTTTTATTTTCTTAAGTTCATTCAAATTCTCAAAAAGAGTACATTAAAGATTCAACATTGGGTTAGTAGTCACATAAATAAATACTAGTTATTATAGAGCAGCTTCTGATGGACTCTTTATTTAACTTTAAGGCTGTGAAGCAGCTGCTGGAACAACCTATATACATCTCCGATTATGGTACTGAAGTGCTTATTTAGAATCCAAGAATCACTGCATGTTGTCTTTAAAATATGTCTTTCCCNNATGATGCACTCCGAATGACCATGGCAGCTCCCAAGTTTTTCTGTTCTCTGAGATGTGGTAGCCTGATTTTAGGGCTTGCTGTGAAGGCCCTGGATGAGCTCTCACAACCTTTCCACACTGCTTCTGACACAAGCCAGCTGAGACTCACTCACTTGTTTTGGCACCTTCTCCAGGAAACTTCTGTAGTCCCCCAAGGGAGGTGGTGATGCGGACTTTATCATTTTGATTTTTCTCCACCTCTTACACACAGACAATTTTGGTTCCAGGGTTGTGTATGTGTGTGTGTGTGTGTGTATGTGTGTGTGTCCTTGAATGCAGACTAGGAAATGGCTTTCCTGCTGTTTTATAGTTGATAGTTGCCTATTAAATACTGCTGTTTTGCTGTATGCAACTTTCTCTTCCTCTGGGGAGCTCTCATCTCAGCCTTAGCAAATAAAGTAGATCATGCAATTTATCATTTAACTTCCAAGTCCACACACAATTTTGAGGTACTGATGAAAGCTGTGGAATATTATTTGGGAACTCTTCTCCGTTTCTGATGTGTTTCTTTTCTCTGAAGGGCGCTCTGTAACGCCAAGTCTCTCTCCAACTCACTATTTCATCGTTGGGGAGATGAAGAGGATTGTTTGGCGAATAGTATTGGGAGTAATAGCTGGGCATGTGTGGCTGAGCCCCACCTTTCCTTTCTTTTTCCCTCTGTTTCTCTAGTATCTCTGTCAACTAGAGTTGGGAGTGGGAGTACACAGTCAGCTTGTGCCCAAGCTTGCCTATGCCCTAGGATGAGCAATTCTGCCTAATTCTAGGATTCAGTTATGAGATCTTTGGGATTTCACATTAAAGGTCATCCTCCAACCTAGTCCTTGTCTGTGATAATGGTGTCCTTCTCTCCATATTGTTCAGATTTGGGTAGCAAAGGGGGGATTTAGTTGTTGAAATCCTCTTGGAGAAACGATCTCCAATACAAAAAAGGATTAAAATGAAGAATTATATTAACTAAGTGAACAAACCCTTAGGGATCATCTACTAAGTGCCTAGACATGTTATTAGTCATTGAGAAAGTAAAAATGAATTAGGCATACATAGTCCCTTTCTTAAAAGATTCCAGAATTTAATGGGGGTAGATTTATAGGGTAAACTAGAGACATCAGAAAGGAGGGGACATATTAAGATACACAGATGTTTATCTCAATCAACAATTCTAAATTATTTAGGAGTGTGGGATACTAGCAGGGAGAGGAAATGATGGCAAAAGATAAAATACCCAATTATAAGTAGATTCCACTGGTAATCCATTTAGCCAACTATTTCACTTTTTTCTGTAGCTATCTTTTAAAAAATTGTTTCAAAAAACATAACTCTTCATAAAAATATAACCTTTTCTGTGTACCAGGAAAGTTGAGTTTAAATATATAGCAAGTACAAAAAAATTAAAAAAAAATAAATGTGTAGCAAGTAGACAAATTAAAATTGAAGAATTAAAAATATAATGTTTAATTACATGTGTCGAATTGAATGTTTTGGTGGCTAATGAATGGGCAAACAAATCGGCCTCGCTTTCCTAATTTGCAAAGTAGGGGTCGCAGCAACCAACTTGTAAGGTTTTTGTAATGATCAGAGTTTAATGAATTAAAGGGCTTGGCATGAAGTCAATGAATAATTAATAAATAGTAAATTATTATTTATATTATGGCAAACATCTGGTTTGGATTTGAGTAATTCCTTGAATCTGAAACTTATAAAAATCTGTGTTTTTTGCATAAGGAAATAATGTATACCTCTTAAGCTGTTTTTGAGTTGCTTTTGGTGTTATGTAATCACAGCTGAAAGTGATCGAAATTCAGATAGGAGTAAAATATATGGGGTTGAGGTCAGAGGATGGAGTAAAGTAAATTGAGGAAAAGGAAGAAAAAAGGAGAATGTTAATTTATAGTTAATAATCAATTTTAAGACTTTTTAAGAGTAGTTTTTTTTAAAAAGAGTGATTCTATTTAGATGAGGGTTTATCATTTAATTGAGTATGTTTGTTGACTTGGAGTGAATTATCTTTGCCTCTGAAATTCTTAGCAAAAATTATTACTTACTTTATTTTTATTTGAAAAATCCTACAAAATACTAGGAGTTACAAAAACAAGCTGTTACCATATATTTTTTTAAGATTTTATTTACTTATTGAGAGAGAGACAGAGAGAGCACAAGCAGGGCAGAGGGAGAGGGAGAAGCAGACTCCCCTAATGAGCAGGGAGCTGGACGTGGGGCTCCATCCCAGGACCCTGCGATCATTACCTGAGCTGAAGGCAGACGCTTAACTGACTGAGCCACCCAGGTGCCCCAACAAGTGTTATTATATTAATTATAATTCCTAGTAGACAAAATTTTCTCTATTCCATGGAGTTCAAGGGAGGATTTGTTCTTTGAGTGACACATTCAATATTAGAAAAAATAAGTGTAAATTGCTAAACCCTAGTTGGAAGATTTTATTCATTGGTCATGATTTATGGTAAAGTCATATGCTGTGTTCAGAGGAACACAAAGGGTGATGGAGGAGAGAGTAAAAGTGAGAGAGAGAAAGAGAGCAAGAGAGAGGGAGAGAATATAACATTTACACTCTGAAGGATCTATCAAAATACTATTTCAATCTCTGCTTTCTTCCTTCTCTAACTTGCAAAATTAAGTAGCATTTTACTTTGGATTGCTTCACATTCACTCCTAATTTTTAGATTAGCCCACAAAAAGCAGAAGTTAAATTTTATTTCTGGTTAAGCTGATTACCTGTAGACAAAAGTTCTTGGGGTGCCTGGGTGGCTCAGTCGATTGAGAGTCCAACTCTTGATTTCAGCTCAGATCAGGGTTGTGAGATCAAGCCCCAAGCCTGCTTAAGATTCTCTCTCTCTGGGGCGCCTGGGTAGCACAGTCGTTAAGCGTCTGCCTTTGGCTCAGGGCGTGATCCCGGCATTCCGGGATCGAGCCCCACATCAGGCTCCTCTGCTGGGAGCCTGCTTCTTCCTCTCCCACTCCCCCTGCTTGTGTTCCCTCTCTCACTGGCTGTCTCTGTCACATAAATAAAATAAAATCTTTAAAAAAAAAAAAAAGATTCTCTCTCTCTCCCCCTCTGCCCTGCCTTGTCCCCACCACTTATGCTCATTCTCGCTCTGTCTCAAAAAAAAAAAAAAAAAAAAAGTTCTCATCCGTGGACCCTGATGAAATCCTATCCATTGGTCATGCTTCATTGAGGAGATTTGTGAGTACTGCAGTATTTAGTCCTATGTATGATGGTGAGGATCCTTTGAAGCAAGTGTCTGGTTCTAGAGACCAACTCCATGTGCTCATTCAGGGTCAGTGAATTGCATATGATGTGTTGCATTTTTAGTCATGAGCTGTCCCCTTGAATGCCTTCTCTGACTTTCTAGAGAGGATTTAGTTGAGCATATATTGTGCTGGAAGTAGGAGATACCCCTATTCAGTGAAGCCAAAAATATATTCCTTAAGGAGCCTGCTACAGTAAATCTCCTGCAAGTTCATGATTCAAGGAGTGCAGCAATCTATAGAATAAAGATTTATTGAAGTACTAGAAAAGCCGGATGCATTTAATTCAGGTTTTTATGTTCTAGAATATTCGTGTGTGAACATACATGGTAAGTCCTGCCCTGCCACACTTTAGATCTGCAGTTATCCATTCATATGCAGCCCATCTAATCACATTGTAAACATGCATGAGTGCATGTGGGCATGCCCCTCTTCCCCTGCAGAGTCATTCTCCACTCTCCTTTTCCCAGTAGGGAGGGGTCACAATTGCTCCAGCCTCCACAAAGCACTAGCTCTAAATTTTTCTGTTTATCCTACTGTATTTTGGCAAGGCAAGTTTTACAGACAACATATGTCTACATCGGGAAAACAAACAATCCCCAAATCTTAGTGGCTTAACCAAGAGAAATTTTTTTACTCATGCCCATTATATCTCACTGGGGCATTCTACTCCATTCATACATTCAGGAGACGTATTGATGCACGTAACATCAATTCAACCTGTGGCTTCAGCAGTCACCGTGGAGGGGGAAGAGAGAAGGTAGGTGGAGGTTTCATACGGCTCTTCTATTTCAGCTTCTAAGTGACACCTATCAGAGGTTCCACTCACTACCGTTGGCCAGAACTAGTCATGTGACCCCACCTAACTTCAAGAGGGCTTGGAAGTGTGATCTTCTGTGTAACTAGAAGAAGGAAACCAGATGTTGGTGAGTGCTGGTAGTGTCTACCACACAGGAGAAGCCAAATGACTGGCTGTCCTTGGTTGAGCTTCAAAAAAACCAAGCCAGTTTGGTGACATATCCATCATCCTTAAAGTTTTAAAACTTTACTCTTATCAGGACTTCCATGGCTGGTCATATTCAGAAAAACTCACCCACATTGACTAAGGTCAAAAGAGACTACTTATGGTGACTAACATAACATAATAAAAATTTAAAATAAATAAAAGAGACTAAAGTATAAATTATCTTTGTCATCATGATAGCCAAAAAAAAAAAAAAAAAAAAAAAAGCAAAACCAAAATAAAAATACACTAATATATTTTGGACAGTTGTAACTAAATATTATGGTCTGTCTATACAGTAGATACTAGCATATACAAGATTGGGAACTGTGGCTTAATTAGAATATGCAACTTGCCTAGGTCTTTCTAACTGCCTGGGCCACTTTTTGGGGACCATACCTTTTTTGCCTATCCTTGAAGCAATCCTTTTCCAATATTAGAGTAACCAGAAAGCTAAGTTAGTGAACAGAAGGTTACTTCTTTAGTAGAAGTAGAGTCCAAGCAAGTGGAGGTGAAAACTCATAAATTCCCAGTCCCACTGTGATGAGGTCTGATGAGTCATTCTATACCCCACAGCAGAGTATACGTATCTCTCAAATATACTCATAGCTGTTATACAAGCATTCCTCTCTTTCTCCCTCCCTCCCTGCTGCTCTCCTCCCTCAGTATTGAATTACTACAGCCACGTGATCACATTTTTTCCTCTTTGGGCATCTTCCTTTATGTTTCACGCTATTGATATGATAATCCAAGCAGTTGATTAGATTAGGCTTGTTAATTTACCATTACATTCTAGTTCTGTTTTCCTGGACACTTCTATTACAGTTTGGGGTACCCACCTAAGACCTTTAGAGTCTGGGTAAAGATATCCATATATGATGGACTGATAAACATCTATGAATTTCTTATATATGCCTGGGATTATTCTAAGTACTACTCTTATATTAGTGGGAGAAAAAGACAGAGTTCATATTCTAATATGGGAAGAGAGACAAGAAACAAACAAAATAAATCATTGAAAATATTGATAAACAAAGCAGACACTGGAGGGGCAGGTAGTTTGAGAGAAGGCTTCACTTGAGAAGGTGATATTTGACTCCAAATGATGGATGTGAAGAAGCAGATCATGAAAAGGAAAAAGGGAAGAACTTTTTATACAGAGAGAGCAGCAAATGGAGAGGCCTTCAGATAAAAGCAGAACTTGAGAGGGTCACAGAGTAAGTAGTGTCTTCAGCGGAGTTTAAGCTTCAGGTAGACCAGGGCTTCTTAATCTCAGCCCTTATTTACATTTTGAGCTAAATAATTATTTGTTGTGGGAGATGCTACCATTCACCGTAAGATGTTTAGCAATATCCTTGGCCTCTACCCACCAGATGCTAGTAGCATCTATTAAGCTGTGAAAAAAAAAAAAAAAAAGTCCCCAGACATTGCCAAACATTCCCTGGTGGAGCAAAATTGCTCCTGGCTGAGAAATACTAAGTTAGAATGAAAAAGTAAAGGGTATGCAAAGCTCTATCTATCTATCTATCATCTATCTATCTATCTATCTATCTATCTATCTATCTATCTATCTATCATCTATCATCTATCTATTTGTCCATTACCTCTCGCCCTACTACCTAACTTAAAAAAGCAGAAGTGTTGCAGAGTAAAGAAGCTTCCGTGTTGCCCTGTTTCTCACCAGCAGCCATGAGGTAGAGTGGTGAACTGCCTTCCCTCAGATCACTAGTTGCTGGAAATGAGGGGCTTGAGGTACTCAATCAACTCTAGATTGACTTTCCTGTTGTTAGCCTGTTGAGACTTTCCAAGGAAAGATTCAAGACATTTCTCCAACACAAGAACCTCTGGAATGCCCCTTTGGGGCATCTCTGGTAGGTTTTACCTCCAGGTTTTCCAGGCACCAAAGTGGACTGTAGTTCACAGCACAGTCCTTTAGGTCAGATATCCCATCTATTTCAGACATGTTAACTGTCAGAGACTGGCCTTATTTCTTGCATTTCCAACCTCATGATTTTCTCCTTGGATTCCCTACGTTTTATTGCCCAAAGCAATATTGTAGAAAGTTTTCAACTTCCTGGTCTTCACTCATCATTCACCATTTTAACAAGATCATAATATGATCGACTGCTATTGATCTGCCTTTAGATGATGGTGTTCTAAGGAGACAGGCAGATTAGGTGTCCAGAGATTCATTGATTGTCAAATCTCAGGGTTGGTTCTCTGCTTTGGATGTTCTTTGATTCATCTTCCCAGTGTATCAATCCACTGTCCTTCCTGGGAGATTAGCCTCTTTGATTGGGTTTGAATATGGCTTTGTGTTTGATTGGTTTTCATCTTCTTTTCTAAAACTGTTTTCCTTTATTTATTAAAGGAAGATCTCACCAGAGATGGTTTCATCCTCATGTGTGCTTAATGCTCTCTTCATCTGTTCCCATTAAGAAATCATGGAGATTTACAGATTTATTCTTCTGTCAAATACACTTTCAAGTAACATGGACAGAGAGATTAAGTCCTTACTATTTATAGTCATTCAAAAAATGTTTTCATTTTATCTGTCTTCTTGAAGATCTGCACTTAGTTTGTATTTCATTCAAATTATGTTTATAGGTGGGGAAACTTCGTTTGAATCCCAGTTTCTATGAAGCATATTTATTACTGTTTCATCACTTTCTTCTCTGGTAAAAAGTGATTATAGATCTCTACCCATTGTCGTGTAACATGTGTGGGAAGAATATAGGTCTGTGCCTCACTGACTTTGTACTTGGCCATGTGGTATGTAGGTAATATGTTTCACTCAATGGTCAGATCTGAGAAGAAGATTTAGCAGCCATCTGCAGTCTCCCAGATCTTCTGGTTCTTTCTCTTTGACATAAGAATGGACACATCACACTAAGGGGTTGCTGCTTTAGCCTGGAAGCCTAGACTGAAGAATACCCAGAAACAGACCCAAACAGAGCAGAACTGTAGCTGTGGTCTCACATCTACTGACTTGTCACATGAAAAGAATATTGATTTTTGGAAGTCACTTAGCATTATTTGTTGTAGGCATCACCTAATGTGAGTTGAAGAATTCACACTCACTTCTGACAGAATAAAGAAAAGATTTGAAAGTCTTTTTTTTTTTTTTTTAAGATTTTATTTATTTGACAGAGCACAAGCAGAGGGGAGCGGTAGGCAGAGGGAGAGGGGAGAAGCAGGCTCCCCACTGAGCAGAGAGCCTGATGCGGGGCTCGATCGCAGGAAGCTGAGATCATGACCTGAGCTGAAGACAGATTTTAATTAACTGAGCCACCTAGGCGCCCAAGACTCAAAAGTCTTAAAAAATAATTTAGAAAGTCTTGTAGTCTGCCTGTGCAATAGACTACATCATAAGCTAGCATGAAATTAAAGCTATGATTAATCAAATGGTTTGACTTTATATCTTAATTGTTGGTAATGATTATTTTCCCTCAGTTATGAATAAATAAAGCACTTGGTCTTGTGTAAGATATCCAGCTATCTTTATATGTTGATTGTATACCATTTGCTGATTGCCTTATATATATGGAAATAAACTTTTTTATGGGTTAAGACTTTAAAAACCCCCAACTCTGTTTGGATGTGAAAATTGCAGATTCAAATGAATGGTCTAGAAAGCGTAGGACAGACCTGGTTTTACTGTTGAATAATGCTTACTTATTCATTTGTTTGTTTTAATAGATGATCATTCACTGAACACTTAACATTACTTAATGTTACTTAAGTAATTTGTGTTACCTTGTTGGATCTTCATAATCACTGTGGAAGGTGGTTTCTATTATTTCATATATTTTCTAAGAAGAAAACTGGCTTTGTAAGGTCAAGTATCTCACCCAGTTTTGTAAAATCAGTAAGTAGTTAAGAAATGACTCAGGAATTTTCTCAGATTTTGGAGCCCTGATCTCTTAACTGCTGTTGCACTGTCTTGACTGTGAGAGATGGTAGCCAAGCCAAAATCTAGGAGCAGCTTTTGACTTAGGATTTATATTGGATATCAAGAATATTACACTGTACATCTCTATTATATCCTCTGTCTTCTTAAATAACCAAATATATTGAGCACCTAATATGAGGTAGACCTTTTTCCAAGTGCAGAAGATATACCAGGGGACAAGAAAGCTAAAGAAATTGGCTTCGAGGAAGGGATTCTGCTGGATGTTCAATATATATTCAAGAAAAGTTCACAGTGCTTTGAAACGCACTGAATTTATTAAATGAGAAACATCATTTTTCTTATTTGAAATTCTTCTCTCTGTATGTGGGTATCTTCTATTATACATAGCAGGACATTTCACTATGCGATTCAGGTCAAAATGCTGTATTCTGTCTAATACAGGGGAAAATGGAAAGTCATGCTTCTCCCCAGTGACTGAGACAATGCACCTGGCCTTGGCCTGTGTTAGGGAGTCAGGTAGCTTGATTCTACTGTGTTTATGTCCTCTTTCGTCCTGATCTATTCCCAAGTTCATTTAAGAGTAATGGAGCAATCTTACA